>NC_137626.1:10009146-10419146 GCF_963280865.1 Gymnoscopelus braueri
AGGCTACTATGTAGCTACTCCATTATGAGTATAGCCTATCACTGCCCTCTATTCTAGTCTACCATGGTGGAATGGTATTTTTAATAGCAATTATAATTACTAGCCCATACCCGGTCGACCACCCACCACCCAAGACAGACAGAGGTTACTCCAATTATATAGTAGGATTGGGTTTATTGGGTCCATATATACTGTAATACCAGATCTGAATGCCGGTCCATGAGGGTTTGGGTCCATCATTTAGTGAAGACCTCCGGTCCAAAATGATGGACTAAGAACTCTTAGTCCACTTAACTAATATTCGCTCTGTGTTAAACATTGAAGCGGATAATATAAAGATATAATGATAACTCTTGCTTTCTTTGTAAATGAATTTACCTTTCATTTGAAGTGCATAGGCCTACCTACATTATAGAACAGGGTATCACCACAGAAACAAAAAACTGAGTAATAGAAATACAGTAAGCTACTGTATCTCTTGTTTTAATCCTGTTTGTAACATGCAATTTCATTTAATTTTCACTTAATTGTGGGCTGCTATGTAGCTGCTATTCCATTATGGAGCAGCCTTTCACTCTCATCTACTGGTAGAAGGGCCTTTTTAATAGCAATTATAATTATTGGGTATAATACCTGACCCTCAGATCTTGGTCTCTGCTCTCCCTCCTTGGACATGCAACAGGTTGGTTCTGTAACATCTCTGAACCAATCAGATCTCGGAACGAATTTCACCGGTCTAATAGGGTTCGGTCTGTCATTAAAACAAATTGGAATCCAGTCTTAAAACGAATTTCTTTGGTCCATCATTTTGGACCCTTGAAGACCTCGAGCTGTGAGTCCATTGTGCCAAATTTACTTCCACAGTAGTGAGTATCAGTTAGTCCAGATATATTTATAAATGATAATGAGGAAAGAAAATCATAACTGATGAGCACAAGTAAGAGCAGCCAACATGTCAGACAAACCGGCTGGTAAACAAGCCTTGGGCTGTCACTCTGTAATATTCACTCTGTGTGTTATGACAGGAAACTTTGAAGCTGATCATATAATATTAATGTTGAACTCTGTTTAATATCCTCCAGTTGTCCAGAGAGATGACATCTTTGGACCGGCTCTATTGTACAACAATGAAACCCAAT
The DNA here is from genome assembly GCF_963280865.1 of Gymnoscopelus braueri. Taxonomy (NCBI): domain Eukaryota; kingdom Metazoa; phylum Chordata; class Actinopteri; order Myctophiformes; family Myctophidae; genus Gymnoscopelus; species Gymnoscopelus braueri. Next base: position 10,010,286 of record NC_137626.1, read on the forward strand.
GTAGGACAACACCGATATTGGGACAAAGTGAGTGACATAACACGTAAATATAATTAGGAATTGTTCATTATATTGTAATCACTTAATTAACGATATATGTACATTATTAACATGTAACCACTAATTAACTTGTGTTACTTTGTTATGTCATTCCTTAAGATGTCTACAGATATTTATGGCAAGATAGCCAAATCAAAGCGTGTGAGGTACGATGGAGGAGCCAGGGAGGAGAGGCAGGAGGAGAGAGGAGAGAAGGTGGTGAGAGAGGTTTCCATCTATGAAGGAGCAGACAGCCTCCGAGATCAAGCCAGAGGCTCTGGCTCACAGGGGTTACAGGAGATCAAGGTACAGAGTATTGCACTTAAGAATCAACTTTATTGTCACATCACTGGTGTATTGGTGTAAAGAAGTGGGTGATGTTATTTTTCATGCACACCATCATTTTGTAGTTTTGGCGAAAAGAGAGAGGACAGAGAGTAAGAGCAGGAGAGGAAAGAACAGAAGAGCACAGAAGGGCATTCCGCTCTCCACGGTGCTCCCGAAATGTTCCTCTCTTCTTCTCGCCTTACTACAGCAGCTTGTCACCCAATGTTTAAAGTAGTATTTTCCAATGGGACACGCCACCATGTTGGACGAATGACAATTGAGTTGTGTCAGAGTGCAGGAAAAGTGCACGGTAAAGATGGAAATAACCATTATGTGCATTTTAAAATGGTCAATTCAACAGACAGACAGACAGACAGAAGGAGAGACAGGGAAAGAGGCAGAAGGGGAGATACAAGCAAATACAAGTAGCATTAAAGCTAAATTGTAGTTTGGGGTACCGTAGGCCTATCAGTAGGCCTAGAGACAAATAACATGGCAGCCAACATCTTTGACTTCATTACCCAATATTCTCTGCAAGCATGTCCGGTGAGGATGCGCTGTGATTGGCCAGTCGTCCCTTTGACTGGCAGTTCTGCCTTGATGCCTTGGCAAAAGCCAGGATGAAACTCATTTAATAGCCACATTTATTATTTAGGAGCGTGGCCGGATCTGCCATTACTTTTTCGGGTGAAACAACACACAGCTTTCCCCATTAGAATTACATTACGGAACGTACACGTTGTTACATTTGATGGGTTTATTTCGTCACAGCTTAACACTCTGTGAAGTATTGTGGGGCAGGTTATTGCAACCATAGCGATGAAACATGACTGTCACAAGCGTCATGTGAACCATGGCTATTGCAACCACTGATCTTGTGCAAAATGAAAACGGGACCGCCAAATATTCTAAACGTTCCGCGATTCTGCCAATACCCGAACTTGGGAAGCACGGACTTGCGTTCATGGAAGTTCAGACTTGCAAGTTCGCCTCGGGAGTAGCCTACAAACTTGCGAGTACTACAGTACGGGAGTATAACGCACATTTTACAATATAAAATGATATAAACATAAGATATATATCTAGCATATCTAGATATATAAATGTTAAAACATCGTTTTTGTTAATATAATGTATTTACCTATAGACCTAAAACCTTATAGAAATATGCCATTTGGTATTTATTTATTTAGCCCTGAAACATGACTGTCATACCATGACAGTCATGGTGCCGAGTCCCCCTGGTCTAAAGTTGTGTTCGATTTTCACATTGCCATCTCTCACATAAACATAAACGTTCAGATTTCAAATATAAAGTGCTTACCACCGAGCCACGGATGTTACAAGGCGATGCGGACCGTGATGAGTACCCGTATCTCCCGTATTGTTCAATAAAAAGCATTTTAATCCCATCGCCGGCCTTTTTTTTTTTTTTTGTAATGTATCAGAGTGCAATACACCTCCCAACCATTAGTGTCGCATGGTTGAAAGTATCGGAGACAATTTGGAGAAAATGGCTGGCGATGGGATTAAAATGCTTTTTATTGAACAATACGGGAGATACGGGTACTCATCGCGGTCCGCATCGCCTTGTAACATCCGTGGCTCGGTGGTAAGCACTTTATATTTGAAATCTGAACGTTTATGTTTATGTGAGAGATGGCAATGTGAAAAAAATCGAACACAACTTTAGACCAGGGGGACTCGGCACCATGACGCTTGTATACAAGCATCATGTGAACCATATGGCTATTATTTATTATGATACTGACCGATTGTGTAACAACTTAAATGACTGTTACCCACCAGGGTAACAGGATAGGTGGACACTTGGGACATCTGGGCATCTCGATGTAAAATTGGCTATTTTATCCAAAATGTTTTTTTTTTAAATATTTGAAAAATGTTCTACAAAGGTAAAGTAGCCTATATATGATTATAACATGCTTAAACATTCGACAATCAAGGTCTAATATTTACAATTGCTACAAAACCTGTATATCCAGTCATTTTGGGGCATAAACGAGAATTTGAAGGATAAAGTCTGATTTTAGTTAGCTCCAATCGGAATATCAAGTTATTATCATACTAACACCTTTTACTAGTGTTTTATTACTAGCCCCATTTGGAACCTCTCCCTCTGCTGTATAGCTCCGAGATGAGGCTCCACAGTGTCGGGTGCCGGCAGGTGACGACACCGGCGAATATTGGCCACTAGGCCTACTAATACTATGCATGATTCTTACACTTTTCCGCACAAAAGTATGGTCAGTCCGCCTTCTCTCAGATGTTTTACATTTTATCGTCCAAGACATTTTTACCAACGGGTTGAAACAAGCGTTTAAATCGCTTTTTTAGTCAGCCTGTGGCCAGTCAACCCCCGTCCGCATGCGCTGTACTGCTCCAGTAAGATTGCATTGGGAAAACATGGCACAGGCTGACTAAATAAGCGATTTAAACGCTCGTTTGAACCCGTCGGTAATATTTTCTTGGCCGCTAAAATTTAAAACATCTGGACTACCTTTACTTTTTGGATACGATGTGGGGGAAAGGGTAAGAATCATGCATAGTGGCCAATTTTCGCCGGTGTCGTCACCTGCCGGCACGCGACGGTGTGGAACGGGACCTCATCTCGGAGCTATACAGTCCTCCGATGTAAAGGTTCCAAAACTTCCAATGGGGCTAATATTAGGTAGCCTACACTTATTAGACTTAGTTAAGTGATAATGATGTACCGTGCACGTTCACATCATGTATACTGTACTTTACTTAAGACCATATTTGAAATATTTCATGTTTTAACATTTTGGACAAAATAGCCAATTTTACATCGAGGTGCCCAGATGTCCCTAGTGCCCACCTATCCCGTATCCCTGGAGTCAGGAGGCGATTGAGGGTGAGAAGCGTTCGTGCGTTGGCAAGAGTCTGGGAGCACTGGACCAAATAATTACCCGTTTGGAATAAAGTTTATCAGAACGGGAGGCTGGCAAGGTGACGTGATGTTGTAGGAATATGGCACTTCTTTGGCTTTTTGTAGTTTAGGCTATTAAGTAATAATTTGTTTCCCCCACTCGTGTATTGAGTGATTATAGAATATAAAACTATATATATATATATATATATATATATATATATATATATATATATATATATATATATATACATATATATATACATAGCCTAATGGTATTAACACATTTGAAAATATAGTACTGTCATTGTGGAATATATGTAGGGAGTTAAAAGTAAATAGCAAATAGTAAATATTAAATATAACAGTGCACATCATAAGAAGAAGAAGAAAAATAAGAAATATATAATAAGAAAAACTTACATTCACACATACAAAAGTCAAAGTGGCCTAAGTCAGACAAAATCGTACACATAAGAGTAGACCTCACATTTTATTTCCAAAATATAAATAACCAGAATGAAATTGATGGAATGACAAAATAAAGAGTAGAGGAATACAATGATGTATAGGCATATATGACATGAATCAAGCTTGATAAATATTAATAAACACCAGTGGTGGAAAGTAACTATATTTACTCAAGTAGGCTACTAAGTCCAATTTTGAGGTAGTTTTACTTTACTGGAGTATTTCTAATTTGTAGTAGCCTACTTAAGGCCTTTGCAGACAGGGTGCGATTTTTTGCACACAAAAAAAAACCGAACATGGTTCTCTATGACCTCATGCACACCGGCTCCGAATTTGCCGTGCGGCAAGTGGCTGCGCGGCGTAGCGTTTTTTTTTCCAATCGCAGTTCGATTCGTGCGTCTTTTCGCAAGCGTTTTTTTTTCGACTGGCCAATAAGAAATCAGTTCATTTACATGCTATTTGACCAATGCCATATCAAACACATTATACAAATATCATTGTGTCATATTAATAAAATATAAATAAAAGTATAATATCATGACGGCTCATTGTGTTTATATATCTTAGCACCCATATACTGCTCTACAGTATGACAACATAGCGAATACAAAACTTTAACAATATATTTAAAATATAGATCCCCGTCACATATTTAAACAAGAGCATTGACAATATTTTAGATCTCTGTTGCCTATAATATAATGGCATCTGGCTCCTCTGACATATTTAAACAGCGTATAGGCTGCGCTTGATATTGGGACCGCTGGAATATTTTCCCGGAGAGTGACGTCTCCCAACTTGGTCTTGAGCTTTTAGCCTAGGAACCTCAGACAGAAACCCAATGCTCAAATGCCATACCTTTGCCAGTGCAGGTGCTCTTGGACTGCAGGAGATCGGGTTGGATGGAGTAGGTCACATCCCACACATCAGCCACCTCCATTAATGTTTACACATTGTCAATCAAAACTATCACTACAGAAATGTTCAGGTAATTTGTGATCCTGTCCTAAACGTGGTGGGGCAAGGAGGGGTGCACTGCACAACTCCCTTATTTGGGAAAATATATTATGGAAAACAGCTGAGCCCGTTTTCAGGGCGCACTGAATTAAAGGATGGGGTAGCCTAGGTCAGACTGAGGTTTCGAACCACCGGACCGCGGACCGGCACGAGAAGGCGGCCGGGAAAAGTTCATGGATTGATTGTACAAATAAATATGCGCAGGCAACGCCGAGTCTATGATCTCGTTATCCACACAGCGGAGAGAGGTTGAGGCTCAGGCGTGATTTGGAATTGGGACCGCATTGGGGATTTGGGGAAACCACGGAGAAATAGATGGAGACGGCGGTCTTGTGCATCCGTTCGCTGTCAACTGTTGATGAGAAAATATGCTAGTCTGTTATATAGGTTAATACTTGCATTGCATTGTAAGCTTGTAGATCGGCTCCAGGGGCGTGGTTTCCCTGACATGGCATGATAGTGACATCACTGCGAATCCTACGTTTATCCTAGTCTTTTCACGGGCGCAGAGTAGCGCTGTCACCTCTACGACCTGTATTTTTTAATCGCGCCACTGAAACACTAAACTAAACGGGATTATTATTTCATGTCAACATTCAATTACAACTATGTGAAGGTGTCGCCCAGGTAAAGTAATGTGTCACTCAGTAAGTTTAACAATAGTTTCCCATGCAGTTCCCATCTGTCCCAAAGTCATTTCTGATACAGACATAACCTTTTGTAATCACTCCATCCTTGTGGATATAACACCATATAGGTCAATGATATAACATTATGTATAGTGATAGAATAAAATACAAATGATAGTAGTGAACCTCTGTGTTTGGGTTTCACACCTGATGCGTGACTACCCCCTGGAGTAGGAAATGTCCTCAGTGAAATTACCTACTCGTTAAATGCATAGGCTATATTCCAATCATCATGACAACATTTTGGTGTGATTCATGACAAAGATAAGCTTATACCATCACTGAATACATGGCAATCCACTGGCAAACACTGAAGAAATGCAGGTGGTGGCCAAATACGCACGGGCCACGGTGGAACGTCTTCAGGCTCACATGCTTTGAGCACTACACTGTAGGCTACAGACATTATTCAGGGTATATATGTGCCATACAATTTAAAAATAATAATAGGGGGGCGGTGACTATTATTTTCCCGGGAAAATTAGAGTTTTTTTTTCGGAATACGCACAGCATTGCACACCAAATCCGATGCGTTTTAATCATGCAGCAAAAAAAAAAAAACGCAACGATAAAAATCGGACCCTGTCTGCAAAGGCCTTCTACTCCACTACGTCTCAGAGGCAAATATTGTACTACTTTTACTCCACTACAATTATTTGAACATTTTAGTAGTTACTTTGTAGATTTAGATTATTACAAAACATACATTAACCACTTCAGCCCTACATTTCGGCCATTTGAAAATAGCAGATCTACAAGCTCATTTGTAGGTCTTGTTGTATGTCTGCTATTTTCAAAAGATGTGTAGGCTATACATTGTATACATTAGAAACTTGTGAAATTGGACATTCTGCATGAGTAGGCCTACTTTCTACTTTTGGTATTTAAATACATTTTGATTACCTTTGTAGGCTACTTTGTAGGACTTTTACTTGTAACAGAGTATTTCTACATTGCACTATTGTTACTTTGACTAAAGTAAAAAATTTGAGTACTTTTTCCACAACTGATAAACACAAAGCATATTTCTCTGGATGAAGTCCTCTTGCTTGGTGAAAAAGTCTTGTTGATAGCTCAGCGCAGAATGAACTCCCTGGACGTATACCTTCCATTGAAGTAAAATAACGTTAATATACTCGCATAAACACATATCAAACATTAGTCAGAGGCAGTTATATCTCCCCAAAATTAGCTGAGACTATAGATGTCCGATAAATATATCCACAACTAATTAGATCTAATTTGAACCACTACAAAGAAAGACCCAACTGAACCAGTGGACACTTTCAAAAGGACTGGCCACAAATAAGGCTTCTTAGGTTGGGTATGTAGTCTGACGGACCGGTCATCTGCGGCCGGGTTAACAGCGGCTAGCCGGCTACTCAAACGTCCGAAAGTTCGGTGCACAAATCAGCCACTGATTTGCAGTTAATTAACAACATTCAAGTCTAAAATAAATCTTAAATTTTATTTTAGACTTGAATGTTGTGGCAATACGAAAAAATAATTCGGACATTTCTTACCACGGTCCGTTTGCGCCATTGGTTCTGTTTTTCAAAAGCTGGCGGTCTGGGTCCGGTCACTCCGGTGGTGTTGCATTTTAAGCAATCTGCTGTGAAAAGTGCTCACGAGTCAGCTCTGATGGATCCTCGGTAAAGTGGGCGGATCAAGTTCACATACGGGTATTTGATCTGTAGCCAAGTTTGGTCAGATGCGAACTTGAGGATTGGAACAGTAGCCTACTTGGGCTGAGCATCGACTGATGAGTCATCAGTCGATGCCCAAGTCTACTGTTCCAATAGCTGGGACCCCCCTGAGTCTATACATTTATGGAAGGATGATTGTTATTGCTTAAACATGTAACTTTATAATTGTGTGCATGGGACATAATATGCTATATTGTTGTTAAAAAGTTACATAGATAGTGCCGCTTTAACAATAATACATATAAAGATAGTAATAATATAATATAGTATTTAAAAGATGTATATAACGGTATAGTATAAGAATGTTAAGATAATATATGGTATACGGTAATATAATATAGTAGCAATCCACAGTCATGCTCCATGGAGAGGCCCAGTCCGCAATCACACTCTTGATCTGCAGCTGGGGGTCTGTAGTAACAGTCCCTGGAAACATGCGAAATCTTAGAGGGTTAATTACATGCACTGATGGAACATGAACCCACACAACCAAAGGGGAGAGGAGAAGAGGGGTGGGATGGGGAGAAAGGTGGAGAAAGGAGGGAAGAGGAGAGGGCGAGGAGGAGGTGTGCAACTACAGTACTTGCTACTACTTGCTTTAATCCTGTATGTAACATTTTATTTCATTTTCATATATTATTTGGAAATAATAATAATATGGAAAGAAAATCATAACTCATGAATGAGGTCACTAGATATGAGGTGAAAGAGTGTTGTATGAGTGATCAATGCATAAACTATAGTTTGTAGTCACCATACAACATTGTATACAATATTGTATGGTGAAGAACAATAGAAACAAGTACAACCAGACCAAAATGGGCTCCTTGCCTAAAGTAGAGAGAGACCAAAATAGCCACAGCCTTGAAAAGGCCTCCATCCAGCTGCAGACCGATAGACTCATCAGCTACCTGTCTTAAATGTCAGACAAACCGGCTAATAAACATGCCTGGGGCCGTCACACTGTAATGTTCACTCTGTGTGTTATGACATGAAACATTGAAGCTGATAATTTTAATGTTGAACTCTGTTGTACTAATATCCTCCAGTTGTCCATAGAGATGACATCGACAGAGCAGCTCTATTGTACAACAATGAAACCCAATGTAGGACAACACCGATATTGGACAAAGTAAGATAACATTTACATTTTGATATATAGTGTATAGTGATAATATAGCACATTATCACTTAACCACTTAAACGCTATATAGTTCATTGACTGGAGTCCCCCAGGGGTCTGAACCAAGACCTCTCCCTTTTTCTCCTCTACACCAAATAGCTTTGCAGAAAATATCGGATCTACAAGCTCACAACGAGTTGCAATGTGATGAGTTGTGAGCTTATAGATCTGCTATCTTTTGCCAAATATTCGCCCCGGACACTAGGGTTCATGTGGTTAATGCAGAATTATGTGCATTATTAACATATACATTTTCTAATTAACTTGAGTTACTTTTTGGCATTCATTAAGATGTCTGCAGATATTTCTGACAAGCCAGTCAAATCAAATCGTGTGAGGTCTGCTGGAGGAGTCAGGAAGGAGAGACAGCAGGAGAGAGGAGAGAAGGTGGTGAGAGAGGTTTCCATCTATGAAGGAGCAGACAGTCTGAGAGACCAAGGCTCTGGCTCACAAGGGGTGACAGGAGATCAAGGTAGAGTACATATAATAACACACTCTCACATCTCTCAGCAGCTTGTCACTCTACATTTAAAGTAGTGGTTACTGGTTACCAATGGTAACAAGCAATGTGACATTTTTGAGAAAATCCCAATTGAATGTTGTAAGATGAAGACATTTTCAACTACATTAATGTACATTAGATACATGAGCTTTTCAGCAGAAATTGAATATGAAGGCGTTCTGAGTACCCTATTGGTCCATAGCGCTAGAAGGAGTTCTCCTCAAAGGAATAGTTCACCCCAAAATTTACTTATTTTCTATCAATTACACCATAGATTTTTTGTTTTTTGTCACAGTCCTAAGCCAATAATTTGATGATCGGCGGTCTCTCCGGTAGGAGACTCAAAGAGACTCCTTTGAGTCTTCTACCGGATACATTGGCATCTTTCTTTTTGTTTTGGCCAGAAAAGAAAATATTTCACTGGAAGGAAAAAAAAACATTTGGTTACTCCACTGCACCCTCTACAGATCTGCATGGTCAACGGAATTTTTCCTGGACCAGATTTTTCCTTCCGGTGAAATATTAAATTTTCTGGCCAAATAGTGTATTTTAGACGTGAGGTTCGGGTTTCAGAGTGTTCCCACTAGGCTTACAACTCCATAAAACCGTCTTTGTTTTGGTGAGTAGCGAAAGCGTTTTTTTTTTACAACAGACGAGAGGCTGCACAGCCTGTGGTGCGTGCGCAAAGGCTCGAAAGTCCATAGCGTTTGAGTGCCAGAGTTTATTCACAATGTACTCACCCACCCACTGCCAGCGTTTTTAAACAAGTTTTAAAAATTAATACTCAAAAATTAGAGAAACATTTTAGGAAAAAAAAGACAAAAAAAGACAAAAAGGGGAGAATTCTCCCCTTTGGCGGTAAACACCATTGACTGCAAAGGGGAGAATTCTCCCCTTTGGCTTAAGGAGAATTCCCTCTAATGCTATGGACCAGAGTTACCCTATACGTACCTATAAGACATAACATGGGACCCATATACTGTAGGTTGGAGATTTATTATGACCGCCTATTGGCTTTGGGTCGGGTCCCATTCTATTACTCGCCTCTTGGACATTCACTGGATCAGTTCTGGGAACCGTCCTATATATTGAAACAAATTTCCTGGGTCCATTAGGGTTTGGGCACCAAATCACTTAAAGGGATATTTCACTTTGAAACATGTTTGATATTTCAGGAAAGCCAGTCAAATCAAAGCGTGTGAGGTACGATGGAGGAGCCAGGGAGGAGAGGCAGGAGGAGAGAGGAGAGAGGGTGGTGAGAGAGGTTTACATCTATGAAGGAGCTGACAGCCTCCGGGATCAAGGCTCTGGCTCACAGGGGGTTACAGGAGATCAAGGTACACAGTAACACACTAGAGTGTTTTTCTCTCTTCTCAGATCACAACACGATCTTATTAGCAAACGTACAATGGATAAGTAAGTAATAACCACACCACGAAAACGTGCATAGATTATGTTAGGTTGCGAAATGCGACATATACATATTTACTGCAAATACTTACATTTGTTATGTATGCCCAGTAGTATATTACATATAGGCTCATAGGAATTTATAGACTACGTGACAACCAGGAATAGATTGGTGACCACCGGAGAGACGGGTGACAGCCGGAATGTAGACGGCATCCGGGAGCAGTTTGGGTTGGCGCCCCAGTCTGTGTCTTCCGTGAGGAAGGAGCCCAACAAATCCACGGTGAGGCCTTTAGGAGGGCCATTCAAGCAAGCCGCAAAGGGAGCCTGCAGTACCACCACGGGCCAAGACACCATCACACCAGAATTAAATGTTTGGAGCGGGGGAGTCTGATGCAACGCTCAGGTCCTGGACCTGGTGAGACGGAGGAGGAGCCCGGCCAGGAGGCCATCCACAGAGCCTAGCCCCTCCACGTGCCAGAGCCTCTCTATCACTGCCTTTGGTCCCATAAACGACTCAGGTTGTTCCTCATACTGGTAGATTTATTGCACTCTTACTGGCAAACAATCCAACAACGTAAAACTGTACAAAACAAAGCATAAACAATACACACACATAAATAATGGAACATTAAAGTATAAACAACATGAATGTAACAAACACATGACTGAAACACAAACACACCTCGCTGACTGCACATAAACCAAAGGGAATGAGAGAGCGAATCCATGGTCGGCAACAGCAACGCACAACTGGAACAAAATACATCAAATCAACATAAAGACGACACATGATAGGAACGTAAATGTACACATTTATAAAGCAAAGACAAGTACCTTATTCCGTCCCGCACACACTCAAACAATACGCTCCTTAGTGAGCGGAAGTGTATCAGTGTAACACGCTTGTGAATCTGCATGAAACCAGACCTTATAAAGTGTTCCGGCTTGATAAAGACAATTAGACCTTCCGGTGCTACAAATATATGATAAACCAAAGTTTAGGACAAATAAATGATAAATATTACGTATAGAAATGAAAAATGTAACAAATTACAACCCATTATGGCAGTTACACTCTCCTCTCCCCTATTCCTGGCAGAGTAGTTTCGGACAAGCGTATTGAGTGGCCCTGTCTTTCCCTATTTAGGACTGACCGTGGGTAGCTACCTGGGACGTAAGTCGGGGCTTGATCAACCCTGGCTGGGTCACCTGGGCGAGGGTGTATGTTGCGAGACCCGAAACATCCTATGACCCCAGGCTACAACACTGATGATACGTCCCAGGTGCATCCATGTGATGTTTTTTCGTTATATTGAAAATGTCAAACGTATGTATGTTAAGTGTTTGAAGTGACTCCCCCCTAACCCCTCCCCCCAATAGCCACAGTAAAGGCAAGCTCAAAAGACAACAATAGAGACATCATTTGAGTCCGCAATCACACTCAACATTGACACAATGTCAATGTCAATGTTGTGGGTGGTTCAGGTTGCCCTTTGAATCCTTTGAAGCCTTACAGGTTCAAGTCATTTCAAATAGCTTTATTGGCATGAATGTAAACAGTTATTGTTAACACAATATTGACAAATAGAACTCTGTCTGTCTGTCTGTCTGTCTGTCTGTCTGTCTGTCTGTCTGTCTGTCTGTCTGTCTGTCTGTCTCTCGGTCTCTGTCTGTGTATGTCTTTCTTTCTTTCTTTCGCTCTGTCTGTCTGTCTGTCTCAATTCAAAGACGTTTTTTTTTTCATTGGCATGAGAAAACGTCACTTCAAACACTTAACATGCATATTTAAATTTTTGAATACGTAATATATACATACTGGGGAAACGTAATGTAAGTATTGGCAGTAAATATGTTACGTATTTCACAACCTAAACTTAATCTATGCTCGTGGTGTGGTCATTTCTTAATGTATTTACGTTTTGCAGTCGACACCAGGTTACACATCATCCAAAGAAACATTATGAATGTTAGAACCTGTTCATTCTTGAGTTTTATTTCTCCACTCATTTAATGATGTGATGAGATGTTTTGAGAAAGTAACAATTGCATGTTCTGCAGAAATTGAAGATGAAGAGGTTCTGAGTTCATTGCACCAAATCACTTTAATACTGTTCATTCTGTGTTCTTTGAGATGAAACATTGAAGCTGATCATATTAATTTTGAACTCTGTTTTACTAATTAATGTGCCCCAGTTGTCCAGAGAGAACACATCATCCAGAAAGACTATTTCAGAGTGCCTGCAGTGTGTCTTATGCTGCTGTGTGTTCTGCTAGTAGCAGGAATCATTGGCATACTTGCATACTGTAAGTATCACATGGTCAAAGTTAAATTCACCAAAGCAGAAAGATCACAGCACTCACAAAATGTTGTTTAGATACTCTTTATTAAAGGAGAGATCCAGTCATTTTAGCTGTTTGCTTTGATGTGTCGCTAATCACTCACCAACACTCACCAGGGGCAGTTGACTTTTTTCATAGAAGCCCCTGTTGTCCATTGTGGAGACCCCTTCCACTGGCATAATGGAGAAATGTGGATAAACGAAAATCGCCTATTTTAGCAGCTCCAAAGTTCGTTTTTTCCCTTTTGAGCTGAAAAGTCAACTACCCCTGGTATGTTGGTGAGTGATTAGCGACACATCAAAGCAAACACCTAAAATGACTGGATCTCTCCTTTAAGATCGCAAGATTATAAAATATATGAATAATAAAGTAGTAATTATTTTAAACTTATGGGGTATTCGGTACTTAAAGGACATTTTGTGAGTGCTGTGATCTTTGTGCTTTGATTGATTTGACTTTTTCTGAGCCGTGCACCCAGCCATTGTGGTTGAGTTGTAGCTGGTGCTTGCATTCTTCTTAAGCAAATATCAAATTAATGCACTTATAACAATAAAATTGCACTTGTGTCTCACACAAGGAACTTCAACTTACCATGCTTAACTTTGGATAGGGTTAATTTATTATACATGTTGACAAGGTAATGGATTGTGAGTATCAGATGGTCAAAGGTCACATTCATGCACTTAAAACAATAACATGATACTAGTGTCTTCATATTGATGTATCCTTCATAGTGATGTGCGGGTCGGGTTTTTTCATGACCCGCCCCGCCCCGCCACGGAACCCAACCCGCCTCAACCCGCCCCGCGAACCCATATGGCTCAACCCGCCCTCGGTGGGAAAAAAAAGATAACCATCATCATAATAGCTCAGATTTATATAGCGCTCTTTTAAAGACGGGGTGCCGTGATTTTCAGTGATCCCCCCCCCCTAAAACATAATCATCAGGTATTGTGGTTATACTAGGAGGAAGATTTTTTTTCAAAAAAGTGTACAGAAATTGTTAAAATTATGTTTTTATGTGGACACACTTCCAGTTCATTAAGTATACCTGGTTCTAGCCTTAGCACTTCCTCCACCACCTTAGCACCACCCACCTGTCCTAGTCCCTCCTCCTCCTCATGCCCACACCTGTTGTGTTATGATAATGAGGGGGAGGGTATGTTTTTACTATGTCACTAAAGCGCTGTTTCTCTATTGGCACGTTTGACCCTCAAGGTTTCAGCCTCCAGGTAGAAACTCAAAATAGCCAGAGAAGACATAAAACACCATAAAAACACCACCAGGGGGCTTAATGAAGTTCTATCAACCTCATAGACACATGAAAAACAGAAAAAGTGCAAAACCATGGCACCACCTCTTTAACATTAACCTCAACTCTGGTATTTTATTCATATTTCCTTCACCACTGAATGTTTATTGCAGATTAATGTGATTTTAGATGTATTATTTAAATGTAGACACTTATAGACGCTTGTTTTCTTTCTGCAACCATACATTCATTAATCACTTTAAAACTTGGCCTCCCTGTTTGGGGCGTGTCATTACAGTGACTTTTTCTGTTTTTTCCCCCCGTAAATTAACGCCCTACTTGATCATACTAACTACAGCGTCACACAAAAGTAGTAAAGGCAGCAGATCTACAAGCTTGAAACGCGGCTTTAAATGTCTACAGTAGCACAACATTGTCATGGGCTAAATAAACAAGCATGTTGTTCAAAATAGGGTTTTTCTTTTTTTCTTTTCGTGTGAGAGCGCCTGACCCGCTCACCCGCAGCCCGCATAATTGCCTCTGAAATCCTGACTCGACCACCCGCGCCGCGGGTTGACCCGCGGGAGGCGGGACCCGCGGGTTACGGGTCGGCCCGCTCATCGCTAATCCTTCACTTTAGATGGTGTGTGTGTTCCCTAGTACTTTATTATACTTATTGAGACCTATTCACATAAAAACACACCTGGTCAATGACAATGAGTTTTAAAGCTCCTTTTCAACCTAGATGCCTTACTTCATCATTCAGTAGCAACAGCTGTGTTTATCGTCACCTTTTGGTCCTTTGCAGATAATTCAGCCAACAACCTGACCCTTGAGAAAAATCTGTGCGAGACCAGAAATTACAACTTGACCCTGGAGAACAACCTGCTTCAGACCAGACATGATAACCTGACCCTGAAGATAAACCAATTAGAAAGTGAAGTGAACCAGCTTAGGAGAGAGACAGCAGGTGTATTTTTAAAAGTTTTTCTTACATGAAAATGTCGTCAAAGTAAATGTCCTACTATTACATCACTGTCTCTACCAATATATTATGTCAAAGACTCTGTGACCTTGGTAATTATGAATAATGAAATAAGTGCAGTACACACAGATGATGTATACTAGTTATACATCATCATCATCTTCTAAAAGAGGTACAGAAATACAATTTATATAATATTTAAGTTTACCCTCCACTACATCCCTGACTAATATTATTATCACTTCTCTATGGATAGAGCAGTTATAATAATAACAACAACAACAACAACAACAGTTGGTTATTGATTGTAATTATTGATGATTGTTAGTAGAGTCCATAACTAAAACTTCTGTTTGATGTTCAGTCAAGTCGTGTCCCAGTGGATGGAAGAAGTTTGGATGCAGCTGTTATTATAGATCTACTGAGAAGAAAACTTGGGAGGAAAGTCGAGGACAATGTGTGAAGACAGGAGCTCATCTGGTGATCATCAACAGCACAGAAGAACAGGTTAGTGTATCTGTCACTGTGTGTGTGTGTGTGTGTGTGTGTGTGTGTGTGTGTGTGTGTGTGTGTGTGTGTGTGTGTGTGTGTGTGTGTGTGTGTGTGTGTGTGTGTGTGTGTGTGTGTGTGTGTGTGTGTGTGTGTGTGTGTGTGTGTGTGTGTGTGTGTGTGTGTGTGTGTGTGTTAGAAAACCCTGAATGTATAAGAGGAACATTAATTATGGTTCAATCATTGATCAGGAATTCATCAGAGGATTGAGCCAAGGAGATGCATTTTCTTGGATTGGTCTGAACAAGACGGAGGGGAAATGGACGTGGGTGGATGGATCTTCACTGACAACAGGGTGAGAAATATTTTTTTGTTAAAAAGAAGCTAAGGAAAAGAGAAATAAAACATTTTGCTACTGTAACTATCAAAGTCACAGTGTGTGAGTGACTGTATGGAAGTGCTTAACATGATGCTGTTTACTCTGCAGGAACAGTGTCAGTGGACAGTCTGGTGACTGTGCATACTACTGGCATGGGAATGGAGAATTGATGTGTACTTTATGTTCATTTCAAACCTTCTGGATCTGTGAGAAGTGCTGTCCCTCTTAACTTCACTGATGAAACTGCAGCTTAATTTGATTAAGATAAAGTAAAATAAATATATTAAATAAAATAAAATAAAATAAAATTAAGTATTCAAAAATACAATAAACTTTTTCATATCAATGCATTACTGTATTAAAATACCCTAACCCCACAAATTTACTTAAGGACAGTAGTCGAGTAAATGTACCTAGTTACTGTCTACAACTGTGTGTCATATTGTGACACACAGATCGGATAACAGCCTATTTGGGAAAAGTGAAAAAATCACAAAGTCTTTATATGCCATTGCCAATGGTCAATGCCTGTGCAAATTCAAATACATATAACTGTAGCGGACCCAGCTGGACATGAAGGAGTTGAAGCTCGACTGATGAGTTTATCATTTTTATTCGGAACCCAACGTGAAAACTAGGAACAAAAACATACAATACATAAATCAAAAGTCAAATTAATAAACATCATTGCATCAATAAACCTGGCAAAACATATCTAAACTTCATATAAACTCTTAATCATTAAGAATACATTGTACATTATCCCATACAGTAGACAGAGCATACATAAACCACCATCTCAAAATGCAATATGACAATTGCATGCCCCCCTTCACACAGCCGGCCACCCTGGCTTCCGCGTTGCGGCTACAGCCTTCAAAATAAAAGTCTTGACGTTGTCGGGTCCGTTACAATAACATAGCCTAGTGCTGCTTCAACTGATAAATTATAATGTAGGTTAAGCGACCCAGCAGCCCATAGAGTAATTAAAACAGCCCCACCTTTACCTGCTGCAACTATACTTAAAGTAATGAACCATGCATTACTAATTACAATCCAATAATATGATTGTGAAATGGCCCATTTGTGTGTTTGGTATTGTGGGCGTGGCCAGAATTGATAATAGCCACGACCCCCGTTTAACTAAACAAACAGCACATGTGTGCCCTGGGTACCAAATGAATCCCCAGAGGTTCCTGAGGAACCCCCCAGTAGGCCCATTAGGCCACGAATAACAAGGAGAGGATCATGGGAACCTTATGCGGTTCCACTGTTGTACACACAACAGCAACCTAGGACGGGGCAAGAGGTAGAGAGAAGGTTTCCCTCTTCCCCACAACAACAACCATATGTCCCTCCTACAGACAATCAAGTATTAGCAGTGACAGTGGATATGATCAATGGGAGGAGAGAAAGAGACAGGCAGAGAAACAGGTTTGAAGAGAGGATTGGGAGGTTTAGAGAACTGATAAACGAGAGGGCAAGAGAGACTGATGTGATGTGGTACAGAGAGTTCTTAAATGAGAGCAAAGAAACACCTAGTGTGATAGAGATCAGTGACACAGAAGAACAGGTGGGCCAGGATAGTACAGAGCGGGTGACAGATGTGGATGGTGGGACACTCCAAGCACAGCAGGTCAACAGTATCGGGATACTCATCAGGAGGAAATATCCTAAATATCCTATCCCACCACCCCAACATCACACTCCCCTGAGCCCACCACCATCGACACTGATGACGAAGAAAGAGAGGAATCAGTTAGCTATGAGCCAACTTCGCCCTCTCTGGACCCCAGGTCACCATCTTATTCCCCTTCATCACCCCTCAACTTTCATACCTTAATGGATGTAAGCGTTGGATGTAAGAGTTGGACAACGGGGAAGACAACAATGTGGACTGACAGAAGGTTGGGGTTGGATAGGCAGGGGTTACTGAGGTTCAGAGAAAGAGTTATGCTTACCTTCTTATTTTGTTCATTTGCCTGGATTTATTTGCTTGAGTTTATTTGCTTTATAAATGATTGGTGAATTTATGGTGTTATTATGACAATAATGGTTTGGGTTGATTAGTATGTAAATATTTCACAAGTAAAAGCCATATGCATAATTAAAGTGTCTAACCTTGACCTTTTCAGTAGAGAGTAAATCTGGTTACTGCAGAGAGAGGCTGTGATGGCCTAAAGCGAAGCGAGTGATGGCCTAACTGCCTTATTGTAAAGGCAGCAGAGAACAGGAAACCACAGGAAGGCCCCAAGTTCAATGAGATACAGATATGTTAGAGGACACTCTAATGACAGAAAGAGGGGGTAAAGTAATGGCAAGATAATAATAGTTAAACAGTGGAAGGTGATAATTGTGTGTGTACATTATTGGGGTGGAGTAATTAAACTGGATGGTCAGTTAGTTAAAGGGATATTTCACTTTCAAAAAAACTTTGGGTCATATTATCTTCTACTCAGGCTTTTGTGAGCCCCCTACTTTTTTCATTTATTTTTAATATTTTTTTTTTGAAAATTACAAAAATTAAATACGATAAAAACAATTAATAAAATAAATGAAAAAGGTTATCGAAAAAACACGGCCCCCTCGCGTATTAGGAGGGCAGGGTGAGTCACCAGAACCAAGGACGGGTTTTTTGATGAATCTAACATGTTAAAAATGGAGTTTGAAGTTATGATGGGTTTGTATAGGAAGGGGGCGTGTCTGATAAAATGAATATTAAATATCTAAATAATGAATCAAGCAACTTAAAAACCGTCTGGGGGGCTCACAAAAGCCTGGGTAGACAATAAAATGACCCAAAGTTTTTTTGAAAGTGAAATATCCCTTTAATAAGCCATTTCATTTTGTAGTGACTAACTGGATGATCTTTTAGTTAGAGAAACATGCGATATAATCACGTGAGAACAGATTGAACTGTTGAGGAAGGCACCTGAAGAAAAATAGAGTATGATGTGTAGGAGGAAGTAAGGAGGCCGTAGAATACTAAGAGCTAGTCCGATTATTTTGACTAGCGGCAGTTTAAAGGAATGAAAACTATACACATAGCAAGCCATAGACAGCGATCTGTCAGGCCATAAATAGTTTATGTTCTGAATGAGCAG
The DNA here is from genome assembly GCF_963280865.1 of Gymnoscopelus braueri. NCBI lineage: Eukaryota > Metazoa > Chordata > Actinopteri > Myctophiformes > Myctophidae > Gymnoscopelus > Gymnoscopelus braueri. Next base: position 10,029,093 of record NC_137626.1, read on the forward strand.
TAGTGAGCTGTTCAACGGACAGTATAGACAGACTATAGTCAGATTACATTGAAAGAGGAGCGTACCTAGAAATCACATGAGTGACCGGAGGGAATTAAACTTGAGGGAGGTGGAGCATCATTATTGCTAACGGTTCTAGGTGGGGAAAATAGGCATTCATTTCCAGTAAAGATAAGCCCTGTAAGGGGATGGAGAAATGTTAGGATCGGTCAATGAGCTAGTGGGAGGTGATAAGGGGCCGGGTCAACTTAGGCCCTTAAAACGTTGTGCATAGAGGGACATTTGGGCTCTTGCACGCTCAAGTTAGATACCTATTCATCTGTTAAGAGTAGGCTTAATCATGTCACCCAGAATAGGGTCTTATAGTCTCCTGAGTTGTGCAGACATGGCAGGAAGGTACTTAAATAACAGACAGGGTCGTTAAAATTAGCCTACAATTTAAGTGCACATTTGGAATAGAGCTCCCAACTTAGTGATAGGCAGGATAAGGCTTTGCCCCTTATATCCTATTAGTAGGTTGTAACTATGAGAGGATAGGATTGATCACCTTATATCCCCTCTCCGGTCCAAAACACAACAGGTAGAAGGTAAGTAGGGAAAGTAAGGGAAAGTTTATAAGAAGTTATTGATTTGATCATCAGCGTTTTTCAAGTGACAGTTAGATTGAATAATTGAGTTTAACCACTGAGCTACATCTTTCAGTGGGGCTTTAATTTTCTGAGGTATTTAATCATTATAAGCATTTTAAGTATTGTGTGATTCAATTGAATACTGTAACCTGTTTTCTTGTTCAATTGATATTATAACCAACTGTATTGAATAATTGAAGACTGTAACCTGTTTTATTGTTAAATTTATATTATAACCGTATGGAACAACTGAATATTGTAACCAATTTATTTACTTACTTTTAATTAAAAAATTTAATTACTTTTACCTGATTTTTGCTATAAACTGTAACACAAATTACCTGTAATAAAATATTTCCTGTATTTAAAGAGGAGTATTATAGAGTGTTCTGTGACTGTCACATTATGGGTTATTCTCATTATTGGATTGATCTCCTTGTTCAACAATAAAAGTCAGGGTGTGTGCATCTAAGGATTTTATGGGTTACCTCTAACCGCAATAATTTAAAACAAAACCTTGGATCTAGACGATTTAATAGATTCAAAATACCAAAACCGGTAACCACAATAACGTGCACGCAATATATAGGATAGCGGACATTAAATACCGTGATTATAAGCATTGATTTATTATTGGGTTGTTCATAGTTAATGCTTATAATTGAGAATGAGTGTGGCCTTATGATGTAAGTGTCCGCGAGCTGAAGCGAGTATTTTATGACCTAGGCTTAAGTGCGTTTCTATGTGTGGGTTGTATTAATCCACTAGAATAGAAATAGGACCTGTAAGACAGAGAGCTTAGCGGGACGAACCTATCTTTGTTCACATATGTTGCTATAATTATTTCAACTGATTAATCTGTTTAAGCAGGGTGTCAAGCAGAGAGCTTGATTTTAAGCTTAACACACACACACACACACACACACACACACACACACACACACACACACACACACACACACACACACACACACACACACACAGCAGGGATTTAGCAGCGGAGAAAGTTTCAGAACAGATACTACACCAACTACTTTTTTTCCGCCGATAAAGTATAGTTTTGGACCACGACGGAGGGGCGCAGTCTCTTCGCAACGTTCGGCACGGCAACTCGCTCGCTTTAGCGCGCTCGGTGGTGCCTTACGTGGCTCAAGTTCGTCAGCCCCGTCCGAGTTATAACAAAACCACTTCAGCCCTACTTAAACTTCAACAATTTGAAAATAGCCGATCTACAAGCTCACACATTGTGAGCTTGTAGATCTGCTATTTTCAAAGGATTTATACATTTGAAAACTTGTGAAATGGTACATTCTGCATAACGAGTACTTTTACTTTAGGTACTTTAAGTACATTTTGATACCAATACTTATGTACTTTTACTCAAGTACATTTTGAATTCCGGACTTTTACTTGTAACAGAGTATTTCTACATTGCAGTACTGCAGTACTTTTACTTGAGTAAAACATTATAGTACTTTTCCCACCACTGCTGGTTTAATAGTCTCGCGTGGTTCCATAGACTGTAAAATATAGACTACATTTTACAGTCTATGGTTGCCTTTATCTGTGCTAGTCGGTACCATATACAGACCTCCTGACCAGAATGATTTCTATGATGTACTTGAGGAGTGCTTGGCTAAGGTGGACCATGCGGAGAAAATTCTTATTGGTGACTGGAACACGGACATGCTTCGGAAAGAAACATCTGTGTTCAAGTCCTTCAATGGGTTTCATGTTTTGCAATCACTCTACCCACAAGGGTATGTGTTTCCTCTTAAACTATGATAGATCTCATTCTAACAACGGACAAGGACAAAATCCTCAATAGTGGTGTTACTATCTGCGGTATAAGTGATCATTACATGATCTTCTGTACCCGGAAAATACATGGACCTAAGACCGGTCACCACAAAACAGTCACGATCAGAGACCTTAAAAACTATAAGAGTGAGGACTTACACCACAGGCTAGAGGAACAGGACTGGTCCCATGTACTAAACAGCACACAAGTAGATGAATCGTGGCTTGGTTTCAAAACCAAATTCATTTCAATCTTGGATAGCGTGGCTCCCATGAAAACCGTCGGGGTCAAAACCCGCTCGGAACCATGGATGAATTCGGACATACTTACTGCCATGAAACTCAGAAACAAAAAGTGTTCTGAACTTCATAAATGTAGGATCAAACTCGCCAAACGCTTCAACAAAGGTCTCGAAACCCACCTAGCTAAACTCATAAGAGAGAGAAATAAGTTAAGAAACAAAGTAACTGCCATGATCAGATCATCACAAAAAAACGACCTCAATGACAACATTGAAGAAAACCAAAACAAACCTTGTGAGCTTTGGAAGTTACTCAACAACCAACTAGGCTGCAGCAAAAAATTGAAAACCAGGTTTGCAAACATCAGCTTCAAGGTGAATGACACTCTCACTACAGCTAATCGGGAAGTGAGTAAAATCCTCAACATCTTCTTTACGACCATAGCCTCAGAACTGGTTGAAAAACTACCCCCTCACTCTGGGAGCTACGGTAAAGAGCATGTTGACGCATTTTACGAAAAACTAGGTGTACGCAAAAATGATTTTAAACTCACCATGGTGACAACAGATGATGTGTTTAAAAAATTGAGCGCACTACAACAACACCGAGCCACAGGCCTCGACAATATTCCCTCGAAATTTCTAAAAGACTCAGCCGCCTCCATTGCTCCAATCATCACCCACATAATAAACCTCTCCATCAAACAGGGACGGGTCCCTAGCGACTTCAAAATAGCAACTGTACAAAAAAGGAAGCAAATTAGACCCCGGCAACTACCGCCCTATTTCTATTCTTAGCTCCATCTCGAAAGTCATGGAAAAAATTGTTTATGAACAGGTTGATAAGTATCTTGCGGACAAAAATCTAATTTACAAATTCCAATCTGGCTTCAGAAAAAACAGTCCACTGAATCATGCCTTCTCTATTTGAACAACTACATCAAACAAGAGGTCGACAAGGGCAAATATTGCGGCATGGACCTCCAGAAGGCCTTTGACACCGTTAATCACCCAATTCTGGATGATAAGCTAAAAGCAATAGGTTTTGATGATACGTCGGCTAGCTGGATGAGATCCTATCTGGAGGGGAGGGAACAGGTGGTCGGCTCTGCTGGTCTCGGACAGGGACAGACTGCAGGTTGAAAAATCTCTCAGCTCTGAACTCGATACAATCCGCATCTGGCTCGCTGACAACAAGCTATCATTACACCTGGGTAAAACCGAATCCATTCTCTTTGGGTCTAGTGTTAACCTTAACAAGGCTGAGAGCTTCACAATCAAAGCGGGTGACGATGTTATCACAAGAAAGGAGGAAATTACCTACCTGGGTTCCATCTTGGAGGCAAACCTCTCTGGTGATAAGATGGCAGAAAGAGTCATCAAAAAGGTCAATCAAAGAATACGTTTTCTGTACAGGATCAACTTTCTAGTCAGTAAAGATACCCTGAAGATTCTCGCAGGGGCCCTCATCCACGGTCATTTCGACTATGCATGCTTCTCATGGTATCACAACACCACTAAGGCCTTAAAAACAAGGCTCCAGACATCCCAAAACAAACTGGTAAGGCTACTTCTTGGCCTCACTCATACAACCCATATAACCCCTGCTCACTTTGCTAGGGTTGGATGGCTCAGGGTTGAGGATAGAGTACGACAACTTGCTTAGGGCCTGGTCTACAAGATTCGACACAACATTGGGATCCCCCTGTATTTGTCAAAATACTTCCAAAACGTAAATGAAGTCCACGATCATAACACCAGATGCAGCTCCACTGATCATGTTCAACCCAGATTTGGCACAAACAAGGGAATGAACTCTTTCTCATGCTATACAACAACAATGTGGAATGTCCAACCCAAAGGAGTAAAGGAGTGTAAAACCCTACTCACTTTCAAAACTGCCCTAAAGAATCACCTTCAGGAGGCTGCAATTCCAAACTGGCACCTGTCAAAGTCTTAACCTACCCCCCCCCACCCCCCCCCCCCCTCCTCCTCCTAAAAGTGTCTATTGTACATATTTCTTGTTTTTCATACCAGCAACCTGTAAGCTGATTGTATGACGTTCTGCATAGTAGTGAATATTTGTATGTCTTCTTAAATGTCATCATGATTTGAGTGCACGGGGATCTCATTTTAAATAAGCCACGTGCTTTTATGAGCGATCCAGTTTAGAGGACCTTGTTGTATTGTGAATTGTACTTCCATGTACTTTTACCATGTCTTTCTAAATAAAGTATTCAATCAATCAATCAATCAATCAATCAAAGCCTCCCACAATTTTCAAAAGCGGAGATTGTGGAATAGTTGTCTGGCTACACGCGAGAGCGTGCATGGTTGTATCACTCACTGTATGTTGCACTGTTGTAGCCTTAGATGGATCACAAGACGGTCAACTGTCATGACCGTCTTGGATAATATTCAAAATAGTGTTTGCACGTTCTTTTTTTTTGGTGTGTACATCTACATAAACGTTCAAATGTCAAATATAAAGTGCTTAGCCCATGGCCACGGATGTTACAATTATGTACGGGTCCTCAGAGGTACCCGTATCTCCCGTATTATTCAATAAAAAGCATTTTATTCCGATCGCTGGCCATTTTCTACGTATTCCCTCCATGCTTTCAACTAGGCAACCTTATCGGTTGGGACGTGTATTGCACTCTATGAGAAAATGGCCACCGCCACCGGTCGGATTGAAATGCTTTATATTGAACAATACAATACGGAAGATATGGGTACTTCTGAGGGTCCATACATAATTGTAACATCCGTGGCCATAGAGTAAGCACTTTATATTTGAAATCTGAACGTTTGAGTAGATGTACGGACCAAAAATGGAGAAAATGCAAACACTATTTTGAAAATCATCCAACACTGACAGTCTTGCGACTCTTGTATCATGGCTAGCACTGTTGCTGACTAACCTCGCGTCACCAAGCTTTCCACCACGTGACCACGGAGGAGTTTCTGATAAACTGAGCAGAGGGGGTTACCCTTGCGTCACCACGCATATATCATACGGGGTCACGTAAGGACATGTTCTGCGCTATGGTTCTTTTCAAAGGTTTGTTTTAGTAAGGTAAGTCCGGTTTAGAGCCCGCCTACTGTATCCGGTAGTTTACACTCACACAACATGTCACGCACACGCTGTTTCCGTATCCGCAACCTGCAAAGTGAACTGATCCCAGACCAGAGGAGCATCTGCTTCTGTTCTGCTGCTCACCCAAGCAATAAGGTCATGTCAGGAGGACACTGTTACTTCTCACGTTTGTTAAGTTAGGGTTAGGGGTTTTTGTGAGTTTAACTTTGATATCCACACAACACTGATATCCACCCATTGACTCATGATTTAACAAACATGCTTTCACTGTTCTAAACTACAGGGTTGGTTATTGTTCTGTTATTATTGCGTAGCTATTTTTCTAGTTTACTTTTTACTTTCGGTTTCAATAAGGCTTGGTCTCGCATGAAGAGACGGCAAAGCACAATCGCAGTGTGCAGTCCGCCATTATATCGTGTGTGTGGTTGTTGTCGGTGGTATAGGCTGTTGATGATTAGTTATTGATCATAAACATGAAGGCTCGTCTCCTCTGGTTCGTCTGTCTGTTGACCGCAGCTGGACTCATCCTAACATCAGGTACAACTTCTATCTCTTTAAAACGTTTATAAAAATGGACACCCAACTCATGTGTGTGTGTTCTGGTTCGCCAAACCAACGACACATCTTCATTATGAGATTTATTTATTTTAATCTTTGCTTATTAAATGTATATGATTATTGCAGTGCTAGCTGTAGAATACAACTCTCGTAGACGTATTTATGATTCTGACGTTTTCAATCTATGAGCGTTGTAGGGTTCATCCTCCATGGACACAGGGACTTTCAGCACTATACCCCATGACTATACCCCGTAGACACTCCAAACATGTCCGAATTGAAAATACTTGCTGCCTACCCCCACGCTCCAAATGTTAACTCTCGCAACGGGGTAGTAGTTTAATGTAATAATCCATGTCTTTCAATAAAGAAGTGTTTTAATGCCGTCTGTGGCCGAACGCCATTTTTTCACCCTCGTTTACTTCCTGTTTACATTTAGTGTAATTCCGGGTTTCACCGGATGCGCCCCGTCACTACCCGTCAATACCGCCCATTGGGGACTTCCGACAGAATCGGCCACAGACGGCATTAAAACACTTCTTTATTGAAATATATGGATTATTACATTAAACTACTACCGCGTAGAGACAGTTAACATTTGGGGCTTGGGGTTAAGCACCTTTATTTTCAATTTGTACATGTTAGGAGTGTCTACGGGGCATAGTGCAGAAAGTCCCTGTCTCCATGGGGCGTGAACCTAGCCCTGAAACATGACTGTCATATGTGAACCATGGCTAGGCGTGAACCCTACAACTGTCGTAGATTGAAAACGTCAGAATCATAAATACGTCTACGAGAGTTGTATTCTACAGCTAATGTTTGCATTGTGTTTTATTATTATTTTCCTCCATGTTACTCGGTTTCTAGTCTCGCGTCACCAGACAACTATTCCACAATCTCTGAATGCTATATAGAAACATTTGTAAATTGTGGGAGGCAACAGTCTGGTAACGCGAGACTACTCGGTTTCCACAGACGTTGGAATTCCCCTCTGGTCTCTAAAGGTACGGTCACGGCTCACGGGGTTGCCAACCGTCACTTGAAATAAGGAATCTTCCCTTATTTGGAAACTAAAAGATGTGTCCCTTATTGAACTGATAAGGGAAAGACTTTGTTAATTATTTTGGGGGATTCAACCAATGACACCATGGACGCCGGCTTTTGTGCGTGGCCATGGGGGCTGAACTTGACCACCACTCGGGGGCTGAACTTGACCACCACTCGGCCCCCCCGCCCCCCCACCCACTGCGTCGCGGGCATGTACGCGCGCGAAGCTTAATTAATTCATTAAATGACCATAAAACAACATTAACAACACTCTACCCATCCAGTGTCCCATGCATTAATAATAATAAAAAAATAACTGTGCACAGCTGGACAAACTGCAATAATATTATAGCCTAATAATAAAATACCTATACCATATAGAAGAATTGAGGTACTTTTACTTTACTGGAGTATTTCCAATTTTCAATACTTTTACTTCTACTCCATAGACAAATATTGTACTTTTACGCCACTACAATTATTTGATTTGTAGATTTGGATTATTATTACAAAACTATTTATACAGTATATATACTTTGGCAATTTGAAAATAGCAGATTTGCGACGCGTTGTGAGCTTGTAGATCTGCTATTTTCAAAGATTTTTTATACATTTTACACATTTGAAAACTTGTGAAATGGGACCTTCTGCATAATGAGTACTTTTACTTTTGGTACTTTAAATACATTTTGATACCAATACTTTTCTACTTTTACTCAAGTACATTTTGAATACCTTACTTTTACTTGTAAAAGAGTATTTTTACATCGCAGAATTGATGCTTTTGTTTAAGTAAAAAAATTGAGTACTTTTTCCACCACTGGTATTCTGTGCATGCAGTGAGTGACTGTTACACAGGACCTCCAGAACATGTTTAGCACAGCCAGGCACGCCGATTTATGTGCACGGCCGTGGAGCCGCAATAGCCCCGCCCCCCCGCCGCGAGCCGTTTCTGTCTGGGCTATTGTTCTAGGTGTCAACGGCGTTAACACCTATCTGCGCCCCGCTATAGTAATGGTAATTGTAATGGTACTGTAAGTTTGAGCCTGACATCTGAGATTCAGACCAATTGAGTGTGGGGGCGCTAGCCCCGACGCCCCCACGTCATCGGCGCCCCTGAATGACACACATCTTACAAGTTCAAACAGCTCATAGGGCTAAGGGAGGAGCCAGGCTCAGAATGACTTAGTTCCCCGGCATTAAATATACTTAAAGTACCAAAAGTAAAAGTACTTATTGTGTAGAATGTCCCGTTTCACAAGGTATAATGTATAATGTATTAAAATCTTTTGAAAATAGCAGATCTACAGCAACTTGTGAGCTTGTAGATCAGCTATTTTCAAATAGCCTAAGTTTAAATAGGGATACAGTGGTTAATGTATGTTTTGCCTCTGAGATGTAGTGGAGTAGAAGTAAAAGTACTGAAAATGTATATATACTCCAGTAAAGTAAAGATCACTCAAATTTGTACTGCAGTACAGTACTTGAGTAAATGTACTTAGTTACTTTACACCACTGTCACACAGTCTCACACTGGATTTCCTTCCAGTGGCTCGTTATGCACAAAATGCCAGCACCCGATTGCTGTGAAAAGCACACTCACAATAGGCCAAGGAAGAACCTCCATTCCATTTTCTTTTCACATCGGCCTCTTAGTGGCGCTACAACAGCCCATTTTACGTTTTAGCCAATAACTCTTGAACCGTAGCTCGTACAATAAAAATATTTATTTCTGGATTCCTTGGAATCTCACTCTCCATATCTGTAGGCCCCGGCCACTTGTGCCAGATTACATTTTCCGCCATTTTGCGTTTTCTTCAAAACACAATTTTTGCTACGACTCCTACAGATGTTGTCCAAAACTCACACAAATGGGTTCACATTATCTCTGGGGTCATGTAATCAGGATGAATACATTTGATCCAGGTGCCTACTGCCTTCCAAAGTTTGCGGGCCCTGGGTAGGCAACCCGGCCTGGCGGAGACCTGTGCTCAGAGGAGCACACTTTTCTATGTTCTTTTTTCTTTCAAGCCCCTCCCCCCAAATTGATGATTTTATTGAAGTAGATTTTTTTTTAAATGTATTAGTTTGGTTTACTGTTGCACCCCTACATAGAAGGATTGGTTTTGTTATACAAAACACAGGATGTCAGACATTTTATTTTCATTTTATTTAGATTTAGTCTGGTATACTTTTTGTTGCTGCTAAACACTTCATTCTATATGTCATTAATACAGTCTGCTTCAACTATTCAACTTGACTGAAATAGTTTTTTCTCTATACAGACCAACAAGATAAGAAATACACACCATTGGAAGGAATCCTTGAATTGCATCCTAACTCTGCTACTGAACCCATCACTGGAATCCTGTGGAAACATGGCCCCAATAAGCTAGCAGAATGGGATGAGGGCTTTGGTCCTGATGTGGATTACTATGGGACATATAGAAACCGTACAGAACTAAATAAAGAAACTGGAAAGCTGGTCATCAACAATATGAACATTAAAGACAGTGGAGTATATTCTGTGGAGGTAAATGGTCGACTGCAGAACAAGACTTACACGGTTGAAGTGATCAGTAAGTATGAATTGTGTCCTGTGAATCAGTGTTGTCCTCATAGTCAGGGGATGTAACAAAAAACCTGGAATAAGTTCCTTACCAAGAAATGTCTTCACCAATGTGTTTGTAATGGTGTTTAGTAACACATTCCGCAAATGTTGAAATTCAACCCCTCTGGGGCAGGGGTTTTCAACTAATTTTGACCCAGGGACCACCATCCTGACTAAGAGCAACCTGGGGACCACCACTATTGTGCCTGTTGGGACCATCATAGACCCACCCCACACAATAGTGGTGGGGGGTTCATGCATCACATGGAGCTGGAGAAAATAGCTATAATATCTAATAAAATACAGTGATTATTTTTTTAATATGATGGAATATGATTAAGGATTACTGTGATTATGGTAAGCTCACATTTCATATCACACACACACACACACACACACACACCATACAGTAAGAACTCCTGTAAGTTATTAAAAGTTAAAAAATCAAATAAATAAAAACTTTTTTTTTTTTAATTTATGCATGGCCAGGGACACCTGCAATACCTCCGGTTGAAAACCCCTGCTCTAGGGCAAAGTTATAATAATTTTTATTCATAATCTAAGTTTTAGTTCGTTATGACAATTCTTTTTCTAATTCGGTTAGTTTTAATTCGTTTTTAGACCAGATTTGCTAGTTTTTATTCGTTATTATCTTTTTTGAAACTGCTTAGTTTTAGTTAGTTTGTATTTGTTTTAGTGTTTTTTTCATTAATTCATGAGACACATTTTTGGGGGGCCACGACTCTCGGGGAGCAATTAGAAATGTGAGCCATTTCTAATTACTTCCTAGCAAGCATAACAGAAAATATTTGCATATTTTGCCGGAAATATGTGTTTATTGCAGTGAATCAGCACCCCTTTTACAAATAAATTGACCCCTGCATGATCTGCCTCATTTGGCTGATTAGGCATTGAATTATGCGATCGTATATTCATGTCTTTCTGGAGGGACTGAAGCACAGTTGGCGTGATTTCACATCACCCCAAATTCAACCCAAAAACTAAAACGAAGGCCATTTTGACATCATTACGGTTAGTTTTGTAAACGCACAATGCAGTTTCAGTTGGTTATCGTTTATTTGTTTCAATTATCGTTTTTATTTATTTCAGTGAATTATAGTTATAGTAGTAATAGTAATAATAGTCGGGACCCCCCTCAAAATTATTTGGGGACCCCTCTGGGTCCCGACTCCCAGTTTGGGGGAATCTCTCTAGGGGAATCTGTGACAGCTAATGAAAGTTGGGGTTATCTTATACGGAAAAAAATGTTAAATCTGCGTTAAGTTGAATGTGAGGGGTCAAACTGGTGTTTTTCATGATGCTGAATCCATTGCAAACATGGGTGGGTGTGGAAGCTGAGGTGGCCCTCGGGTGGGTAGAGGGGGCTCAGGGTGGGTATGGGTGTGGTGGTAAGGCTGTAATTGGAAACCTATGGAGTCCTGGGCTGTCCCCCCCTCTGGATTTGAAAAGCTCCCGACTTGGGGACTGAGCTGGGCCATCACATCAGCACTTTTCCAAACAAAGTTACAAAGTGCTTTACATAGCATGTTAAAAACATGCAAAAAGCAAACAACAAAGCGACTGTTGGCCTAATGCATAACCATGGACCACGTGGAGATATTAGAAATACCACCACCAGGGGCCGACTTGCCCTTTTCTCTTTAAACACCTATGAGCACTTGTCGTGGGCTTCCAAGTGTTCCATGCCCATGTCTGAGCTAGCTGTTGTTTTTCACCCCTGGCATGGGAGAGGGGAGAAGCTCAGGGCCTCCTTGTCTCCTATTATTTAACTTCCGTACTTCAAGTGCCCAGGGAGTTATCCAGTGACCCCCATCCCATACTCTTCTCTACCCATCTGAGGAGCATGCTAGGCCCGCTAAATTCTTAGACTAGAACCGTCTTCCTCTGGAGCAAAGATATGAGAGTAAAGAGAGAAAGTGAAACAGAACAGATTGTTTAGTCCATGTTACTGTGATGCTGAAAATAAGCACTTTGCCAGTTTAGTTTGAGTCTGGTATACTAAAATAGTATTATTAGTATAATAGTAACTATTCATTGTGTGAATTGTATTCTGCATAGCTGTAAATTGTTATAAACCCAAAATCTCCCCGGAGCATAAGAGAAGAACAGTTATCCGTACTCATATGGGCCTAATAGTCCAGTCAAAGTAACAAAAAAAAGGCCCAACCCAGAAGAAATTGCAGTAGTAATGTTTTTTATTGGTCTTAACCACTTAAACCCTAATACTTTAATTTACAAAGTTGTAGTTGACCAGAGTCCCCCACGGCTATATACTTGGTCCACTCCTTTCCCCCTCCTTTCCCCCTGTGAGCTTTTAGATCTGCTATTTTCTGCGAATGTTCACCCAGAATCGAGGCACCAGTGTTCATGTGGTTAACACCTGCCTGCATCATATATTAAAAGTATACCTTCATGGATTTCATATAGTTACTTTTTTAAAGTCAAAACCAGTGCAAATGTCTCTGTATGTCCTATCCAACATATTTGGTGTCTTTTCCTACGTTATTACTTGTTAGCAGAGCAAATCTGGTCTGCCTGCCTGTTAAAAAAAAAAAAAAAATATATATATATATATATATATATATATATATATATATATATATATATATATATATATATATATATATATATATATATTAGGGCCGGGACTTTATCGCGTTAATTTCGATCAATTAATAAATAAATAAAAAGTATCGCGTTAAAAAAAATTACGCATTTTAATCGCACCTATTTTTGCACCGCGGAACGTTTCTCACTGGACGAGTTTCAGACGGACCGATATTACCAGCGCACCAAACAACGTTGGTGCGCAACAACAAAGTTAACTGCAGCCAGCACAGTGCATGAAAACATGATGCAAAACATGACTGGGCAAATCAGAATCTGTAATAGATGCCCCCCCCCTACGCGCGCATGTGTGTCCCGTTTAGGGGGAGGGGCGGCGGTGCACTGGGAGGGGGGGGGATTCCACGATGCGGTGTGGGTCACATGCGCGCGATTTTTATTAATGATTATTAAACTACTATAAAACATCAGTAACAACACACTCTACCAGCCTCCAGTGGTGGAAAATAGCAGATCTACAAGCTCACAATGCCTTGTGCTTGTAGATCTGCTATTTTCACATGGTTACATGGTATGTTTTATAATAATAATCGATATCTACAAAGTAACTAGTAACTAAAGTTTTCAAATAATTGTAGTGGAGTATAAAGTACAATATTTGCCTTTGAGATATAGTGGAGTTACTGGAGTAGAAGTAAAAGTATTAGAAATTGGAAATACTCGAGGGTCAAGTGCAAATACCTCAAAATTGTACTTAAGTACAGTTCTTGAGTACATGTACTTAAAGACGTATGCCAAAATCCATTTGAAAAAATTGCTTTTCACTGTTCTCAGGTCAAATATTGATATGCGATTAAAATGCGATTAATTGCGATTAATTAATTACAAAGCCTCTAATTAATTAGATTAATTTTTTTAATCGAGTCCCAGCCCTAAAATATATATATATATATATATATATATATATATATATATATATATATATATATATATATATATATATATATATATATGATTATAATTTGAGCGAGCAGGCAGACCAGATTAGCTCTGCTCTGTGTGTGTGTCTGTCTGTCTGTCTGTCTGTCTTTTTATTAGAAGGATAAACCCCTTGATATGCACCATCTCATTTTCGAGGGGGTCCTTTAGCACTAGTGAACAGGGCATACAATACACAAACAATACAACAAGTACATTCATGCAGACAAACAAGACAAGACCTCTCCCAAAGCTAGCCGCTCCCACCCCACCGGTTCAACCCCAAGTAGCAACATTCATATGGAAACAAAACCCATTAGTACAGGAAAACCATAATACAGACATGCACATACAGTAACATGCAGCAGCATGCTCAATCAGGGTACAGGCATTGAGCATTAAGCAAACCGTATATACATGCACATGCGCCTTAGAAAATAAATATCAGTACATTAGATACAGATTTGTCATTTGGATAATCCATTTTTGAAAACACTGATTCCATAGACAGGAACAGACAAACAGGCCACAAGCACAAAACACTAATGAAAGTTCCTCAGACAGCATACAGACCAAACATAAGCAACTGTGTTCACTTCTGCGATGCTACCTAAGCTCAGCTGTGTGTGTTTTGTTAATATCCTGTTTGTCCAACTGTATGGCTCGCTAACAACTAATTTTAAGAGCGTACTTACCATCCCCCCCCCCCCCCCCCCCCACACTGTTGTCGGCTAGCGCAGGGCCTAGCCAGTAGGATACATATAACAGCAGTGACAACACACAAAATGTGTGAGGGGAGGTATTAATTGACATAATAATGACTAAATGGGGAGAAAAAGGGGTAAAAAGTCCCCCCCAAAAATTGGCTGATATTGGCCTATCACAGTTACAGTATATCTGTATCAGAGAATATATTCCCCACTATTTGCCAATATAAATTTGTTTTTGAATGCCGGAAATGAATGGCGTAATTACGACCTTTGTCCAGCAGAGTGCACTCTGACTCCATTACTCAGTCAAAAGTCATAGTTATGGACCACAATGGAAACAATTTGTTTTCCTCATCAAAATGATCTAACTGCAGTCTGGAGACATCACCAGTAATTCTGAGCTGTGTTCATTATTTTCCCCAACAGAGAAAGTCCCAAAGCCAAAGGTGACTTTGACTTGTTCATCTGACTCATCTGTCTCTAAAAGCTGCCTTCTCAGCTGTTATGGGGCAGGCCAAGATTACGGTCAGGTCACCTATCACTGGAAGAAAGATGAAGGGGAATGGATGGACACTGGAGTGTTGACTATCACCAATGATGACGAAGGGAGGAAGGTTGAAAAATTCACTTGCGAAATGAGGAACCGAGTCGGTGAAAAGCAGAGTGATGCCTTTAACAACCCGTTTCATCACAAAGGTATGTTTGTAGTTTACTCCACGATGTGTAGACATTTAATCACTGTACAGTAGTGGTTCGCAACCTGTGGGTCGGGACCCCCAGGTTGACACATAATTTTGGAGGGGTCCCCAGATGAACGAACAAACAAACTATACTATAAAAACTGGTCAAACATTGGCCAAATTGTCAAATAATATAAGAAAGAAGCGAACATTTTGAAAATAGCTGATCTACAAGCTCACAACGCCTCGCAACTCGGCTATGTTCACAATATTTATCTGTGGAACCGAGTCAAACTAAATGTAATGCCTCAACTCCTACAATTCCAAGTGCTTGTCAGGGTGGGGGGTCCCCAGTTCAAATATGATTATTTTGGGGGGTTGCGGCCTGAAAAGGTTGACAACCTGTGTTACAGGAAACAGTGTTGACCTTTTGACAAATATTTTGGCTCTATTGTCTCCTTTGACCTCTCAATAAAGTCACTAACGTTATGACATTGTTGGAACCGATTGTGACATCTCAAGTAAGTAATGATTAGCATTAGAACATATAATATACCGGTAGATATATTATTATTATTATGCCTGCAACTTTGTGATGCGCTGTGAGCTTGTAGATCTACTATTTTATAATGTACATTTACAGTACATTTACTTTGATAATAAGTGCATTTTGATGCCAATACTTTTGTACTTTTACTCAAGTAAAATATTGAGTACAGGCATTTTACTTGTAACAGAGTATTTTTACATTGGTACTTTTACTTAAGTTACAAATCTGAATACTTCTTCCACCACTGAATAAAAGCCCAAATTGCGTCATATTCTTTGTGGCTCGTGAATTGCAGTAGCCTACATACAGCTTGATATGTAGCTTGATATCAGGTAGAAAGAAATACAGCGACCCAAACTAAACTAAATCACATTTTCAGTGGAGTCAACTGAACCAGGCTACTGGCTGCTTGTAGGACCTACAATGTAGGCCTATCCATATTATATTTTCTAATGCTAAGAAAGATTAACATGTCACCATCTTCTGTTGTCAATCTAGTGCATAGTCTGTTCACAGAGTAAGGAGAGAAATAGAGAAAGAAAGAGAGGGGAGAATGCATTCAGAAAATTGCAAAGTGTACACCCAATTTTGTCATGATCCCTCTTTCTGAAATGATCCCAAATCAAGCTACTCTGTGTGTTTCATTTTGTTGTGGATGACGTTAGCTTATTAGTCAAGCAGCTCTCGCTTGCTCTGATCATCTGGCAGCGTTAAACATACCAGCTGCAATGCAATGCTGAAACATTATTGCACCTCCCAGAGTGTGTTTTAAAGTAATGACATCTCCCCCATTATTTAACGAAATAGCACCATCAACAAAATGCAGAACATGTAGTATTATCTTGAATTGAAAGCAAATTAAACCCAGTAATGTAATTGTTTGTTTCGTCTCCTAAGAACCTGAACCTGTGAAACCGACACCAGTAGGAGGGATTGTTGGAGGCATTGTTGCTGTCATCATTGCAGTGGGTTTGATGCTGGGTGTGAAATATCGTGGTAAGTTTTTCTACTGATTTTAAGTTACACATAACATAAAAGTTACTGCTCAACAGCTACACGCAATGTCCAATATTTTAATCTTTAGAACTGTGTTGCCAGTGTCTGTGAGGCGTATGCTGCCTCCACGTTGGTTTGAGCCTGTGGCTGTGTATTATCCTGAAGGTGAGTTCAAGAACTTTATTTGAGCATTTTGTGGTCTGGAGTTGAACCTCCAACTCATTTATAATAATAATTATAAAATCTTATTGTCATAATGAAAAAATAAAGTATCTACAGTATAAGTGGAACATAATTATCATAACACATGATATGCGTGTTCATAATAAACCTCCAATCTTCAATTCTTCCTGCTGACTGTGACGACTGTCAGAGTTGTTGTAAAGTAAGAATAGGCATAAATCATTCCCATTAAAGGTTTTGGCTCAACTGTTTACAGGGGATGTGATCTAATTTGGTCTGGTTTTGTTTTACGCCTTTTTAATCAGAACAGCTGTAGCACATGTCACACAGCCTAGGTTGTGTGTGACATGCACACATGATAAAAACATTGCATCTGTTGGCTTTTTTTGCACATGTTTGAATAATGTCCTTAAAGATGGATATCAATGGTCTGTTCAGTCCAGTATATGCCGTTTGTTTTCGCTCTAATCAAGCAGCAGCATGATAACAACACAATGCTTAATTCTACTGGGATCAATGAAGAGGAGAAGGCGAGCACAAGAACGACTTTGTAATGATCGTACTGAGGTTACAACAATACTTAACTTACTGCCCTGCCTCCTCATAACACTAGAAATCAGTGAATAAGGCCTGCAGAAAAGAATGGTAACTTAGAACAAGATTTATTAAGTATTATAAGTGCTGGTCATAATGCATTATAAGTTCAGCGGAACAACACATTATAACTACCATAACTTAAGCCCTATTCGCACAGGATTAGTATTATCTAGGGACCTCTGATAATTCAGAAATTGCCCCCTGACGTCTGTGTTTTTTTTGGCGCATTCGCACTGGATAAGCAAAGTCTGTTTTACTTGAAGTTACGGACATTATCATTATTATATAATTATCATTATATTATTAGTCAGTTATAAAGTGTCTTTGTTATAAGTTATGCATAATTATAAACATTTATAACAAGTGTTATGAAACCTTTTAAGTGCATTATAATGCATTATATGACACAACCTTTAAGTAAAGTGTTACCTGATAGTTATGATATGCTGTTCCACTGAACTTATAATGCATCATGACCAGCACTTATAATACTAATTATAAACATTTATAGTGAGTGTTATGAAGCCATAATAATGCATTATAAATGCACTTACAATGCATTATACACCCGACCTTTACATAGTCTTACCCAATTTTCATTTTGATCGGTTTGTGAACAGTTTTAAACCACCACTCTGCAACAGATTCAAATCTGTTTGTTTATTCTGATTGGGGATGTTAAAAAGTAGCAGATATACAAGCTCGCAAAACCACTGATATAGAAGAAACATATGTTTTTCCAAAAACTAGGATTTAGAAGACATTTGTAGAATCCCCAGAAGCAAAGATTTGAGTTACAAATGTTTGCTTTGAAAAAATATATATATTCAAAGATTTGCACACATTTTCACGATTAAAAAAAAATAGCAGATCTACAAGCTCATAGCGCGGCACCGAGTGCCGCGCTATGAGCTTGTAGATCTGCTATTTTTTAATAGCCAAAGAAATCCAAAATGACAGATGTGTTCCCGGATTGAATGGGTTAATGTGTTCAGCATCCTGAAAGCACTTCTAATAATCTTCTCCCTCCGCTGCTTGTTCAGCTTTACAGCTGCTGGTGTGAATTTAATTAAAATAACCTTAATGTTGTAATGAAGCCATGTTAGCCTACCTAACACACAACTAGAGCTGTCAAACAGCTGCAAAAATGTACTACTTAATCACACAAATTCCTGTGATTAATTACATTATTTTCAATAATATTTAAAAGCAAAGATATTTATTCAAACTACTACTAAATTGATGAGGAATCCACACAAAAGAGTTACAAGCTGTATCTAGGTACTGTTGGCTGTGGAAAGCCTGGTGACATGAGGTTAGGTTGTGGATGGACCTGCAACATGACAGACTATGGAGCTCAGTCACACTTTATTGTCTAATGTTGTTTAAGTCAACTTTAGGAAGCAAGCCTTAATAAGAAACTAGAGCCCCAAAAACCTGCAACCTGCAACTACCAATATTTACAAGCGACTTTACAAAGAACACAAGCCCAAAGTCGCTTATAATAAGCAGACTTAGCAACACTGACTGATGAAACAAAATAATTTACAGATAATGTTGGAACAGGAACACTATAAAATTCAAGCTGATAAGTAGTCTTCATGAGCTTCTCTCTCCTGATTGGATAAGATCGGTATCCCAAACCCAAAATGTATTTTCTTTTTACTAAAGAGGAGGATAGATGGGGAGATTCCTGATATTGAACAAACACTCTATAGCAATGATTACTGTCAGAATAAAGAGTTTCGTTGTTTTAAGAAAAAAAATTGTTAAAACTATCATAACGTAACAGAAGAGAAACAGACATACAGTACCATTATGTACTGATCAATGTTGTTCATGTTTGATTCTGTTCCCACAACACCTATCATAGATAGATATGCTTACACACATGCACGCACACACACTCGCGCACACGCACATTATTAACGTCTGATTTAATATAGTGTGTGCGCTTTGGCTTGGCAGTGTCAATTTTGACTGCAAATTTTATTTAGTTTTAGTCATAGTCTTTTGACAGCAATTATATTTAGTTCTAGTCATATTTTACATCTGAAGTGTTTTCGTTTTAGTCTAGTTTTAGTCGACTAAATATCATAAGATTTTAGTTGCCATGATGCCGTCGTAACACCTGATTTATACTTAGCTGCATGCTGAAAAAAAGCTGCTCAGCGTGTTGTAAGCTTGTAGATCAGCTATTTATGGAGTATGACACCGGCACGCGACCAGTAATAAAATGACTTGTCTTAGTTCTACTGGATCTCTTATCCTGTAGTCCTCCCTAACATTTAAAAACATTTTGTTGACTAAATTGTCAGTAATTTTAGTCATAGTTTTAGTCACCATAACATTGTTTATATATATTTTTCATCTTAGTTTTAGTCGACATAATGAACACTGTCCAACATCTGTCCAACATCTGTCCTTGATCAGAATGTACACACACTTGCTGGGAGCTACTCCTAACATGTTAGATCAGCTCTTGAGCTGACATTCTGGTGGAGACAGGAGCTCCATCCTAACAAATAAATATTGACAACATGCTCCTACGCCTGTATCTAAAAGTAGGATCACATTGTTGGGCACTTAGGACTGATGTTCCTACAATGAGAGGCATGATAAAGACTGGCCCAAAGCCTTTATCATGACATCACTATGACCTCTCATAAAAAAATGTCAAAAATATTGAAAATTGCTTGCAATGTGTGGCGATGCAACTCATTGTGAGCTTGTAGATCTACTATTTTCACTGTTTTGTACAACACGGTTATGTGACTAAGTATAAATGGTTAGTCGATTAGTTTATATACAAAATGTTAAACAAAAGAAAATAAATTAAACATGCTTTTCGACTATTTGATTAATCAAAAAAGTTATCAATATAATAAACTCTATAATCTATAGTTGCAGCCCTAAAATGAAGCTGGTGTTGATCTCCTAACTTGACTGTAACAACATGAAGGGAAATTGACCCTAACCCAGAGAACTGCATCCTTGGTGTGTGTGTGTGTGTGTGTGTGTGTGTGTGTGTGTGTGTGTGTGTGTGTGTGTGTGTGTGTGTGTGTGTGTGTGTGTGTGTGTGTGTGTGTGTGTGTGTGTGTGTGTGTGTGTGTGTGTGTGTGTGTGTGTGTGTGTGTGTGTGTGTGTGTGTGTGTGTGTCATAGGAATTCCACTAAGAACCAGAAGTGATCCAACATCAAATGTGAACAACAGTGATTCATCACATGGTATGTATGTTTCTCTTTTGTTACTACCTGTCTATTGTTTATTATGATATTATTATTTCAACTGATATATTGATTTGATTTTTTCCACCATTTTCAAATGTGTCTCTTTGTATCTATTTCATTCACTTCCCCCTCCATCCCTCTCTCTCCCTCTTCCCCTTTCTCTCCCTCTCAGTCTCTTTCCTTCTTTCCCTCTTTCCTCTTCTCTTTCCCTCTCTCTGTGTTTCCCTCTCCCCTTCTCCCTCTCTCCGCTTCTCTTTCCTTCTCTCCCTGTCCTTTAACGATTTAACAAAACTTTTTTTTTTTTTTACCAAAAACGTATCACACCCGTTTATCTTTGTGCAAATGGATTAAAACATCATAGAAGTACTTCAAGTATGACTTCACTTGACAGTCAAACATTTTGGTGCTTAGACCGCTAATAGTAGTCAACAGTCTTCAACAGAACAGAGTAATGATGTGAGTGACTGATGTGTTTAACCACTTTCAACCTGTATTCAACCAGTTTTCTAAATTTGTCACAATTTTACATTTATTTAAAAACATTGTGAAAATAGCCAATCTACAAGCTATTTGTCGTATAATGTATAATATAGAGCAGTGGTTTTCAACCAGTGGTCCGGGGACCACCAGTGGTCCTCGGGGGGCTACCAGGGGGTCCCCAGCTAAATTAGTTAACATAGCCTCAGAATCATTTTAACCACTTAGCTTTGGCTATTAAAAAATAGCAGATATGCAAGCTCATAGCGCTATACTTTTACATAGCTCAGCGGCTATAGCAGCAGACACATGATCCTCTTTTAACTTTAGAATTACCAAGACCTCTCATTTGAGGACTACATTTACCATAACATGCACTTATTGTTATCCTCTGTTCTTTGATCATTTAGAAACTCCCGCTCCTGTGTGTCAACGACAACTCAAGACTATTCTGTGGGAGACGTTTCAATGTATGTTGGAGTGGATGACAAAAGAAGGACATAAACAACTTCTGAATGAGATCTACACAGAGCTCTACATCACAGAGGGATGGAGTGGACAGGTCAATCTGGAACACGAGGTCAGACAGATTGAAACAGCATCTAGGAAAACAGCCAGACGAGAAAAAACTATCCAATTAAATGACATCCTTAAACCTGGACCAGAAGAGACATTCAGAACAGTGATGACAAAGGGAGTGGCTGGCATTGGTAAAACAGTCTTAACTCAGAAATACACCCTGGACTGGGCAGAAGACAAAGCCAACAAGGATATCCACTTAATCTTTCCGTTCACTTTCCGAGAGCTGAATTTGATGATGAACAAGAAAAAGAATTACAGCTTGATTGAACTTATTCATGACTTTTTTGGTGTAACCACCAACGAAGAAGAAATCTGCCGTTTCCAAGGATCCCAAGTTGTGTTCATCATTGATGGATTAGATGAATGGAGGCATTCTCTAGACTTTGATAACAGTGAGATCTGTACTGATGTCACAAAGCAAACCTCAGTCGATGTGTTGCTAACAAACCTCATTAGTGGACACCTGCTTCCCTCTGCTCGCATCTGGATAACCACACGACCTGCAGCAGCCACTCTGATCCCTAAAGAGTATGTTGACAGGGTGACAGAGGTGAGAGGGTTCAATGACCCCCAGAAGGAGCAGTACTTCATGAAGAAATTCAGTGATGATGAAAACCAGGCCAGTACAATCTACTCACACATCCAGACATCAAAAAGCCTCCACATCATGTGCCACATACCAGTCTTCTGTTTGATCATTGCTGCAGTTATCCAGGACATGTTGACAACAGTGAAGAAACTAACATTGCCAAAGACCCTGACTGAGATGTACATCCGCTTCATGTTGGTTCAGTCCAAACAAAGCAAGGACAAGTATCCTGACAGAATGACGGGGGCCATGTTGTCTCTGGGAAAACTGGCTTTTCAACAGCTGGAGAAAGGCAACCTGATCTTCCATAAAGCAGACCTGAAAGATAGTGACATTGATATCACAGATGCAGCAATGTACTCAGGAGTGTTCACACAGATGTTTAAAGAGATGAAGGGTGGGTGGCTCAAGGAAGAGGTGTTCTGCTTTGTCCATCTGAGCGTTCAGGAGTTTCTGGCTGCTCTTTATGTCTTTGTCTCATTCATCAACACTGGTGTCAACCATCTGTCAGAACAACAAACAACCTCCATGAAGCCCAAACCTGACATGAATCACCTCTACCAGAGTGCTGTAGACAAGGCCTTACAGAGTCCTAATGGACACTGGGACTTGTTTCTCCGTTTCCTGCTGGGCCTCTCAGTGGCAACCAATCAGACTCTCTTACAAACACTGTTGGGACAAACAGGAAGTAGATCACAGACCAATAAGAAGACAGTCCAGTACATCAAGAAGAAGATCAGGGAGAACCCCTCTCCAGAGAAAAGCATCAATCTGTTCCACTGTCTGAATGAGATGAATGATGATTCTCTAGAGAAAGAGATCCAACAGTACCTCAGCTCAGGAAGCCTCTCCACAGAAGAACTCTCTCCTGCTCAGTGGTCAACTATAGCAGCCATGTTGCTGTCATCAGAAAAGGAGCTGGATGTGTTTGACCTGAAGGAATACCAAGCTTCAGAGAATGCTCTTCTGGGGCTGCTGCCAGTGATCAAAGCCTCCAATAGAGCTCTGTAGGTGAACTGATAACTGGCTACATTTAAGACAATAATTTAACCACTTAATTCCTATACAAAATAATGAATAGCAAAAATAGCAGATCTACAACCTGTTGCTTCATGATTTGTTGTGGGCTTGTAGATCAGCTATTTATTGCAATATTTGAAAAATGACCAAAATAGGAATGGAAGGATTAAAATGGTTAATTAATTTGAACACTAATGTTTTAAATTAGGAACATTGCTCAAACATAGACTAACATAGATTATGTTTGAACACATCCATTAATCATAATGATAATCAGCTGGGGGATGCATGTAGGAAGCTCTTCTTTCTTACCTCATTTATCTTAAGTCTGTGTGGATTGCTATGGAGGGATGGAAATATTTCTATTTACAACCCCGAACAGCAGCTAAAGTTTTTTGTTCTTCTTTATGTCTGTCTGTCTGTCTTATCAATCTCTGTTCCGTTCAGTGTTGTTTTTACTGTGGTGCTTTACCACCGTGGTGTTTATCGTGGCGGCCGTGCACACCTGGTAGTACAAACAACAGTGCACTGACTCGGGACTGTCCGCTTTCCTTTTATTATAATAATTATAATAATACAAAATGATAATAATTATAATAATACATTAATAATAATACAACTTTATTTCTAAAGCACTTTTCAAAAACAATGTTACAAACTGCTTTACAATGCCAGGATATAAACCATCCATAAGGATAAAAAACAACAGTCAATTACAATCTATAAGGATATAGTCAGTGGAAGTCCCAGATGAAGTCAGTGTGGGTCGCAGGTCTCAGCTAGCGTTACCTCCCACACCCGGGTCATAGCTCCTCACTGTAGGCTTACAGAAAGCAGGTGGTTCAGTGTTAGTAGAAAGAAAGTCGCGGCTACATCGGGCGTGAAAATGTGCATCTCTGCGTGGAACTTATTGCGTGCGAATGCGTTTCGAAAGATCCAATTGATGTCAATCATACCAGCTACACCAGAACCACAGATAGGGCGAGCCCCATGTGCTCATGTTCTGTATTGACACATTATTATGGTGGCTAGCTGCAGCAACAATGACACACTATAATCCAGACATATCTATATCTATAATCTATAATGTGCACAATAGCCAGCAGTAGCCAGGCTATTTGACCCCAACTTTAATCATCTTGTCATGGCAGTCTACTGAATTTACCCTCTAAGTTCCATGAAAGCTTGGCCATCTGTTCATGACTTATTTTACTAACAGATAGATAGACATACAAACAAATACAATTATACAAATATTAACTGAAATGTTTTTAAAGTTCCATTGAAAGTCACTTGTGTGAAGTGTTTTTCCGCTTGTGTGTGTTTTTCCGCTTGTGTGTGTGTGTGTGTGTGTGTGTGTGTGTGTGTGTGTGTGTGTGTGTGTGTGTGTGTGTGTGTGTGTGTGTGTGTGTGTGTGTGTGTGTGTGTGTGTGTGTGTGTGTGTGTGTGTGTGTGTGTGTGTGTGTGTGTGTGTGTGTGTGTGTGTGTGTGTGTGTGTGTGTTGAGGGGGGGGGGGGCAAAAACAATAGCTACAGTACATAATATAAAATAATGAAGGTTTTATAAGGTTGGACCATTGATTCACTGAATATTGTCTGCAACAGCCATATTACATATTACGTAGTAAGACGCGCGAACGCAGCTCGAAAATATTGTTTATTTACGGACTTGTAATCCGTGTTATTTCACCGTGATGGGGAGAGAACATTGACATTGTGTGTGTGTGTGTGTGTGTGTGTGTGTTTTGCAGGCTGTTGAGCATTGTAATCAGAGCATTGTCTCAATTCCTGCACTCTGGCGCACTCGGTGGCTGCTTACAGGCAGTGCACGCATGTGAGTCACATGGCACGCATGTGAGTCACATGGGGGCGCGAGCCAATGAGAGCCTGAACACAGACACACAGACACACAGACAGACACACACACAACCCAAGCACAGTTACATAGTAAGCTCCACTTCCGCGTTCGCAAAAATGTCCCTTTTTGTAGATTTACTGTAATTTGTGCTTCTCTGTGGAGTGTAAACATCACCTTGAACATGTGGAGTGTAAACATGAGAGTTTGAGAAGGAAACAGAAATCTGGTGATTTTAAGAATCACCAGATCTCTTCTTCAACTAGCTCAGCTTGTATTAAACTAGAACATTGCACTAGCACATACCTCCACCCAGGGTTTGATTTGTTTAAAAGGAATCAGAGTGGCGGATATTTTCTTAACCCCTTAAGCCCTATATACTTGATGATATTAAAAGCATGGGTTCCCCCCATCCCCCCCAGAAAATGTAACCCTGCCTCCACCAGCACAATGCAAATATCAATATATGATTTGACCGATTATGTAAGTCTGACTTTGATTGTGACATTGGCCGTTGAGCCATTTGACCCTAGCTTTAATCATCTTGTCATGGCAGCCTACTGAATTTTAATATAAAAAGGAGGAAAGGCATGCACATCCACACCCGAAGTTGGGCAGGTGCTGAACGAAAAAATAGGAAAACCAAAAGAGAACGCTCACACACTGTGGGCTCTAGTTATAGAATTCTTTATTGCACCTGAGTGCTGCTGTGACGTTTGGGGCTTTTGCCCTTCCTCAGACTGAAGCCTACTGAATTTTAAAGTTCCATGAAATCCTGGCCTTTTGTTCATGACTTATTTTACTAACAGACAGACAGACATACAAACAAATGAACAGAATGGGAGATAACCATAACCCCCATTCAACTGGTTTTATTATTACCCTCAGAAGTAAAGATACAAATCATACAAATACTAACTGAAACGTTTTTAAAGTTACATTTAAAGTTACATGCATGAAGGTTTTTTGTTTCAAATAATACTAATATACTGGACTTTTGGTCTTCCTTTAAGACATCGAATCTGACATGACACTGACATGCACTTTATTGAATGCACTACATGTGATTTCTGACCTCTTTATGACAGAATACTGCTCTTAACATGGTGCTATTTTCAGGCTTTTTGTGCCCTTTTCATTTTCCATTTTTTACTTATCTTTTACTACTTGAAATGCAAACGTGAAAGCCTGAATTTCTTTTAAATAATACTTAACTTTACTGAACTTTTAACTTTTTCTATAACTTTTACCTGTAACTGTGTTGTGACAATAAAGTGGATTGATTGGATATGTTTAATGTATAATGTGATGTTACTTTAACAGAAACATAAAATACAAATAATGATGTAATCACTACTGTTTCTTCAGGCTGAGTGGCTGTAACCTGACAGAGAGATGCTGTGAGGAGTTATCATCAGTTCTCAGCTCCAGCTCCTCTAATTTGAAAGAAATGGATCTACGCAATAATGATCTACTCGATTCAGGCGTGAAGGGGCTCTGCGTTGGACTGGGGAGTCCACACTGTACACTGGAGACCCTCAGGTCAGTATTCATGAACCTGTTCAACAGATGACAATTCTACATGGAGCTTATCCTAATTACTTTTCTTTTTTGGTCTGTGTGTGTGTTGGGGGGCACAGACAATAGTATATAGTATAATAATATCTGTCAAGCTGTCGAATGCAAAGACAACTTGTTAAGTTTCAAGTTTGGACCATTGATTCATTGAACTATAAAAAAAGTTCGTCCCCTTCCTATGTGAAAGCCCCCCTGTACTACAGACACTACCAGGCCTCCTCCCAGCTGTCCCCATCAGCTTTGACTGTAATTTGTATTGATCATGTATTTGTATACATGTAGGCAGCAATGTAGTTTTAATTCTGAAAAGGAAAAAGTCATTAGAGAATGTGTTGTGAATCCAGGGTGGTGTTTTCATTTAATAAGGAAAACAAATGATGTGTGCATGCACATGTAACATTGGTTTGAATGAATGAGTTATAGGCTAGATAGAGGAGAATAAACAAAGTTGTGAGTTATTCCCTCTTCATTTCCCACAATAAAAACGTTCAATGGTTGGGAAGAAGTTGGTCTTTCTGGATATTATAAAAACATGCATTGATAAGCTGTTAACTGTCATACTAAGTAATCAGACGGATCTTAAAGTCAGTTACTGTTTTACCCCAGGGGTAACCTATGGACATGCCCTATACCCGGTGCCACGTTACTATGTCTTCAATCATTTTAAAGAATTTATTGAAATGCTATGGACTGAACGATTTCTTTCAGGAATCATGCATGTGCTGGAAACTCGGGGCATTGTTACTACAGAATCCAGAGTGCAAGGAGTGTGTGAAGTTATTTTAAATGAGCTGAGGCTAGATATCACAGCTGATACTCTGGGATATGATCAGCGTCATAATATAATGAACAAACTCGTTCCGTTCTGGAGAAACTCACCACCTAGAGTACCATGGTCAGCGCTATAGAATTATTAGATTTTCATAGATCATCATTATTTGTGTAGTTTAGCAGATATTATTGAACATATATTCTTGAACATGTAATCACAATAATAATAAATTTTTAAAAAAAGTATATGCTTTTTCCATGAAATAGTCATCTTTTATTTTGTTGGTTATTTGTATTTTAAGACAGAAAACTTACAAAGCACAATTTAATTGATACTTTAGTCAGACAACGAGAAGAGTACAATTGATGGTGTTCTTCATAAGGTAGCTTTTTAGCTAGATTGTGTACCCTTAAAGAAATAATAACAGACACATGTTGTAATGAATGTTTTTTTATTTTCAATACATCAAGTCAGTAGTAGCTACTATCACTATTCCTGTTCATGATTTGGAAAAGTGTGTGTGTATATATATATATATAAGACTAAATAATCTATCACCTAAAGCAAAATAGGTTTTAAATACATTAGACATGTAGAGTTATTTACTGAATAAATAAATAAAAAGTCTAAAATAAAACAATGACCAGTAGTCTAGCTACTATACAACCCTTTGGCATGACATGCATGTATCTCCATCCAGCTCAGTTGGTAGGAAAGTAGCAGAATTTAACACATTACATCTTTTTAAAGTGACGTGGCAAATTCAGATAATAGTCTTCGACTTCGACTTCGACTTTGTCAGTCAGATGAGGTGTCTTTGGATGCAAAAGAATATAGGCAACAGCCTCATGGACCAATACAGTCAATGGACGAATTTGAGGCTAACGAATTAGTAACCTCATGGGTCCAAGTCTCAATGTCATTTGTAACTTGTCCTGTCCTATTTACAATGTCAAACAATGTTTGAGTTAATTCTGCATACACACTAATCCATCATCTCCTTCATCTTCTTCATCCGTCTACGGTTGAATACAATGACGGCATAACTAACATCCTGTATCAGCATACAACCGTTATCAGCTAAGGGAACGTAAAGTACGTCCATCTGTCTTTTCATGCCAAGCTTTAGCATTTGATGACCTGTAAGGGATCCACCACACTCCATCTCATAATCAGACATGGTCACTTTCCTCTCTCTAGCCACCTCTCGTGCCCTATCAGCTATCCTCATCTCCTCTTCCTCCTCCTTCAACCGTGCTTCCTCCTCTTCCTCCTCTGACTCGTGACCCATCATTTGGATAGCCCGCATCTCACTCCCTCTACGTAACATCTCCTTTCGCCCCTGCTCGTGCTCTTCTGCTATACAGTCCCACTCCCTCGCTGCATTTTTGATATCTTTTACAGAAACTCTATGTTCAGGTTCTCTTCTATAACATAGCATATGCTCCAGACCTTTGGGGATGATAAATTGTTCACGAGCGAGGGTGCCAAGCTCCTCAGAACTTGATGGGGAGGGATGAGGTGGGGGGAGAGGGGTGGATGATGATGATCGCTGAGACGAAGATAAATCTAAAGGTTCAACGTCGTTCAAACCGGTCTCCTCTTCGTCAGGCATCTCCTCTGAGGAGGGTGACGGTGGCGACTTGGTCACAATTGTACGGTTCTGGCCCCGTAGATTCATGGCATAGTCATGGTTCTGCAGAATGTTTGTGTCATCGTTAACGCTCCCTGATGTGTAGAAGCCAGCGGAACGTATTGCATCTTCATTCGGTGGTGTCACAAAATGATCCTTAGAGATCTTGAGGGAGTGCACAGAGAGAGGATCTATCGTGTGGGGAGAAAATAAGCAAAAAACAAAACAAAACAACAACTATTAGATCAAATTGGATGGAATATATCATGCACAATATATACACACACAAATACTATGATTATGTAGTATTTTACTATATTTAATAATTAATTTGATCAACTCTTTGCCACATTCATTTACATTGAAAGTGATCTGATAGATGATCTGATTACACACATGTAATAGACATAGAAATAAGAAATTAAACACTTACCCAATACAGAGGCCATAGCGAATATGTAGGAAATGAAAAAAAAATTAACACTAGGCAGATTAGGACAGGTAACACAACGTTGCGTGATACTGCTAGGTCCAAAAATCAGTCCACCAGAATAGCTGTAAAAAGGTCCCTGTTTGTCGTCCCCGCAGCACGGCGTATCCACTCAACAGCGAACATGAAGTGTAGTCCAATGTTAGAAATTGACTTTAAAGATATTTTTCTTAGGATGTCCAGGCGGGGGTGTTTTCGGGTTAACTTTCAGCTCTAGTTAGAGAAGTTTTCTCATCCTAGCAGCTCTTGCAAAGAGCTGCCTATATACGTTTTGTAGGACCACTCCCTCAGTGACGTGGGGGGGGGGGGGCCCTTTACCAATGCATAGGCCTGAATGGTCACAATAGGTTAAAGTGACTCCCCTGACACACCTCCAAACCGCCCTGCAGACCTCTGTTTGGCTCAGGCTTGATACAAGACTCAGACATGTCCATACATGCACACTCTATGAAGGAAAAACGATCTTTACGCTCCAAGCTAAGGAGAACGGCTGACTGATCTCCAACAGACATTACGAGTTTTACATTTTTGTGATTATTTATCATTACTAATACTATCCATGTTGGTTGAAGTGGTATTCACTTTTCTATTAAAGCATGATATGACATAGCCAAGAAATGTTGGTGAGTAAAACTTAATTTATAAGGACTCTGTGGCACAACGATAGTGCGTCTGACTCCAGATCAGAAGGTTGCGGGTTCAAACCCCGTCGGGGTCAGTCTTTATTCTATGAGTTGAATACAAAGGACCCCGATGGAAACAGGCCATAGGTTTTATTTCTATACTGACTTTTTCATTTCATACCTAGGACGATGCACTCCTGAGTTGTGTGATCCTACAGACAATGCAGTGGATTATACTGAATCTTATTTAGAGGACGATACACTCATCACATGGATAAAGGAATACGGACAGACCCATGCACAACAGTATTTGTCATTCCTGTACAGTATTTGTCATTCCTGTACACTCCGGAGGACAGCGAGGCATTGCCAAATACAGAGAATAAAGAGGTCACCTAGATCACCATACTGATATTCATTACAATGGGGGTGACATCTAGTATTGAGGGTTCTATTTACAATAGACTTATAACCCTTGTGAATACTGTAATTGATCAATATACAAAGTCCGGTGATATTGTATACCCACCAGAGGGATATGATATTTTTAGAAGTCATATTCATTATGTAAAAACTAGGAATACTACATATAAAGAGCTAATATCAGGGTACCATGGTCATAATAGGCGTGTCATTAATGATAGAAACGTGAGGGCCGTAGTTGATAGTTTTTATGATGAAAAACAAGGAGACTCAAAAGGAGTATGTCATGTGATGGTCCTGTGTACATATATCATTGATATGTGCGTCTTAAAGTATCAGCAAGGTATACGTGATTGGTCTATGCGTAATGTTGTGTATGTTATACAGAGAATGATTGATTTAGATGAAACCTCATGTTTGTTGTATATGAATATAATTGATAATGGTATATGTTTTTAATAATAATCATGTAAATAAAAACTGTGTATGCCATATAATCTATTCATCGATGTTCACGGTGTCATGATGGAAAGGAGCTTTACAGAAGATCTATTACGTTGCGGATGATAAAAATCGAAATGTGACCAAATTTAGCTGTTTCATGAATACACGTACAGCAATGATATTATGCCCACTATAATCGCATTGTGGTATATTCCCCAATCATTCATTTTCTCAGAGTTTTCTTTCACTGCTGAGGAAGATGTATTGTAGTTTTATACATCCTAGTTATAAGGGTTAGTCAGCTTGATAAAATGTCTTCTTAACAACTAATAAATAGGAATGAGTACTCAGATATCCACTATTGGGGCCCCAATCAACATACATTCAAAACCCCACCTTCTCTCATTGGTCCATGTATGTGAGGGGTGTAATTACCCATCATGCATTGGGGTGACACTAAATAATTGTTTTTTCTAAGGCTATGTATACAGTAAATAAGTTAGTTTGAAAATATATATTTATTAGGAGATGTTTGGTGTAACATTAAGCTTTATCTAACCTAGACTTCAAAATTATAATTTAGATTTTTGAAAACCGTGGATTAAAAAGAGTACATGGCTGAATAATGAGCAGCCTGTCATCTGTTTACAGGTTAACTTTAATCCTGGCTAACCTTCCCCTGAGATTAATATGTTAAAAAACACATTAATAGCTCAAGAACTAATTTCCAGTTTAAATCATCAATTTATCACACATTATATAATATAAATATATTTAGTTTAAAACAATCTAGGGTAAACTAATAGTATTTAACAAAATCAGTGACTTACAATAAGTAATACAGATCTTAGTTTCAAGAAATGTTATTTGGAAACATGTACATAATACAAAATATTTGACCTATTGGGAGAGAACATATTACATGTTCAATAGAATGAACACAATACGGTACACCCCTGTGCTTGTCTCTGCATACTATTAATAAAAGTATTCAAAAACACATAAAAACACTATACAAGACATAAGACAGATAAAACATGAAGCTTTTAAAAGTGCGTAAATAACCACACTTTTGTCCTGGAAAAGAGGTGGGTGACACATTATTTTCAAAATGTTTCTAAAATAACTGATCAACTAGTTCATAAAATGTGTGTACGTTAACATAGTAGTGTGTGATTGAGCGTGTTGTATGAACCGTAAGTGTGACTTGTACGTGGGTTGGGTGCTTCCCTCCACGAATAGCGTGAGGAAGTTATACTTACCTGGCCGGGGGAGCCATCGTAACCAGATTCCTGGCTTTGTTACCTGGCAGGCTGGTGCGAAACTATGATCTAATGCACACAGTGTTTACTGACCCTCCCATTGGTTAAAAAATAATTACCCACCATGCATTGCATTATGGCCTGACATCCTGGCTTACTAAAGCTATGCATGTAGTAAATAGTTTATAAATGTTTAACATGGTGATAATTCCACAAATGTGGGAATTGTGTGAAAGTGGAGAAATGTTTTTAAAGATGACATTTTGAGAGATACAATGTGAGTAACCTGATATAGACATGGGTGACACATTATGTTATAAAAGGTTTCTAA
Organism: Gymnoscopelus braueri; assembly: GCF_963280865.1. NCBI lineage: Eukaryota > Metazoa > Chordata > Actinopteri > Myctophiformes > Myctophidae > Gymnoscopelus > Gymnoscopelus braueri. The sequence goes on from NC_137626.1 coordinate 10,061,668, forward strand.
AATAGCTTAAAATAGCTTCCAAAAACAATGCATAATACAAGTCTATTTCCTTCCAATCCCAACATTCAACAGCTATCATCACCTAGCTTCATAAAATGTGTGTACGTTAACATAGTAGTGTGTGTGATTGAGTGTGTGTTGTATGAACCGTAAGTGTGACTTGTACGTGGGGTGGGTGCTTCCCTCCACGAATAGCGTGAGGAGGTTATACTTACCTGGCAGGCATGCGGGAGACCATGATCCAATGTACTCTGTTAATTACTAATTCACAATAGGCCTACGGAGGTTACTTCTTCTGGGTTTAATATAGAAATGGTGTAGTGTTTCAGCCAAAAACATTGAATTCATTTTCAGAAAATATGTTTCTTCACCAAACTCTTGTTAATATGGAGTTTGAGTATGTAGATATAGCATTGTATAGATAGCTTAGCACCTTTATGTATACATTTTTTAGGTAAAAGTAATACACAGAGAGAAGAAATATATACTACATGATACTGCAAGCAAAAAAAACTAACAAACAGTGAGACACTATGATCCTCTGAGACGGTGAGTAAGAAGTAAAAAATAAAAAAATACCCAGCATGCATTGTGGTAACTTTTAAATACTTGCTTACTACAAGCTATTGCAATAAAAAAGATATAAATGTCTTATGTGGTAAGGTGGTTAGGGGTTTGTCTTGTGTCACATCTTAAAAGATGCAGTAAGTTAGTTAGAAAATATATATTGGCTGGGGGTCAGTAAGTTAATCTACTCTTTTGTTTAGTAGTAAGACACATAAAGTGTCTTAAAACAAAATGAAAGTGAAACAGTTACTGTGTAAGCTCTCCAAAGATGGATCAACCACATCAAAGCTCAGCTATTGGTTAAAAATAATTACCCAGCATGCACTGCGGTAAATTCTGAATACTTGCATGCTATGGCTGTATATGCAGTACTAAGTTAGAACATGTTTTTGTATGATGTTGTTCAGTGTTGTGTCACATTAAGGTTAAGCTACCGTTGCTTTAAAAAAATTTTAAAAAAAAGATTTTTATTTTAATCAAACCGTCAGTGAAAAGGTTAGAGACTAGAGCCAGTTGCCAGCCTGTCTCCCTTTTAAAGTGCAACCTGAGTCCTATCATTACATTAATCATATCAAGTTGCACTCCACTTGTAAAAAAAAAAGTTATAAATGTTTAATATGGTGATATTGTTAGGGTTGTCTTTGTGTCACATTAAGGTTTAGCTACCATTAGCCTTTTAAAATTTAATTTATATATATACATTTTTAAAACCTGCAGTGAAAGGACTAGAAACTAGACAGTGGTACCAAACCTGTTAGACTTTCAATGTATCCTCTATCCTGATGTGTTAACATCTTTTAGAATCACATTCAAAGTGTTCAAACCTTTTTGTTAAAGGACTGTGTACTTTAGGGAATTAAAAGAGTAGCGAGTAAATGCAGCTTTAAACACAATACATAGGTTGTGTCAATGGTGCATTCTACTTGTTTACACTGTATAATAACACCCTGTGAGTGGGGCATTTTCAACCATCTATGTCACTAGGGGCCCCCTCCCATTGGTTGAAATAATTACCCAGCATGCACTGGGGGTATTTTTAAATACTTGTTTTTCTAAAGCTGTGTATGCAGTAAAAAAAAAGTTATAAATGTTTAACATGGTGATGTTGTTAGGGTTGTATTGTGTCACATTAAGGTTTAGCTACCGTTGCTTTAAAAAAAAAAGATTTTTATTTTAATCAAACCGTCTGTGAAAAGACTAGACTACAGAGGCACTTGCCAGCCTGTTACACTCATAATGCACCTTGATTCCTTTGCATGTTCCCCAGTTTAACTACAAGGGAGTAAGGAATACTGTTAGAAAATAAAACCCTGCTACGGCATATGTTCTAAAGTCATTATAGGTATTAAAGTTATTATACCCTTTAAGAATAATTTATAAAAGAGTGATTTTTCTGAAATAAGACTATAATGTGCCCTAAGTCAATCAAAGTTACATTTTAAACAACCACTTGAAGCCTGTAAATCTCAAGTGACATTGTAGCAGTCAATTACACGCAAACATTTGATCAAAGAATAACAATTCTTATTCTTTAAGAATAAAACAAAACAGAAACCCCACTAGCCTTTTTGAGTGTATTCAATTATCACTGTCTAGGTTACCCAACCACATCCCCCTACACCCCCCACTCCCTTCACCTTTCAATACACGTTATCCTGTCTGGGACACACCCACTCAGACACAGTAATTGAATTAACCCCCCTCCTACTTCCTCCCCTTCCCAGCAGGGGGCGCCAAACCCCCCTCCACTCCCCCCTCCACACAGCAGGGGGGGTCATACATGTCCGGGCATGCTTGGGCACACCCCCTAATGATGACGTCACTAAAAACAAAATGGCGGATGCTAACACAATTAGCATGTTAGCATGTTGTTAGCTTAGCATTTAGCTACCGAAGTGCCCATTACTACTACTGTCAGAGTTAAATGTGTGTGTGTGTGTGTGTGTGTGTGTGTGTGTGTGTGTGTGTGTGTGTGTGTGTGTGTGTGTGTGTGGGGGGGGGGGGGGGGGGGGGTTGCCACATCACAGGTTTACAGGTGTAAAGAAGAGGGTGACAATACAATATACAATACAATAATACTGTATAGATAGCATATAGTAGCAGGTATGTTTAGACCATTAGCATCACATCACATGCAGGTGTGTTCATGTCCTATATTAACGTGTGTGTGTGTGTGTGTGTGTGTGTGTGTGTGTGTGTGTGTGTGTGTGTGTGTGTGTGTGTGTGGCACTATAGGTTGTCAGGCTGTCTGGTCACAAAGGAAGGTTGTTCTTATCTGGTCTCAGCTCTGAGATCCAACTCCCATCTGAAAGTGTTGGACTTAAACTACAATCACCTAGGAGACACTGATCAACTCTCTGCTCTACCACTGGAGGCTCTCAGGTATGGAGAGACCTGCTGCCACTCAAATGTGTTCTAGTACGTTTAGAGTATAGAAATCATACTGTGATGATGTATAGCAATGTTTAATGTTTGATGATGAACATTGTTATCAATCATTGTTTCTATTATCTAGTTAAAGTAGTAGAATATACAGGCCTGACTTTGGCTCTCCTTCACCCTCAGTGTCAAACATGGTGGAGAGAAGAGGCTGAAACCAGGCGTGAGGAAGTGTAAGTGTGTATTCTGTTTTATTCATGAAATCAGATGAATTTAGATGAACAGCTCATATACACAGCAGCATGTGACATTAATTCATTCACATCCTACTGTGAATTAAGACGATAATAAGCACAACTATAATACGTTGCTATTAACCAAAATTATACAGAATCTTACTTCCCGGGTTTTATTACAAATTACCAGCTTAGTATTGGGGTGAAACCCGCCTACCTGTGGTGTCCACATACTGTAGGATTCTAGAATTATACACTAAGGTTGATATATACATCAAGCTACTGAGTACCTACTTCTCAAAGCTTTCATCACTTCCTCTCTGAATGCAAACCCTCTGGCCTATAAGAGCACACAAAACAGAAGTACTTTAATTAATGGTAGCTTCTCTCTAATGAAACAAGTGTTGATATAGGTTTAAATCAGGGGTGTCAACCTCATCTCAGGGCACAGGCCAGACTGAGTGAAATAGATATGCTATTTGTTATTTTTGAAAGGTTTTGCCTATAATGACATGACCAACATAGTGACTCCTCCAGGTTGAAAGTGGTTAAAGGGATTAGGTCATATTTGAATTTGCATAATGCTATTCAATATTTTGTTTATTTCTATTGGACATGCAGTTACACATTCATATTTTGTACATTTTTATTACATTAATTCTGCTCTCATTATTTAAACATGAAATCTGATCCTTTCTACTAGATACTTACTGAAATACTTATTTGGATTCGTAACTTTACTTAAGTACAGTTTTTGGCTACTCTACCCCCATCTGCTTATTAGGAAATGTAGTCAGTGGTGGAAAGTGCATTGACTCAAGTACTGTACTTGAGTAAAATCTTGAAGTACTAAACTCCACTACAGTATATCTCTTGCAAATATTTAACTTTTTACTTCCCTACTAGTATTTGACAGCTTTAGCAACTACTGTAGTTACTTTGTAGATTTAGGGAACGTTCGTTTTTTATTTAAGGGGTTTTTGTTTATTTCCTTGTGGTCGGACGGTTAAGCGTGGCACACAATATATCATAACTCTATGGGCACGCTGTGCAGGATGCATGATACCCGGTCTTGCACGTAATTCTGAAGGGATGTCTGCCATTCAAACTCTCTCTCTGTTATCTTCAAAGTTTGATTATTAATTCCTTGTGCCAGTTATCATCAGCCAATAATGTGTTGGAGCTACAGTAAATAATAAAGTCAACTGTCTTTCGGGAGGGAGGCTAAATGTTTTCTACTGCCGTGTGGATTACCATGTGTCCAGTAGGCTATCAACTACCATTTCAGATCAAAGCCTTTGTTCATAAACCAAAGTGATTGAAACTTACTTGGAGTTACAAAGCGATCGATCATTTCCCCCTGAAGCCTCTTGTTTTTATATTAGCCTAATAATTAGATTCTGTGGCGGCCAGCAACAGGCTATATGTAGGCTATATGAAGCATATATGTTGAATGAATCCAACAGGATAAAGCAGGCTAAATGAAGTGCTGCGGCAGCTGTCAGTCTGTCTAATCAACACACCTCTCATCCTCACATCAAAGGCATTGCTCATTCCAAATTAATATGTTAAATACAATCAATAACTGCTGAGTGGGACAGTCACTTTGAAAAACAGAATAAGCACAACTGCTGTGAAAAGGTAGAATTGTTGTTCATGAATTATAGCCAATAATATTTAATGAAGAGAAAAAGGCAGCTGCTGCTGTTCATTAAAATGTTGGGCTCTCACAGTTTGTCACATACTGTATTTCCTGTATTATATAATATATAAAAATCAGAAATACCTAAACTCTATTATAAACATTGGCAAAGCAGCAGCGCTGTGTTGCGGGACTGTCGGGGCCGTGTGTGGGCGGGGGGGAGACAGCTGGCACTGTACGAGCAAAAGCAGGGACACCGACACACCCGTGACGGCCGGCCCTTGAGGGTCCATTTTGTGCCCTCTCGGGGTAACAAAAACATAAAAAAAGGCTCTTATAAGAGCCACCCGCTATTTACTGTTCAACATAATTACTGCTATATCGTTTATGAGCTGCAAAATCAGTTCATATTCCTCTGCAATGTGCGTTGCCTTTCCTTGTGTTGCTGCTGGTTCCAGAAACTTTTCTCTCTCTCTCCCGATGTCTTGTTGTAATTGTATTACCGTACGACCCACTGTGGTTACGACCTATCAAATCACTCTGGATTAAACCATTGCCTTTAACTAGGGGTGAAAGAACATGAAAGCAGCCTCTGCTTACCACCAAGGTGCGCTTTAAATCACAATGAAAGATAAACGTGGAGTTTATTTGTTTTTTGTGTTCTTGCCTACTCTGTTTGATGAGTGTGTGCTGTCATTCAGGCGGTACTAATGTATTTGATGTGTGGGCGCTGGCATGCAGGCGGTACTCTATTCGATGTGTGTGTGTGTGCTAGTGTTGAAGCGGTACTACTGTATTTGATGTGTACTTTTAAGTATTTTTACTTACTTTATTTACTTTAAAGTAATCAGTTGCAGCGGTTAGGCCGTGCTCGGACGAACACACAAACACACACGGTCAAGTGTGCGCACGCACGTGTGTGTGTGTGTGTGCGCGTGCATGTCTTTAAGTGGCGCATGTGTTGCACTGTGTCCTGCTGCAATCAGCTGCAAATGTTGAGGCCGTGCTCGGACGGACCAACACACACAGTCAAGTGTAGAGCGGTTGCCACCGCTAAAAAAAAACATACCCCCCCCCACTTCTCACATCACGTATGTGCATACATATATATACATATACAGTGACAACAAACACCGAAAGGAGTGGTGACTATTCTATTTTATTCTATTCTATTATGTGTGTGTGTGTGTGTGTGTGTGTGTGTGTGTGTGTGTGTGTGTGTGTGTGTGTGTGTGTGTGTGTGTGTGTGTGTGTGTGTGTGTGTGTGTGTGTGTGTGTGTGTGTGTGTGTGTGTGTGTGTGTGTGTGTGTGTGAGAGAGTGTATTTTGCCTCCCTGCTCTTCTATTGAGACTTTTAGATCTTGTCAAAGGTCATATCTCACCTAAACACAGGATCTGACATGAATTTTGTCAAGATTCAATTTATCCCCTGAGCGAGCAGGCAGGCTCTATTAGCTTAATGGTACTTGTGCAGGATACCGGCTCCAAATCCGGGGTAGAAGAGAAAAGTTACATAGTGCAGCTTTAAGTGAAATACAGATACTCAAAACATTTACTTAAGTACAGTACTCAAGTAAATGCACTTCATTACTGTCCACCACTGTACTGTTGTATTGACAAGTGACCTGATGTAGTGTTTCTCAACATGCGGCCCGGGCCCCCTTGGGGTCTTGTCTGTTTGGAGGTATTTCAACATTTTAAACATGAAGCACAAAATAATAAGTTAGTTTCATCCACTGTCTGTCTGTATGTTGTCAATGTGATGTACTTTACTTTATTTGTTTATTTAGACAGGACAGAGCATATTAATGAACATCACATGAACGTAAATACACCGGATTTAGCAAAGATGCTAATTTTCATCCGCAGTCCTCACACAAAACATAAAGACAGAAAAACATCAGAAAACAGACAAACGGTGAAATACAATTACATTACATCACATAGCCTAAAAAAACTAAAATATGATCACAAATGGTTGCAGCTTTGGTTTTCAAGCAACCATCTTTTCACATTGAATTTAAAAGATGGAAATGTAGCACAATCCCTTATATGTAGAGGAAGGCCATTCCATGCTACACAACCCTGTACTGAGAGGACATTTTGACCGAAGATTGTTTGCCGGTGCGGCACTTCACAATCTCCTCGAGTGGTTGCTCTGGTACTGATTCCTCTTTCAGGCTTCCTTTTAATGAATTCCCTTAGGGGGGGGGGGGGGCACAGACCATGTAAGGTCTTGTATATGACCCCAACCTGTTTGAACTTTTTGAAATTGTCGAAGCTAAAAAAATTGAGCCTCCTGAGTATGTTACAATGATGATAAGAGTGAGGCTTCCTGCACACCTTGAGCGCACTTTTGTAGAGCTGTTCGATGGGTTTTAGGATCGTCACGCCTGTGCAAGACCAGTTTGTAAAACAGTACTCAATGTGTGATAGGATCATACAGTGAAGATACGATCTGGCAGCTCCAACTGTCAGGAAGGGTCTAATTTGTTTAAAATTTTGAAGGTTGAATTTAATCGTATTTGTGACTTTCTTCACATGTTTTTTAAAAGTTAGGGTTGAGTCTAGTATGACTCCGAGGTACTTGAACTCTGGGACAAGTTCAAGTTCCTCCCCACCCAGAAACACATTTGAGGACTCCAACACAACTGGTCTTTTGGAGAAGGCCATGCAGACTGTCTTTTTGGCATTCAGGAGCAGACATGAATCTATAAGCCAGTCTTGAATGCTTGTCAGAGCTGAGGTTAAGATTATTGACACCTCTGCATAGCTTTTACCATGGGCAAGTACAACGGCATCATCTGCATACATCTGGACATGTAGATTATTACATACTTCAGGTAGGTCATTTATGTACTGTGAGAACAGAATTGGACCTAGTATTGAGCCCTGGGGGACACCGACCGAACAGGTGTGGTAGGGGGATTTAACACTGTTTACACTTACACACTGTTTTCTGGTGGATAGATAGGAACTAAACCATTGTATAGCTTCTGGGGAAAAATTAAAATGTGTTAATTTGGACAGGAACACCGCCATTGCACAGGGAGCTCTGTTCAAATCACATTTCAATTTTTCTATGAATAGGCAGTTTGCTGATTCAGTAGAGTGAAAGGCCCGAAACCCAAACTGCATGGGATGCAGTGGGGTGTGGCCTTCGTCTAGATGTTTGATGATAGATTTGACAATCCACTTTTCAGCCACCTTTGTACAACTTGTCATAAACACTGTATTATCCTGTAACTTTAACACATATAAATCACACATCATCACTGTCTGGTGGAAACCTATATGTCCTAAACTGTTACTTTTCAGGAAATTGAAAGAATAAGAACCTTTTTTCCAAATAGTGTGTGTTGGGGGGGCACTCCGTAAGTCAGTGGTTCCCAAACGTTTTGTCCACACACACACACACACACACACACACACACACACACACACACACACACACACACACACACACACACGCACACTACATATTTTGACAATATAGTGACTAACCTGAATAAATGCTGTTGGGCAAAAATAGCAGATCTATAAGCTCACAACGCTTCGCATAGCGTTGTGAGCTTGTAGATCTGCTATTTTTGCCCGACAGCATTTATTTAGGTGGGGGACTACTACTGCCTTACACAGTGCCCCCCACACACACACACACACACACACACACACACACACACACACACACACACACACACACACACACTTTTACCGTAAGGCTGAAGCCCAAAAATATCAGATCTAAGTGCTGATAGCCCGACACGTTGGCAGCTTGTAGATCTGCTATTTTTCGGTGCAAAACACGAGCGCACAACTAAGTATAAATCAGACATAACTCTGTCTCTAATCCTGAACCCATTAAGACCGGGAACGCATCTGTGTCATTTTTTTAAATTTTCTTTTAAACTTTCTTTAATTTCTTGCTCATAGCGCGGCACCGCTGTGCAGCGCTATACAAGCTCATAGCGAGGCACTCGGTGCATGCACGCACACACGCACGCACACACAGAATAAACACACATATCATCTCTGTCGGATGGAAACCTTGTATGTCCAAAACTGTTAATTTTCAGAAAATGGGTTAAAAAATACCCAGATACAAGGTTTCAGCCTCAACAGTAACATTATACTGTACACACACACACACACACACACACACACACACACACACACACACACCATGTACCATGAAGTAGGACATTGATTTAAAAACATAAAGAGTGTAAATATGGAGATACAAGGTTTCTTCCAGACAGTAACAATTCATAATTATTCATTATATTTATATATTATGATGAAGTTATATTTGATTGTAAACTGATGCTGTATTGTATCATGTTTTCCTCATCAGATGTGTGTGAACTCACACTGGATCCAAACACAGCAGGCAGATACCACTCTCTGTCTGAGGACAACAAGAAGGCGACACTGGTGGAGGAGTATCAACCATATCCTGACCATCCAGACAGATTTGACTTCATTCACCAGGTTCTGTGTAGAGAGAGTCTGACTGGATGCTGTTACTGGGAGGTAGAGTGGAGTGGAAGGGTTTATATATCAGTGACATACAGAGGAATCAACAGGAGAGGACAGGGTGATGACTGTGAGTTAGGAGCCAATGACAAGTCCTGGTGTCTGGTATGTGATGATGATAACAACAACAACACGTATGCTGTCAAGTACAATAAGAAGGTGAATGACCTCCCTGTCAGTCCATCTGACTCCCACAGAGTAGCAGTGTATGTAGACTGCTCTGCTGGCACTTTGTCTTTTTACAAAGTGTTCTCTGACACACTGACACACCTACACACCTACCAGACCACATTTACTGATGAACCACTCTGTGCTGGGGTTTGGTGCTGGAGGTCTGGTTCCTCAGTGTCTCTGTGTCAGATGTAGGAGGTTCAGTAACATCCTGTGTCCTGTAGGAACACACACTGATGCTGATGTGATACTACACTATGTACACACATGATAAAACAAACACATATGCACACATACACACGCATGAAAATGTGCACGCCCACACATTAGGAACATGTGGTTAAAAAGGAACCAGATACGAGGTTTCAGCCTCAACAGTAACACTATACAGTACACACACACGCACGCACGCACGCACGCACGCACGCACGCACACGCACACAGTATAGTTAGTATTACTATACTTGTGAGGACATGAAAAGTTTTTAGATGCCATTATAAATAGATGAAAAACAGCCAAATCATTGCAGATCTACAAGCTAAAGACGTTGTTAGCTTGTAGATCGGCTATTTTTCGGTGCACGACTCTGGCGTTAAACTAAGTATAAATCAGGTAACTCTAACCCTGACTCCTACACCTGACCGCTAAATGTCTAATCCTAACCCTGACCCCAACCTGAAACTTTTACTAATTATACACCTTTAAAAAAATATATGTTAAACTATAAATCAACCATTTTTCTTGTGAGGAAAACATCTATTTATCAAATTCTACACACAGGGCCAGATGGAGGGTACATCTGGAGGGTACATCTGGCCCTCACAAGCATATAGTAACACACACACACACACACACACACACACACACACGCACACACGCACACACCAGGGTGTTCTTTCAATGTAGAATCATTTAGCAGAGTCTTGACTCATGATACAACATGGACATTGTATTGTGAAATGTAAATAAAGGCAGGAAGTGATTATTGTCTTCATCAAATGTTCATCTTCCTCACAAAGACACCAGGATGTGATGTTTGTTGTTTTTATAATCTCACTTCAGTTGTATTGAGTCTCCACTCCACGGACACAACTCCAAGTCATTATGTTGATTCCATGTCAGGTTTTCACTGCTCACTAGTGAGGCTAGTTAGAGTAATAACAACATGTGACTCTTAACTAGTGGAATAATGATACAACATGGACAGCATAGTACACTATGTCTTATCTGAGCCTTTTTACCTTTTATAAAGTGGAAAATGTCTTTAAATCTTTTCACTCCATTCCACTGATAATTTGCCAAATTGTGAGCATTTGTGAACCTGTTAATATTCAGACTTTGTAAATATGGTTCATATGGGCTTCAGAGTTGAAGATTAACCCATGTTTTGTATTTGTTTCATATTTTCTCATACTGTAATAACCAACCAGTAATGCACTGAGTTAATAGTACATTTATTATGTGACATTGTTGCTATGGTCTGTTGCTTTTTAAACTTTTTTTTTTTTTAATATAAAGATGATCTGATTCTATATCTGATGTTCTTCATTTACTTATTAGTCTTGGTTTTTGGACGTCTTTTTCCTTGAAGTCTCAAGGACAGTAGAAAGATTTTCTTTGCCAGGACTATTTTCACACAAGACACATTGGTTATGTTCAGACTGGCAGCCCAAATATGATTTGACGCATGAAAACTTTTGCTCATCAGGTTTGAACCACATTCATAGGTGGTTAAAAATGATTCAAATCAGAGTTCTAAAGATGTGTCTCAGTCTGGAAGCTCTAACCTCTCAAATCTGACATCAAACTGTCATTTATGTCAGTGGTTCACAACCTTTTCAGGCAGTGACCCCCCAAAATAATCATATTTGAACTGGGGACCCCCCACCCTGACCAGCACTTGGATTGTATGAGTTGAGGCATACAATTTAGTTTGACTCGGTTCCACAGATAAATATTGTTAAAATAGCCGATCTATAAGTTTGTAGATCGACTATATTCAAAAATGTTTCCTCTTTCTTTTATTATTTGACAATTTGGCTTATGTTTGACCAGTTTTTATAGTATAGTTTGTTGCTTATTTTGATGCAGTAATGGTATTCTTTTTCTTTTCTTAAAAGACCTTAAACTGTCATCTGGGGACCCCCCAAAAAATCATGTGGGGATCCTCCTGGGGACCCCGACCCACAGGTTGAGAACCACTGATTTATGTCACTGACAAAGAATTGAAATTGTCCCTTGCCTTTAGATCCTGTGTTCAAATGCAGATATCTGGTTATAGAGATTAATATATTCCAAACACAAAAACAAAGCCACACGGACTCGTCTAGTCGTGAAATCAGTTTTAATAAACAGTTCCCTGGAGAGGATTATAAGGCCAGAACACATTAAACTGGTATCATGATTGCTTTGGTGTAGAAACGCCTCACTTCCAACACCACTGAAAATGGACCAAACACTCAACATGGCAGAATACCACTCAAAATGGTGGAATGGTTTCCATCATGACCAATACAGTTATTTCATACATAGAGCTCTTCCCTTCTGCCATACTTAAAACCACTGAAACCCTATAGCCTATACTGAGCTGACCGCTGTCCCCCAGGGCTCTATACTAGGACTGCTAGTATTTCCCTCTACACCAAATCTATTCGCCAAATGTCTTCTAACCTATTTTATTTTTAAACTTATGTTGCTATAATCAGTGGTTCTCAAACTTTTTCATGTCAAGGACCCCAACAATGATATGTATTTGGACACGGTCCCCCATCTCAAAATATGTTGTTCCAGGGACCCCCCAGAAGCAAAGATTTGAGTTACAAATGTTTGCTTTAAAAAACATATATATATTCAAAGATTTGCACAAATATTCACGATTTTCACAAAAAATAGCAGATCTACAAGCTCGTAGCTCATAGCGCGGCACAGAGTTTAGCAACATCCAGGTATGCAAACTCAATCTCTCTCTCTTTGGGGCAGGTGTTGGTAAACTCCTCCCTCCACTGTACTTCCTGGCAACCACCTGGAGACGAAGACAAGAGAAACGTTAAGCCAAATGTTGTTGTTCTTTTACAGCATAATATTAGTATTAATTCATATTATTAGTGGGTAGATGTGGCTATCATTAGTCAAACTTGCATGATATCAGCTGAATATTGCTGACACACCCACAGTGATGCTTTGTCTAAAAGTACTTCTCAGTACTGATGGATTGTTCTATTAGTGTCTGCAGAGCAACACTGCACTGTGTAGTTATAGGCTGAGTGGGCCCATAACCACTTAAACCCTAGTTGCCCGGGTACCCCAGGGCTCTGTACTAGGTCTGCTCCTTTTTTCCCCACAACATCAAATCTCTTCACGTATTATGACATGCCCAGAATACGGATGCTAGGGTTCATGTATAAACTAGAGGTCTCTGCCTGGTGGTTACAAAGCCAGCTGCTAGCTTAGGCTATCAAGGCAGCACACAGATCTGTTTTGATCCTAACATTCTTTGTCTGATATGACAAAGGCATCCATGCCTGCTGTAATACAGGTCTAACTTGAAATCAGAAAGCATAACTGCAGGATCTGGACAGTGGACACCGATGGGTTTAATACAAAGGCCGTTCTTGTCTGAGGTCGTAGGGGACATGTCATAATGTGTAGGCCTGGCCCAGGGCCGTCATTTGGGGTCGCAGGGGATGGCAGACGCCACATCCTAGATTAACATTAACATTAACCTCAATTCTGGTATTTTAATTCATATTTCCTTCACCACTGAATGTTTATTGCTGAGATTAATCTGATTTTAGATGTATTATTTAAATGTAGACACTTATTAAAGACACTTGTTTTCTTTCTGCAGCCATATGTAACCCCTGGGTAATTTCCCCAGCATTAATATGTGCCTAATATTCAAACCCTTAGTATTAGGCAGTCTTAATAAGCCAACAGGTCTTTAGAAGCTAGTACGACTTTAAGAGATCATCCTAACGCTGTGTTTTCCTTTTTCCTGTTAACTACCTCTGATTGGTCATTATGACGGTCCATCACTTTTCTAAGGATATGATTGGTTGGGGGGCGGGACGAACTGGGACGTGTGTGCTCTAAGCCAGAGCGGTGTAGCCTGGTTCCATACCATAGACCCCGCACACGTGAATCAAAGAACGAGCATTACGTGATAATAATATCTGTCCTGTTTGGAGTAAAGTCGAGTCTTTTGTTTACCGTTACTGCAGTAAGCAGTCGTCTAGAGATGCACTGTTGTTAGCCTCATGCTAGCGGAGCTAACGTCCAGTGGAGAAGCAAAGCAACACCGTGAACGTTTGGAATATAAAGACTTTCGGACACTGCGTTTGTTTGTGGAGACAAGGACTATTCTACAGAGAACCAGATAGAGCACCCTGCGACCCACAGGGAAAAGCTGGGTGCACCTCTGGTGTCGTGGGAGAGACCAGTCATCTTTTCCACTGGAACGGTCTGTGTTGGAAACGTCTGAAATAAGAGACATTGAACTGTTATCGTTGGGTGAGTTAAGTTAACCCATTGACTCTCGGCTCACAGAGTGAAGAGGCTTCTCCACTCGGTTCACACACCGTTGATCATTGATCAGGCCTGCAACCAGTGGTGGAAAGTAACTAAGTAGATTTACTGAAGTTCTGTACTTAAGTACAATTTTGAGGTCTTTGTACTTTACTTGAGTATTTCCAATTTTCAGTACTTTTACCTCTACTCCACTACATCTCGGAGGCAAATATTATACTTTCACTCCACTATTATTTGAAAACTTTAGTTACTTTTCCGATATACGATATTATGAAACATACATTAACCACTTTAGCCCTATTTTATGCATAGGCTATTTATAAATAAAAAGCCGATCTACAAGCTCACAACGCGTTGCATCGCGACGCATTGTGAGCTTGTATCTGCTATTTTCCAATATTTTTGTACTTTTACTTTTGGTACTTAAAGTACATTTTGATGCCAATACTTTTGCAGTTTTACTCAAATACATTTTGAATTCTGGACTTTTATTTGTAACAGAGTATTTCTATATTGCAGTATTGGTACTTTTAATTCAGTAAAGATTTTGAGTACTTTTTCCACCACTGCCTGCAACAGGGTTATTTTGTGAATGTGTATGTCGGCTTTTTATTTTTTTATATCATAAGTGGGCTCATTATGTGAGTGTGTAATTCTAAGTCCCTTTCTATTGTGAATAGAAGGTATTTTCTAAAGGTACTTTAAAAGGGTATTTATTTACCTTTTAAATTTAAGGTGTCATAAAACTGATGTATTATTTATTTTGGTATCATTAAGAGATTGCTGCTTATTTCATAATATACAGTGCTTAGTTCATAGGTTTACATGGTTGACAGTTATGCCACTTCACTGTTTATAGTATTTCATACCTTTTTTATATATTTGTTTGCACTATTTACAGAGACTGTAACAAAACGGGGTATGGAAGCGAATAGATGCCTTAATTCAAATGAAATGGCAAATTTGAAAATTCAATTGAAATAAGAGAAATGCTTTTTAAGCTTCAGGAAATTAACACTGTTTTAATAAATGTAAAATGCAACACCGTTTACATTTAATCTACAGGTGTGCTCATTCTCTGACGGAATTTAAACGATAAATAAAAGATCATTTGATTTTAAATTTTCAACAAATGCTCCGCTAAATAGTGGACAATATTAAAGTGAAAATGCAATTTTGGACATTTAAATTAAATAAGAGATGCTTTTTCATCTTCAGATATTCTTTCGAGACAAAAATGTATGTATAATGCCATAGCATTTACATTTAATCTTCAGGTGTGCTGACAGAATTAAATAAAAAAGGTAATTTGATTTAACATTTACGAAAAATGCCTATTAAAATGAAAAAGCAAACGAAAATGACATTGCATCATTTTTAGATCCTACCCGGCGCAATAATAGTAGGATTCAAAAATGATAAAGCAATGTAGTTCTCTTTATCTTTTTCATTCCGTCATAGAATAAGCACACCTGAAGATTAAATGTAAATGCTATTGCATTATGTATTAATTTCTCTCAAAAATTGCTTTCATTATGTGAAGATTAAAAAGCATTTATCTTATTTCATTTTAATTTTGTAATTAGCATTTTGATTTTATTGTCCACTATTTAGGGGGGCATGTTTGGAAATTTTTAAATCAAATGATCTTTTATCAGTCATAGAATGAGCATACTTGGGAGATAAATTAAAAATTCTATTGCATTTTCATTTAAATATCGTCACAAAAATCCCTTGACATCCTGAAGATTAAAAAGTATTTATCTTATTTCAATTCAATTTTCGAATTTGCCATTTAATTTGATTTATGACATCTATTCGCTTCCATAGTATATTGTGTTGCACTGTGATTCCTAAATGGGGACAGTAAGGTTGGGGACAGGGGGTAACACTTTTAGTGTTTGTTGTGTTTAAACCCTTCAAGGGCTGTATTAACCATTTATAAAGGGAACATTTAAAGGTTCTTGTCAGTATTATTATGTATTATCTTGCCTTCTGGTGAATAAATATACAATTTGTTATACCACTTACCTTGTTGTCCTTTTAAAATAGGTTAACAGTTACAGGTTTTATGTGATACTGTCAGGCGTAAACATAACAGTCACATCATATAATCAATACTATACGTTTATAGTTGCATGTTTAAGAGTTACAATTCAGATCTGTTAAGGTCTTCAGCACAGAGGCAGTGTTTTACACATACATTCATCAATCACTTTAAAACTTGGCCTCCCTGTTCTGGGCATGTCATTACAGGTCAAACAAAACAAAAATAACTTAATTAATGTACATTTTATTTTCAAAAATAGCAGATCTACACTCTCACAACAATACATTGTGTGAGCATGTGCTATTTTTGCTATTTTGTAACCCATTTAGGCCTGGAAAACCTATGTTGTCATACCTTTAAATCCGGGAAAGCATTAGTGTCATTTTAGTTGTTACAATATATTGTTGCTGTCAGGCAGAAACCACTTATCTCACCATCTTTCGTTAATTAACGCCCTACTTGATCATACTAACTACAGCGTCACACAAAAGTATCAAAAGCAGCAGATCCGCAAGCTTGAAACGCGGCACGAATCGGCGCGTTTCGAGCTTGTAGATCTGCTACTTTTGATACTTTTGAGTTTTAATCCTGAAGTTAGTTTTGGACAAATGAGGTTTCCACCCAACAGACGATATATAGAAACATTATTTGTATTTATTTATTTTTTAATACTTTTTTAATTGGAATTTTTAGTAACATGATAATCACATCAGGGTATAAACAACTTATAAATGATAAAACAAGAAAAGTCAATGACAGATAATTTGGTAAATGTTCCGGATGTGTTCAAATAAAATATACAACCTAAAAAACAACAACAAACAGTTATACAGATACAAATAAAAAATCACACCCTGTGTGAAGTGGGCGGTGTCTTGCTAGCTAATCACAATACTGAATGGAGTCAACCACTCATGTACAAAAGATAAATACATTTATTGAAACACTCTTTATGATGGACGAAACCATAACTTGAAAAAAACCAAATTTTGGTTTTTTTCAAGTTATGGTATCTTATATAGGGCTATGCACATGTGTCATGTGACACTGGCCAATCACAGTCCTGAATAGACTGTGATTGGCCAATCACAGCGCAGGATAATTCTACAAATTTCCTGGGCCCAGATCACAGCGCAGGAAAATGTACATTTTTCCAAATCTCACTTATAGGGGCGGTTTCACCGCCCAAAAAACAGAACAACAACATACACTCTTGCTCTCATACTCCCAGCACAGATTGTGCCCTCTTTCTTCCCTTAATAATGTCCCTGTCTCCTTTAATAATGCATTGACTTATTGATCATGAAATATTAGTTACAATTATTATTATTTTTTTAAATTATGCATTTAGGCAGATACATTGAACTACACACACATATATGTACATCGATCTCAGTGCAAAATACAAAAACCAGATTGATAATCAAATGAATTAAAGAAAAAATAATAATAAAACAATAATTTTGTAAAAATAGAAACACACTTTCTCTTTTTTCCCCTTTTTTTTCAGTTAACTATTATGTAGGAGGGGTCAGCGTGCACTTATTGAAGTGGTCGATGAAGGGTCTTGTAAAATGTGTCTTCACTCCCCCTCAATTCAAACGTTATCTTTTCCAATTGCAAATAGTGCATTACGTCTTTCATAAGTGCAGTATGGGTTGGAGCCTGCACTTGCTTCCAATTCAGTCAGTCTGCGAGCCAGTAGAGTTGTATTTATTTATTTATTTAAATAAAATATATATGTTTTTCAGAAAACGTAGGTTATGATATAGAGGGTGTTTTTAGAATGGGCCTCAGGTCTAAATGGGTTAACTCTGGCTTAAGTGGTAACTTTTTTGCCAGCCTCTAGTTGTTATCAAGTGACGCCTCTGGCCTGGCCTATGTGTCACAGGACTCCCTCTTTCTTTGGTGTTTCGCCTTGATTGCGTCTAAACCCTAACATTTAAATTCACAAAAACTATGCCTAACCCTAACCTCACAGAAATTATGCCTAAACCTCACCTCAAAACCCTGTCCGCCCGGGTGAAACACCTGGGAAAGACATCCTCCCTATGTGTCACCTCTTCTATGTCCCTATTATAATTATTATCATAGTTGTTACTTGTGTTAGTATCCATATTAGATGTCGTTTATGGCTACTCTACCCACCTCTGGTTGTAAATGTTATGTATTGACTCTTGACTGATCATCAGCCATGAAATTAAATGCACATCAAAACTTCAATTGGTCCAATTTCCAATTTAACAGTGAAATCCATTAATTTATCCATTTGTAACTCTTGAGTGTACAAATGTAACCAAATAGTTAAATTGATACTCAGGATTTTACATGTAATTGTCAAACTAGTAATGATACTGTCTGTGTACGTGTGTATTTATGACTCCATAATTCACTGTGTCATCTAATAACACGGCCATTATAAGATGCACACAGTGGCCATGGAAGGAAATGCATTTAGTCATAGCTGTGACTAAGCTTGTTTTGAAGCTTGTGAGGAAGCTTGTTATATTTATCGGCCTATAATTGTAAATATCTCACATTCAAAACCAGCTACAGTATACTTGCAATCCGTCCTGGAATTTCATATTTCTAGGCTTTTGGTCTTGGAAATGTTTTGAAGGCACAAGGGCCAAAAGCCAGGACGGCAAGGCCATCAAATAAAACACTGCTATTAAGTCCACTGAGATAATTAATTGAATTTAAGGGTTAAGAATGAATTTGTATTAAATGCGTAGTGTAATTAACAGTGAAAAAAAAAAAGATTGGTATTTACAAATTACAAAAGGAGTTCAAAAGTTCATACTCAGAAAACACAAAAACCAAAAACACATTGACAGTGAAACAGATTTAACTGTAATACTGTACTCTGTCTGATGACCTTATGTCCTGTAACTGTTGGCCCAACAGCATGTGCTTGTGAGTGTATGTTCTGTTTGTCTCAGAAGTCACATAGACTGTCTGAGTTGCCTTTGCACCTGGCAGATGACCTTAGATTTAAAAAATGAATAATCCTTTTTGTCACCTTCTGCAATCTACGCTCTTGTAAGGGCATAGTTCAGTTGCATGTATCCTTCTCTGACCACAAACCGTTCACGTCCTGTTCTACAGAAGCAGGATGTAGTCTGTGTGAAGACTACAGGAAAGACAGGAGAAAACGGTGAAATCAGTTGAGGCAGTATGGACGGGGCAT
This sequence comes from Gymnoscopelus braueri, assembly GCF_963280865.1. Classification (NCBI taxonomy): domain Eukaryota; kingdom Metazoa; phylum Chordata; class Actinopteri; order Myctophiformes; family Myctophidae; genus Gymnoscopelus; species Gymnoscopelus braueri. The sequence goes on from NC_137626.1 coordinate 10,080,966, forward strand.
CAATGCCACTGTGGCCTCAGGGTAGATCATTTTTTGAAGGGCAGAAGTCCAAACTAAGGGGCAACGGTGGCCGTGGTCTTCATGAAATTCCTGCCCTGCTTGCAATGCTCTGGAAGCCTCGCTAATGTTAAGTGTGAAATGATATATATATTCATATAAGTATCCTTGTATTTGTTTATAGGGAGCTTGGGTGAGTTTGCCAGGGTGGTATTCATATTATTTTAATTTCCAGTGTTTCAAATGATCTGTTACCTTGTCTTTAAAGCTTTTATGGCAGGGGTCTTCAACGTTTTTCAGGCAAAGGACCCCTTAGCTGAGAGAGAGATGAAGCAGGGACCCCCACTGCTATAACATTTTGTTGCAGATTGAACTTTTTCATAGATTATAGATGGCCTCATAGACTTGTTTGACAGCACTATTATGTAGGATTCATGTTAACGTGTATTTTCAGACATTTAACCACTTAAACCGTCAACACTTAGTAAACTTGACCTTTCACTCTGTACTTAGTCTGCTCTTTTTTCCATCTACACCAAACCTCTTTGCCGAAAATAGCCGATCTACAAGCTCACAACGCCTCGAGGCGTTGTTAGCTTGTAGATATGCCATTTTTGGCTAAAGTTCTCCTCAGAATAGCGATGCTTGGGTTCAAGTGGTTAATGTAAAAAAAAAAGTGATCCTATCACAAGATTTGGCGGCCCCCCTGTAGTAACACTGGGCACCCCCTAGGGGTCGCGGACCCGTTGTTGAAGACCTCTGGTTTAGGGTGTTGGAGGACACAGTAATGTCACAACCTGAGCCAGAGATGAATGATGTGTACAATGTTTGTACAAAATCTAAAATCAAACATATTCATTATTGGAAAGTAGCCCAAACATCATAATGCATGAGAAAGTGAACAATATACCAAGATGGAAATGACACCACCTTATCAGGTAAGAAGGAGAATGTGCAAAAGTAATGATTTAATCATTAAAGGTGAATACAAAAATGCAGAACAGTTACTAATGACTAATGGCTCTAGTTATAGAGCCATTAGTCAAATCTGAAAACATAGAAATTGAATAGTTTGTTATGCTTTTTTTGTTTGTTAATGCATTCAGAGAAACATATTTTGACAGATACAACTGTCCATTTAGCTTGCATTATAATGCCACCTAGTGGCCTAAATAGATTGATGTTTCCAACTGTGTAAAGTTCTGAAGAGTGAAAACAAATCAGCTCCACATCAACTATTAAGAAAAGCCACCGTGTTGTCGTTGCTGTTTGGAGCTCATCGTGTCACCAGTTGTCCAGAATATCCCAACAGGACGGATACTCTCCCAGCTTCAAGCGACCGGCGGACATCATGCGGATGAGGAGGAAAAGAGGCCGGAGTGAAGCCTCCAGCAGCCCCGCGCAGAGAGCCTCGTCCCTGGGCTGCGTGCGGCTCTTCTCCCCGTGGCCGCTCCTCCTGTCCGTCCACAACCTGGACCCCCTGGAACCTCCTCAAGGACCCCATGAGAACCACTGGGTTCCACATCATTACAGGTATTTAGATTACTACACACAGTAACTCGTACAGTGACAACACAAGTTAGTCTCCATCAGAAGTCAGACGTGTTCAGAGAAAAGGCTGTAAGAGATTCAAAGGTTATAATTGTCAGTCACTATATACTCATTAATGTGTAGTTAGTGAAATGTCTGCAGTAGAGACAGCCAGACTGTCTAACAAGTAATGTCCACGTTCTGTAAGTATTAGTAACTAGAAGTCTAGAGTTCGACACCTAGGTGCCACCGTAGCCCTAGAATGTCTGTGATCTTACATACATTTCATGTATTTCAAATGCACAGCCATAGATCGGTCCCACCCGCGTGCGGTTAGCAGACTGATCTACGTGGAAGAAAAGTGCTCTAAGCTGCATCTGTACTCAACCAATAATTAATTCCTAAGACTTGGAGTCAGATATTGTCCTCTAGTTGCATATCCATTTGAAAGTTCTGCCAGAAAACGTGTGTTCAGTAAAATATCTCCACTTTTCCACGAGCTGCACACGGACGACTTTCTGTACGGGCGAGGGGCCCGACTTGAGTGAAGGACCGAATTTATCAAAACTTCCTCGGATCACCACAAACGTCATCACAAATTGACAGGGAAGCACAAACTAATGGGGCACACAATTGACAGGTGCCTCTGAGAACACTAGTGAATTACCATAGACTATTATAATGTAGCCTATACAATGTAGAACTGAAATAAATATATAAATAATCCCCATCCATGAAGTGAGTTGACTTTATTTGACACTTAAAGTGTTTAAATTGTCTTGGTAACAGTACTCAGAATGGTCATGACTGCATCTGCATCCACTACAATTAATTGGAGACCAGAAAATGTGTCCATTTCCCATACAACCATCTTCTTAATAAGCATTACTGTCACCTATTAACCCTTTGTCTCCTGTTTGAGAGAGGCAGAGTCAGGTGTAATGTCAGTTTTGTGTAGAAGAGGAGGACTTTTACTTTTAATGAACAATCAACAACTTAAAGGGCAAGACCACTTTGGTAGAGGTTTGGGTTGTGTAGTTACCTTGCCATGATGTAACTTCAAAGGTGGGCAAGAAATAAAAAATAATTGCTCCATTGATTAGAAATTGATAATTCAAAATATGCTCCTCATTGACTTACATTGTACGGTAAAACTGCTCTCAAATTCACTCTTTTAGCACAAAAACGAACGCAAACAAAGTTGATTCAGACAATATAGAGCATCACCAAACCCAGTACTGTTTTTTTTTTTAACTTCCTGTTGATTTTGCCAATTTTGATATGTAGAAAACCCGGACTGGATCGGCAGATCCGGATCCAGATCTTCAAATAGTAAAATCAACAGGAAGTTGACATTTTTATAAAAAAAAAAAACAGTACTGGGTTTGGTGATGCTCTATATTGTCTGAATCAGCTATGTTTGGGTTCATTTATGTGCTAAAAGAGTGACTTTGAGAGCTGTTTCACCGTACAATGTAAGTCAATGAGGAGCATATTTTGAATTATCAATTTCTAATCAATGGAGCAATTATTTTTGATTTCTTTCCCACCTTTGGAGTTACATCATGGCGAGGTAACTACACAACCCAAACCTCTACCAAAGTGGTCTTACCCTTTAAGCATTTCTCTCTCCTGCTTTAGAAGCCTCTGTCCTTCTCTGAGGATGACTCCCTGTTTGAAGAAGAAGAGATGAAGGCTCCACTGCTGCAGGTGTGTTTCTCTGCATCCAAACTTTAATGTCACATTATTCACATGTTCACAACATTATCAAGAACATAGACAACGCACATCCTCCGTTCCTTGGCGCTGAGCTTTAAACTGTAAAAACAGTAATAATAAAACAAAGGTATGGCTCGCAACTCACTTTGATTGCTTGTAACTTGTTGTACACAGTGGCTATGATCTGGACCGGGTCAAAAGATATATAGTTTTTAAGGAGTATTTCTTGAGAAATGCATTTCATGAAATGTATATTTCTTTGGAGAAATATTTCTTGGAAAATATTTGTCAGCAGATAATAAGCTTAGTCCTTATTACCTGTCTGTTGAATTAAATGAATTGAGTTTTCTACTGTTTTTAATTTTTACTAAGTCTTTTTTCTAAAAAATAGTTGTAAAAATCAAGTAAATGTTAATACTCTGTAAAATGTAAAAGATGAAATGTTGTCTTTTGATTAGTTGTCTCTTGACAAAATGTTGATTAAGTCTTGGTACCGCCCCTGATCACCAGGTGGGGCTGGTAACCAAAATCATTTGTTCCTGTATAAAAAGAGGTCATTTCCTGTTCTTGTTTATACTTGAAAAAGACCGAAAGGGTCGAAACGTCGTATCAGCTGTATTGTGAAATAAAACCTGGAGCATCAAAGTGAGTTGCGAGCCATACCTTTGTTTCACAACATTATCAACACATTTCTACCTGAAGCCTGCGCACCTTTTCATCAATAAAGACCAATCTCTCTCCATCTCTCATCAGTGTCTGTCTAGTAACTAATGTACCCTGTTGTTTACCTTCATTATGTCTCTCTCCCCATAGAGTCCCCAGGTCAGCGACCCAGCCCCCATAGCGCCCCCTGTCTGTGAGGAGTACCCGTCCGACTGGAGCCTGAAGACGAGGGTCCTGTTCACCTCCCAGCTGCTACTGCTACCTCACTGCTTCTCAACCCGCAGGTCAGGATCCCCAAAGTGGGTCACGTACACACACACACACACACACACACACACACACACACACACACACACACACACACACACACACACACACACACACACACACACACACACACACACACACACACACACACACACACACACAGATTAAAGTTCTTAGTCGCCACGGCTGATTTCAGTCATTTGGATTCCATAGAAGCCAGCATGTCTACAGTGAAAATAGTCGATCTACAAGCTCTCAATTTGTCTACGACGCACCGCAGGGGCATTCTGAAGTCATGACACAATCTACACATCAAATTATTATTCAGATGCACACAGTCATAACAAATCATAAGCATTTAGCCTTCCCTACTAATGACGTTCATTCTCCTTGTGGTCAGACTTGTACACATGAAGATAGTCTATAGACAGAGCTGCACCGCTGGATGACTGGATGATGCATTGACCATTTGAGAGACCCCTGTTGCGTGTCTCTACACTTTGTTGTCTAAATAAATAAAAGTCATGAGGTCACATGCAGAAAACAGCCTGAGGTAGTGAAGGTAGAAGATAGAGAGATGAGTCACCTGGGCTGTGTTTCTCAACCCCTGGTCCATGACTCAGTATAGGGTCAACACATGTTCTGACAGGGTCATAGAATACTGTGTTATTTAAACCTTTTCCACCTTAAATCTATTCTCTTAAACCTTCACTTGACACATTGAATTCCCCTTGTGGGACAACTCTGGGAATGATTGACCCAGTCTGTTTGGTTATCATAGCAACATGACGTTTGCAACTATTGTAGTGATGTTTGATTGGCCTGGAAATTCTTGTCCCAACAAGTAGACATCCAACTATGTCTGTCTGTCTGCAGGTCAGCCAGTCTGTCTTCTTGAGAGTTAATTGTTTTAAACATTTTGCAGACCAGTGACGTCACTGGGAGAGCATATTTAGTGTTCAATACAAGTTATTGTTCCTCCCAGGGACTCTGTTAGAAAGTGTGTGTTTGACAGTGTGTTGTACATTCATTCATAGTGCTTTGTGCATTTAGAAGGCATCTCCATCTGGAACCAATACTGTCTGTAAAATATCATTTCTGACTGGTGGTAAATGTTAGTTTGGACTGTCAACTTGCTGACACTGTACCACACAGTTAGTGTTAGGCGGACTAGGTAAGTGTTTGACAGATTCTGTAAATGTACCACCCTACCTAAAATCTACTTCTTATAAATATTTCAGATTTAAATGGAATCTAAATCATTCTTACATTTTGTGGTAGAGAAAAACGAATCCCAGAAACCAGAACAAGTGACCAAGATATGTCTGCATACTGTGATCTTGGTCAATGGCTAGAATCAGTTGAAAGAAAAGGCAGGAATAAGGTGCACAGGTAGAGAGAAGATCTAGTGGGTTGAGGTGGAGTCTGAAGAGGTGAGTCTTCAGATCACTGCGGAACATTGGAAGTTACTCTGCAGTTCTGACTGCAATGGGGAGTTTATTCCACAGTTTAGGAGCCAGGAGGGAGAAGAGTCTTCTAGGATGTGTGGAGCGTTGTCCAGGATGTTAGGGAAGGCTCATACAGCATTCCTGTGTTAGCATTCTTGGTTTGGATCAGGCTTGAAGGTATGGGGTTCTCACTATACAGTACCTTGCTGCAAAACCTTCAGTATTGAGTCCAGTCCCTGCATGAGTGTGTGTCCAATCAATCTGATTGGGATTAAAACACTGTAGATGGGAATTATTCTATTTGTTTCAATTTTTTGCCATCTTCCAGGCCCTCTGAGTCAAAAGAGATGTCTAACCTTAACTCAAGCCCTCCTCTGACCTGATAGGACAGGAGTCGATCAGAATCAATTATTATTCGTTTTTATGCCGTGGCTCTGAAATCAGATGGCTGTCTGGCGTCTTAAGTCTGTCCGGAGCTAATCTTGGGTTGAGTGACTATCAATCAACTCAAATTGACCACCAGGTGTCTCTCTAACACTACAATAAGTGTAGAATCATTATGCAAGTGCCAAAACTGATAACTGTCATTACACAAAATAGGAATATCTTTCTTAATATAGTCAGGAAAGGGTAGGCAGAATAAGCCAATTAGCTTCAGCCTATACCATATTTGGTCATAACTATGTACTATTTATTATTGTTGTTGTTTTTATGCACATGGAGCATATTGTTTACATATTGAACTGATGACCAAAATAAGAAAAATAAGTCAGACAAAAATAATAGCAGTGGACATCAATGCTGCACAGAAATATGGACCTAAACTATGGATGATACTGGATATAGTGCAGTCTGCTCAGAGCTGTGCACATGAACACTCATAAAATAAAAAATAAAAAGCATGTGCTAGTTTAGTTAGGGAATTTTAGCAAAATATTTGGACCATCTGTGAAAAAATTTACTACCAATAGCTTTCTTCACCAATGTGTTCTTATAGGTGTCTAGAATCACCTCTCAAAAAGTTCAACCCCAAATCCTCGTGGAAAATCCTGGAGAGCCAATCAAAGTTAAGGAGCCCAGAGGGCTTGGGTGAAAAATATGAAAAGAAATAAAAGTCTTGTGAGGTGTCTAACTAGGGGTTTTCAGGGGTGCTGAATCCATTCCAACCATTATTTTTGAGTAAAAATGTCTCCCTGGCCATCTAATATTGGTATATTGGTTATTGTTAGTGTATAATCAATGGTAGGGGATTGGGGTGTTGTTGAATTGATTCTATTTTGAAAAATAAAATAAGAAAATATTGCTAAACACTTGATAAGAGTGTACACCTACTGTGCACATGCTCAGTGGGATACACTGTCTGCATGTGGGGAAGGAGCGGGAGTGTTGCATCCTGACAAATATGTCTGGACGATTTTAAGGTACGGTAGTTTATCTACTTTTTGGCATTTATTTTCCTCTGCTGGCAAAACTTTTGATTACTGTGAATTTAGATGTCAATTTTCTCTAGCCTATTGCTTACATTGAACAATCATTAGTTAAACAATCATGACACTTGTCTTTTAGTAGACAACATGGAAGAGGATTCTGTAGCTTGTGGCTTAAGGTGCTTCATCTGTGGTGGTCCTGAGACTGAGATTCAAAAGCTCTCAAAAGTCACCCAAAAAGGCTATGCACAGATGTTGTCTTATTCTGAGAGTGTGGATGATGCAGCATTAATCAGAAGACTACATGAGGACTGGAAAAACTGAGATGACCCCAAACTAAGATACCATTTGGAATGCAAAACCGAGCTATACAGTCGTGCAAGAGGTATATCCACTGGAAATCGTACGTTTTTTTCAATGTGATGAAAGTTGCCACTTGCAGATTTCAATCCTATTCTATGTTGTGAGTGACATCATAATTTAATAAAAACTTTAAACATAATCTATTCTTTAGAGCAAGATGAGCAAGACCAACGGCCAGACAGGAAGAAAAGACGCAGGGCATTGTCTGGGTCAAGTAGTTCAAGTGCTAGCTGGCACACTTGATCTACCATAATACTTGCATCCTTTGCAATGAAGGTATCAATGCTGGCACATTGAAAAGAAACCCTGGTAAGTCTTTTGTATGTAAGATTCAAATGAATTTTGATAATTGTTTTTCTTGCTCCTCATTGTAGGCTTCCACTCAAAGTAGAATAATTTAATCATGCACATACTGTATGTGGCTACCTTTTATCCAGACAGAGCTCTGCAGTTGTATCGTGCACCTGATAATGTCTACCAGGACCAACTGAAAGGAGTTTGATGCAGAGAGCAAAGCGACGAGGTGATGACTGGGGACTTGAAGTTGCTGGTCGCCTGGTGGCAGAAGAGGCAGTATATCATATTCGATGCAGAAGAGACTTTGAGAACCCTGTTACAAAGTCTGAGGTAACATTATGTGGATACACAATACAGCTGTACAATACAACTCACATTTCTTATCCTGAGGGAAGAAATATAATTTTTAATAGTGAAACTTTTGATTTCAAAATAATTTATTCTGCAAGATTGATATGGGTCCAGGAATGAGGGGGACTAATAAAGGATAAGAAATGTGAGTTGTATTGTACAGCTGTATTGCGTATCCATATAATGTTACCTTAGACTTTGTAACAGGGTTCTCAAAGTCTCTTCTTCATCGAATATGATATACTGCCTCTTCTGCCACCAAATCTATAATACCAGACAGGCGACCAGCGACTTCACGTCCCCAGTCATCACCTCGTCGCTTTGCTTTCTGCATCAAACTCCTTTTCAGTTGGTCCTGGTAGACATTATCAGGTGCACGATACAACTGCCGAGCTCTGTCTGGATAAAAGGTAGCCACATACAGTATGTGCATGATTAAATTATTCTACTTTGAGTGGAAGCCTGCAATGAGGAGCAAGAAAAACAATTATCAAAATTCATTTGAATCTTACATACAAAAGACTTACCAGGGTTTCTTTTCAATGTGCCAGCATTGATACCTTCATTGCAAAGGATGCAAGTATTATGGTAGATCAAGTGTGCCAGCTAGCACTTGAACTACTTGACCCAGACAATGCCCTGCGTCTTTTCTTCCTGTCTGGCCGTTGGTCTTGCTCATCTTGCTCTAAAGAATAGATTATGTTTAAAGTTTTTATTAAATTATGATGTCACTCACAACATAGAATAGGATTGAAATCTGCAAGTGGCAACTTTCATCACATTGAAAAAAACGTACGATTTCCAGTGGATATACCTCTTGCACGACTGTATAGCTCGGTTTTGCATTCCAAATGGTATCTTAGTTTGGGGTCATCTCAGTTTTTCCAGTCCTCATGTAGTCTTCTGATTAATGCTGCATCATCCACACTCTCAGAATAAGACAACATCTGTGCATAGCCTTTTTGGGTGACTTTTGAGAGCTTTTGAATCTCAGTCTCAGGACCACCACAGATGAAGCACCTTAAGCCACAAGCTACAGAATCCTCTTCCATGTTGTCTACTAAAAGACAAGTGTCATGATTGTTTAACTAATGATTGTTCAATGTAAGCAATAGGCTAGAGAAAATTGACATCTAAATTCACAGTAATCAAAAGTTTTGCCAGCAGAGGAAAATAAATGCCAAAAAGTAGATAAACTACCGTACCTTAAAATCGTCCAGACATATTTGCCAGGATGCAACACTCCCGCTCCTTCCCCACATGCAGACAGTGTATCCCACTGAGCATGTGCACAGTAGGTGTACACTCTTATCAAGTGTTTAGCAATATTTTCTTATTTTATTTTTCAAAATAGAATCAATTCAACAACACCCCAATCCCCTACCATTGATTATACACTGATTATACACTAACAATAACCAATATACCAATATTAGATGGCCAGGGAGACATTTTTACTCAAAAATAATGGTTGGAATGGATTCAGCACCCCTGAAAACCCCTAGTTAGACACCTCACAAGACTTTTATTTCTTTTCATATTTTTCACCCAAGCCCTCTGGGCTCCTTAACTTTGATTGGCTCTCCAGGATTTTCCACGAGGATTTGGGGTTGAACTTTTTGAGAGGTGATTCTAGACACCTATAAGAACACATTGGTGAAGAAAGCTATTGGTAGTAAATTTTTTCACAGATGGTCCAAATATTTTGCTAAAATTCCCTAACTAGTTGGCAAGAGCAACCATGAGGCGAGGCCACTACCAGTTTGTACTTGCTATAGCTCTCATGAGGTGAATGAACTACATATGAATGGTGAATATACTATAGCAACACTACTTGTAACAGATTGAGCTAGGGGGTGTAACGGTTCACATATTCGTACCGAACTATTTTGGGACAGTGTATTCAGTTCGGTACAAGCGTGTACCGCATTAATGCAAAGAAACAAACAAAACACAATAGCCTTGTTTTGCGAGCGGAACCCAAAACCGCATGCCCACATGAACATATTATGGGTGTGCACACCAAGCTACGGCAGCTGCACAGGAACATCCTCTGTGTTGAATGGAGAACTGATCTACAAGCCAACAGCGTTGTGGCTTGCAGTGAGAGCTCCACTGCTCCGAGTATCTCAAAGCCAGCAGCTGTGCCTGGCAGGAGAGCTCACAGGCTGGTGTGAATTCAGCATCAGATTTTCACAGGAATAGAGCTGCAAACTCACCCATATACGAAACATTGTACCTGTTATAGTGAGTCTGAATCTCTCTCTCTCTCTCTAGGCTCGTAGTTTAAATGTGAAGACCCAGGTGCGTTCTACCTACCAGGATGTGTGCAGTCTGGAGATCACAGGTACAGATCTATGTAATGTTCACATAAGAATCAGAACCTGTCCGACCTGTTTTCATGCACATTAAACAACCAGCCGAATAATAATTTAAAAGAAATCAGTCAAGGTCATTTTCCAAAAGCTTTTGAAAAAACATGACAGTGACACATGACTGTGCTTTTAATATCCCAGAAGTCCTGTTTACATACAGTACATTCTTCTTTAGGAAATGGATCCTGCATAAATGTTCGTTATGGTCACATGACTCTCGTAGGTGACAGCAGAACACTAGTGCTTTGGAAAAGTAGACCAGACAGGCTGTTGGTATTCATTATATTTGCCGGGAGGATACAGTAGAGTCATATGAAGTACATTCTGTCACCAGCAGACATATGCGTACCTCTCAAATTGTATGACAGTGCGTACAAGTATTAAAAGCATATAAATACAACCCAGAAGGGATAATGAATAGTGAGCTGGTCATTATTGAGAAACACCCTGAAAGATTGATGCAGCCCCCGATGCCATCCCCAACCAAATGATCTTTACATTCTACCCTAAGCCGTCCCAAACCGCAGATAAACCTGCAGGTCCTGCAGGTATCTGATTGAACAGCACATCAGTAACCTGAGTTTGACTCTGCTCTTTATTGCTGAAACTCAACACACACGTCCTGGCCTTGGAATAATAAGGCACATTTTGTACCCTTGGACTTTGACCAACAAACCAAAATTGTATAGACAAGGTGTTTACAGTTATTCTAGGACGCACTGAACGGCAGCCATTTTGAACTGTACCACTGATAAAGTTGCTTGAATTCAGGCAACAAAATGGTTACTCATTGACATGTAACCACTAGGTGGCAGTCAGATACAGAGTGTTACTGTTAAATGGAGCAAAATAAACCGTTTTCCACAGTCAGTCAGAGGAGTTTACAAATTGATCTTATCCATCCCTCTGATGTGTGACAGTTATCAAGTGTTCTACTTATAATTATTCTACAATACTATTTACAATTTAGGCATTTAGCAGACACTCTTAATCCAGAGCGTCCGATTTACAGTCACAAGGTAAACACAAGGTAATACATCAAATGCATAGAAATAGTAATCTAGGATCATAGGTAAACCAATAACCTACCATCAATCTAAACAGTATAATATCAAAGAATAAATAATCTGTACATTGAAACTATACAAACTGTAGGATGCCAGGTCAACAAATTAACCTGGCATCTGTCTATATAACATGCTATCTAAATTACATTTTAACCTTTGCATAAGGTCGTCAAGGCTAGGGCAAAAATTAGGTCAATCTGAGATTGAGCTTTTAATTAAACCAGGTTTCTTCCATGTGTTCAGGTCCCATCCTCCCATCTTGTCTTCAGGTCATCACCCGTCTGCTGACATCTGCACAGAGAGGAGGCTTCTCAGCAGCTCTCTACACACACACACACACTGCTGTCATGAACACACACACTCAGCAGGTGAGCAACACACACACACACACACCTCTCCAACAGGTGAGCCACACACACACACACACACAGAGAAAAAAGTAGAACCACAAGGAATTATCATTGTCACGTTGTCATGAGGCACTGAAACATGAGGCCAAACTATCCAAACAGAAGTGTGGTGAATTGGTACAAAACCGTACAGAGACGTCTTTTCTTTGGACTCTGGAGAGAGTTGGTCATCACTAGGGTTGGGATCCGGAACCGGATCCAACATTGAGGAACCAAAATCGGTCCCGTCCCATTTGGAACCTTTTATCCGGAACCGGTTTCATCACACTGTCAGAGCTGGTATGTGAACTTCATGTCTGCTATACTATTACAATACTAGTGGTTCTCACACTTTAGAATTTCAAGGACCACCATACCTCTTGAGAGGGTAGAAATGGAACCAAATTTACCCATAAGGGTCCATTTGGTTCCATTTGTACTCTCTCAGAGTTACAGACCTGTAAGGGTCCATGTGGAACCCCCTATAGGAATCGTGAAAGGGAACCGTTAAGGAATGGGACCGTTACGAGGGAATCGTTATGGAAGCGGAATCGTTAAAATCCTAAAGGATCCCAACCCTAGTCATCACAACACACTGGGCCAGGGTCCGTCAACTCTCTCCATCACCATGGTAACCAGAGAAGCATGATGCCATCTCCTTAAATGGGGTGTGACCCCCCCCCCCACAGTCACTGGCGCTGTGAAGCCTGCTGGTATAGGCTCTACTAACTCTTCAGATAGCAGAGGTAACAGGCGCATGGCCTTCAGCTCTTCTGTCCATCCACACCACATTGCTGTGGACTTAAAGACCCTTCGGTGGTCATTTTTTCAGTGTGCAGGTTAAATAGGATGCCAAAGATCTCTGCTACTGCGCTCTGATCCAGAACCTCAGCCTCCGTACAACAGACAGACACGGCTAGAACACACAATAAATAGTATATACAGTATAACCTGTATATGTATAACATCATTACCTGATCTGCTGCAGACACCCGCTCACAGATGGCCCCTAGACCAAGGGTTCCCAAACTTTTCAGGCTGTGACCCCCCAAAAGAATCATATTTGAACTGGGGACCCCCCACCCTGACAAGCACTTGGAATTGTAGGAGTTGAGGCATTAAATTTAGTTTGACTCGGTTCCACAGATAGATATTTGGCTATTGTCACAATGTTTGCCTCTTTCTTACGTAATATTTGGCAATGTGGTTAAAAATGTCTTAAAAGTCCTTTAAGACTTGAGGCCGATTCTACAAATATTTTCTTCTAAATCAGTAGTGCTCAAACTCTTTCATGTTCATAGATCTGCTATTTTTGAATAGTCAAGGCTAAAACCTAAAATGACACACAGATGCTTTCCCAGTTTTAATGGGTTAAATTGTAACTTGTAAATTGTAAAGAAATGTGCAGATACCCTGTGTTTACACTTAAGGTATACTATGTGTTGGTTTGATTACTGTTGACTGAGAAAACTGTTACTCGGTCTTGATTAATTTCACATATCGTCGCTGTCGCGTGGAAACCTCATGTGTCCAAAACCGTTCATAATTTAAAAAAAAAGGTGAAAACAAGCTACTTTTTTAATTGTGTGTGACACTGTAGAATGACAAAGTAGGAAATTAGAAAAATGTACAAAAATATGAAATATGGAGATAACAGCCCTACAGCAACGATATACAACTGCTAGTTTAAAACTGACATACAATAAGTCCTGATGGTATGTAACTGATAGTGAGTCTGAATCTCTCACTCTCGCTCTCTCTCTCGCTCTTTCCCTCCTTTTTTCTTCTCTTTCCCTCTCTCTATATTTCCCTCTCCCCTTCTCCCTCTCTCCGCTTCTCTCTCTCTCCTGTAGGCTCGTAGTGTAAATATGAAGACCCTGCGTACCAGGATGTGTGCAGTCTGGAGATCACAGGTACAGATCTACCCTCTCTGCTCTTTCTAATACAACATTACATACGTTAGTGATGCACAGGTCAGACCGCCTAACTCAACATGAGGATCTATCAGAACTGAACCCTCCCAACCCGTTTTCATGCACATGTCATATTCATCAAACTTCTTAACACATTCCATGCCAGAGGTTAATATCATAATGTAATCATCAGTTCCAGCGTTTTATTGTTGTTTTTTTCATGTCGCCACAGACCTCGCTAAATAAGTTAAAAGTGCGCATTCATTTGGTTCTAAACACACAGGGGATCTGTGTGAAACGAGCAGTGAAGACCGCGTCCCCTTACGATCCGCCATCTTGAAGATACAGCGGTGAACGCTAAACAGTGATCAGCGAGGAGAAAAACAACAACCGAGATAATCGACTTTTAGACAGGATCCCAGACAGGAAGCGGATACGATCGAAAAAACGGAACCCGAATAATTTCCGGTGGTGCTACCGGAAACGGAAGTGGATCAAAAATTTCAGAAAGTGCACTTTTTGTTCATTTCGAGAAAAGAAAAAAAAACACTGGTTCGCGTAGATCTACGCGATTCGCACGTGGCGGCTTTAAATAGGTTCCAAAGGTTTTAAAACAACGTTGACGTTCAACTTAAAGGGATATAGCACTTTCAAAACAAATTTGGGTCATTTTATCGTCTACTCAGGCTTTTGAGAGCACCCCTGACAGTTTTTAAGTTGCTTGATTCAGCATTTAGATATTTGATATTCATTTTATCAGACACACCCCCTTCCTATACAAACCCAGTGTAACTTCAAACTCCATTTTTAACATAGATTCATCGGAAACACCCGTCCTTGGTTCTGATGACTGATATTGTCCTTCTAATACGTGAGGAGACCGTGTTTTTCCAATTACTTTTTTCATTTATTTTTAAAAAAAAATCGGGAAAATTAAAAAAACTAAATATAATAAAAACCTTTTAAATAAATGAAAAAGGTTATTGAAACAACACAACAGCCCCTGACGTATTAGGATGGCAGGATGAGTCACCAGAGCCAAGGACGGGTGTTTTTGATGAATCTAACATAAAAATTGAGTTTGAAGTTATTTTTTTTATTTTTTATTATTGTTTTATTGTTTTTCAGTCATCTGTGTCAATCAGCATTTTACACAGATGTGGTCGCGGCTTTCCATGTTAGATATAATAAAGCATTTAGTAAATAATAATAATATTAATTGTCATAATCATAATCAGAAATGTCCGGGGGAAAAACAAAAAGAGGGGGAAAAGAAAACAACAAAGTTGTTTGAAGTTCTAATAGGTTTGTATAGGAAGGGGCGTGTCTGACAAAATTAATATCAAATATCTAAATACTGAATCAAGCAACTTAAAAACTGTCTGGGGGGCTCACATAAGCCTGAGTAGACGATAAAATGACGCAACATTTTTTTGAAAGTGAAATATCCCTTTAATCACAAGAGCAGCTTATTAATGGTAGAGCAGCAACAAAGTGCAAACTAAAGATGAACATGGTTACTAGACTGGTCTGTCATTTCCTTCTGGGAATTAAACATTTGGAAGGGATCGGTACACGGGTGTGGATGATCAATCTAAGCATTCTCCTTATGTTCATGTGACCCTGGTAGGTGACAGCAGAACACTGGTGTGTTTTGGAAAAGTCCTATGACGTACATGTTGTCAACAGCTCCACTCCTGCAGATATCTGTATGTCTCTCACATGTTTGACCTCACAGTGCATCCACTGGAACAGAAACATGGACACTGTTTGAGGAGAGGTGTGAGGACATCTGTCACTATATACATCTGTATAACTCTTCATTAAAAGCCCATAAATACAACCCAGAAGAGATGATTAACAATGAGCTGGACATTATTGAGAAATACACCCTGAAAGAGTGTTGCAGACCCCAGTGTGAACCCCAACCCATTCTCAGTACTCTTTGAAGCCGACCCTAACCCGCCCCAAACCACAGATAAACCTGCACGCTCACAGATATCGGATTAAGCAGTGCATCACTAATGTATGTTTCACTCTGCTCTTTAGTGCTGGAATGACACATCCTGCCTTAGAACAAGGTTAAGGTACATTTTGTATCCCTGGACCACCAAACTAAAATTGGATAGAACAGCTGTGTCCAGTCATCATCTAGCAGGTGCTGAATGCCGGACATTTTTAAGTGTACCTCTGGCATATATTCTTTATAAACCTTACAAAGTTGATTGAATGCAGGCGATCAAATGATTACTCATTGACTCATGTCACCATTATATGGCAGTCAGATACAAGTTGTTACAGCAAAAGTAAGAAATAGAGTCCACACACTGGTAATACTGCAAAAAAATGTATTTGTATTACTGTCAACGTTTTGATCAATCAGATCTTCATCAGAACTTATACTTATAGTATGTTAGCTTTGCCATCTTCAGTTCTGAGGTCACAGTTCTCCGCCAGATTGTTTTTGGCCTCCCTTGTTTCCACACACACATAACTGTGCCTAAGGTTGCCTACGCCTGATGTAGACACATAACAACTCATGGTAATGTCACAGGTTTGAATCCCTCTGTCTCTCTCTCTCTCTCATGTTGTTCTTCCATGTGTTCAGGTCCCATCCTTCCATCTTGTCTTCATGTCATCACCCGTCCACTGACATCTGCACAGAGAGGAGGCTTCTCAGCAGCTCTCCACACACACACTGACCGCTGTCATGAACACACACACACTCAACAGGTGAGCAACACTAATGAATTGAAATGAAATGTACAGTAATTATATTATCCCAGTACAACAGTATATCATACTCCCTTGTTGTCTTTGTTTTTGTTTCTTAATCATTATTAAATATAGTTTTTCTGGCCCACAAACCAGGTTAAATAAAGAATATTTCTGTATAATGTCACAAAGCAGATCTCTATCTCTTGCTATTCCATGTTTGACCTAAAGGGGTCACTGTAGGCCCAGTTCACAGTGGTGAACTGAGACACTCACTATGAGTCATACAGTGCGCACATAGGATATGGCAGTGACAGTATGTAAGTCAATAAGCATACCATATTGTCTCTCTCACATATCTCACACACGCACGCACACGCACGCAAGGAATTTACAGGATGGAGAACATGGTCCATGAGGTACTGAAACGTGGCCCCAAGCAGAAGTGACATGAATTGTTAGAAACTGTACAGGCTGTCTTTTGCTTGGACTCTGAAGACAATGTAGTGTCGTGACAAAAACAATCGTGCCCAGTCGGTAATGGTAGGCATCACATTTGGACGCCTCTTTTACTTTGCAATTGTCCATGCAGAACCATGGTGACACATTGGACTTGATTGATTGATTGAATACTTAACAGTTTGCAAAGACAAGCACAGGGAGGTAGAGTTCAATACAAGGTCTGTTAAGAGGATTTTAAACCTAAGAAAGCACTATGGCTTGTTTCCATTGGGGTCCTTTCTACTCAATTCATCGGAACCACCATCATGATGGGGCAACACCAGTCACCTTTGGGCTCTTATGTTACCTCCATCTCCAGCATGGCCTGAAGAAGAGAGAGTCGGTCGAATGGTCGTCACAACAAACCAGACCAGGGTTAGTTTTTGTGACCTCTGGCCCCAACTAAACTCTCATCACCGTGGTAACCAGAGAAGCAGATGTAGTCTCTCTCCATGCTTTAAGAAGGCTGAGGTGGTAAACCTGTGTAGCCCCGCCCCTGTCACAACATAGTAACCTCATAGACAACATCCCCCACTAGTCATGTGACAATGAAGGGCCCTTGTGACTTGATGAGTCATTTGGAGCT
This sequence comes from Gymnoscopelus braueri, assembly GCF_963280865.1. Taxonomy (NCBI): domain Eukaryota; kingdom Metazoa; phylum Chordata; class Actinopteri; order Myctophiformes; family Myctophidae; genus Gymnoscopelus; species Gymnoscopelus braueri. Next base: position 10,098,574 of record NC_137626.1, read on the forward strand.
GGATGATGGAAATAATTTTTTTTTAGGAACTTTGATGAATTAGAATAACCAGAACTTCGGCCGTGCTGCGTGCGGCCTCAGCTCTATCGCCCGCACCCACATAGCACCCGCACCCACACAGCGATCTGTGCGCCCGCCCTGCACCCCTCCTCCTCCCCCAATGTGCAGTATTGAGAGCCCTGACGTCACAACATTTGGAGTTATGGCCACTGCACTCTGGTTGGTTGGAATACACCTAGGGCCCAGGTACAGCTGAGATGAGAGAGGAGATGTGTATGTTAGACACAATATGACTCTGAGCAGGCATCACAGTGTTTAAATTGCATCTGGTGAAGAAGAGACTTTATTTTCCTATGTAGGTAGTATTGTGTAAATACTGTATGCTTTATTGCGACGATGACTGACACACACACACACACACACACACACACACACACACACACACACACACACACACACACACACACACACACGCACGATCCGATGGATGTGGGAGGGCTATTTTTTTTGTTTTCATAGAGCTGGTGGCGTAGTTGTCTCACGCAATGTGGCAACCTGGTCTGACTTATAGGCGTTTGTACGTGTTTTCATTAGAGCTGGGTTCTTATGTGTGTAGCAAAATCGGTGTAAATGTTCAGTAATGTGCAACTACTACCACTGCTTTTGTATTTGAAACGTTAAATTTCTCTAAATATTATAAAGTGTCAGGACAGCCTAATACACATATAATGTATGTAAAGGCTAGTTAAGCTACTATAGGCTACAGTGAAGTGGGACTGAATGACTGAATTTTTTTTTTTGGGACTGTCTTGGTGATTATCTGGCACAGTAGTTGTGAATTAACAAAGTGGACATTTAGACTGAATGTTTCCTTTCCGTTGTCCGTCAACAGCACAGTAGTCTGTGCCTTGACTTCAGTGCACTGACTCTCTCCCCCCCGGCCCCCCCCCTTGTGCTTCAACTACACGGCAAAAGGCCGTGCGTGGTTTCTGCGGAGGGTGTTATGCAGGAATGTGTGACCCTGTACAATCTGGTCAAAATGGCCACTGTTTGTGTGTTTTTGCGACGCGTTGTGGACATACTGACCTACCAACGGATATGTGTTAGAATGAATTCGATGTTTTGGTGGAGGGTGTTATACAGAAAAGTGTGACCCTGTTCAAGCTGGTCAAAATGGCCGCTGTGTTTTTGCCGCGCGACACACACACAGTTTCTTGGCGTTGCGTGTGCGTTCGCTCAGCATAGTTTTTCTGCGTGCCATGGCTGCGTGCAAAGTTTTGTGTAGTGTGTGTCTCTCTCTCTCTGTCCCCCTCTCTGTCTGTCTCTCTGTCCCTACCTCACTCGCGGCTGTGACCGCTGTAGAGGAAAACCTTCGTGTTGTCTCTTTGTGTCTCTGTCCCTCTCTCCATGTCCATGTGTGTCTTTCTGAAGCTTGTAGATCTGTTGTCCAAAAGATGGTGTGGCTTTCTCTCCCCCTCACTCACTCGTGGTTGTGACCGCTGCGCTGTGTAGATGGCCTGTGTGCTCTGCAGGGGGAGGGGCTGCTGGCAGTACATCTGATCTACAAGGCAACAGCGTGTCGACGCGCGAAGCGTTGTTAGCTTGTAGATCTGAGGGGGGGGGGGGGGGGTGAGCTGCATAGACCAAGGCAGCGCTTGTTTCTGTGTGCTCTGCAGGGGAACGAAGGTGCTGAGGTTTTGTGGCAGATGATGATGATTGGCTGTTAAAAGAACCCTCCGGAAGTAAATTGCAGCTGGCGAAGTGATTTGCATAAGTATTGGGGCATAATGCGTTTGTTATTGATTGTACATCCTGCAAGTACAGTAACGGTATGGGAAGCAGCTGGTGTTACAGGCAGAATATTGAGGAATTTTGGGGGAAAATGTGGAGTTAGTTGGGCCATGTGTCTGCTTGGAGAGTGGCCCCATACACTCGTGTACACTCCATGAGTGTGGCCGCCAATTATGGTAGCAGGATTACCTGTACTTGCATGATGGAAAGTGCTTTTGAGACCTTAGTGTCAAACCCTGCTGATATTTGCTCTGCCTCCCGTTCTTTAGATATTCTCGGAACCACAAGCAAACCTGCTTACTGGACTGTTGTTATAGCAGGCTTATAAGGCACAATGAGATATTTAATCTTGGTACCTTGAACCATTAAAAGCTTTGTAAGTGAGGAGGATCATTTCTATTCTGTATTTTACTGGAAGCCAATGCAGAGAGGCCACTGAGGGAGAGATTTGTCTTTTTCTAGTTCCTGTATATATGATCCAACCGGTTTCATACAAGCATTCTAATGAACGCTGCAGGGCAAAATATCACATTTCATTTCCTGTTGACAAATCCTCCCCTTAGACGAATGTGAAGACTGAGAACGCATTGTGTTACCCAGTCAACTGAAAGACATGAACACATCAATCCTGTGTTAACACAAACACACAACACTGCCTTGATTACTTGGACAGATATTAAAAAGGACATTTTGTTAACTCGTTAACATTAACACAAGTTAACATTAAGTCGTTTTATACTTTCATTATACAAATTCTGTATTAGATGTATTAGAGACGTAGTGGTTATGTTTCTCACAGCAAGAAGGTTTCAGGTCCCCCAGCTGGGGTGTTTTTTCTGAGTGGAGTTTGCATTTTCTCCCAGTGTTTGTGTTTCCTCCTGGTTCTCTGGTTCCCTCCCACAACTAAAAACATGCATGCTAGGTACTCCTGCCAGTGTCCTTGACCAAGGTACATGCAAGGTAGGCCTACTCCTGCCAGCAGTGTTCAGCAGTAACCAGTTACTTTTAATATATTACTGTAATATTATTATTTTACCCAGTAACGAGTAGTGTTAGGTATTACTTAACCATGCTAGGTACTCCTAGCTCCATCTCTTGCTATTCCATGTTTGACCTAAAGGGGTGACTGTAGGCCCAGTTCACAGTGCTGAACTGAGTCACTCACTATGAGTCACACAGCGCTCACATAGGGTATGGCAGTGATAGTATGTAAGTCAATAAGCATACACATATTTTCTCTCTCTCTCTCCCTCACTGTGGTAACCATAAAAGGAGACGTAGTCTCTCTCCATGCTTTAAGGCAGGGGTCTTCCTTAAAGCAAGCTCCTCTATTTTTTGGGAACATGAATTTTGAGCAAGTAGAATAAGTTCCTGTACTTGCATGATGGGCAAGTGCTTTTGAGACCATAGTGTCAAACCCTGCTGATACTAACAGTAAATGCCTCCTGCTTTACTCTTAGATATTCTCTGAAGAGTCTGTACCACAAACAAACCTGCATACTGATTACTGAACTGGTGTTCTAGCAGGCTTATAATGCACAATGAGCTCCTTAATGGTGGTGCCTTGACCATTAAGAGCTTTTGGAAGTGAAAAAGTGAGACATTTTTAATTCCTACTATTATTCTGTATTTTACTGGAAGCCAGAGCAGAGAGGTCACTGAAGGAGAGCTGTGTCTTTTTCTATAAGCTATCAGTACATGTGCAGCATGCACTGACATGTACACACAGCACACAGCCTGTATCTGATCCAACCGGTTTCATACAAGCAGTTTAATGAACGCTGCAGGGCAAAATATCACATTTCATTCCCTGTTGACAAATCCTCCCCTTGGACCAATGTGAAGACTGAGAACGCATTGTGTTACCCAGTCAACTGAAAGACATGAACACATCAATCCTGTGTTAACACAAACACACAACACTGCCTTGGTTACTTGGACAGATATTCAAATCACATTTTGTTAAATTAAGTAGTTTTATACTTTCATTAGATACAAATTCTGTTTTGGATACAAAATCTTGGCAGCATGGTGGTGTAGTGTCAGAACCACACAGGCTCACTACTGGGGTTCCCCAAGGCTCGGTTCTGGGTCCTCTTCTTTTCTCTCTCTACACTACATCTCTTGGTGCTGTCATCCATTCCCATGGCTTTTCCTACCACTGCTATGCCGATGACACCCAGCTGATCCTCTCATTCCCCCCCTCTGACACACAAGTGGAGGCACGCATTGCTGCTTGTCTGGCTGACATCTCGGAGTGGATGTCGACGAACCACCTGAAGCTCAACCTGGACAAGACCGAGCTGATGTTCCTCCCGGGGAAGGGCTGTCCGCACCGAGACATGGCCATCACCATTGATAATGCTGTGGTGACGTCAACTCGGACTGCGAAGAATCTGGGTGTGACCTTGGACGATCAACTGTCGTTCTCGGCTAACATCGCATCAGTGACACGGTCCTGCAGATTCCTCCTCTACAACATCAGGAGGATTCGCCCTTCCTCACGGAGAAGGCAGCCCAGGTGCTCATCCAGGCTCTTGTCATCTCCCGCCTGGACTACTGCAACTCCCTCCTTGCTGGTGCTCCGGCATCAGCCATCAGACCTCTGGAGCTTGTTCAGAAAGCTGCGGCTCGTCTGGTGTTCAACCGCCCCAAGTTCTCCCACACAACTATCCTTCTCCGTTCTCTGCACTGGCTCCCCGTAGCGGCTCGCATTCAGTTTAAAACCCTGGTGCTAGCCTATAGGGCAGTGAAAGGAACAGCTCCTTCTTACCTCCGGGCTATGGTCGTTGCCTACACCCCTGCCCGACCACTTCGGTCTGCCACCTCGGGGCGACTGATTGCCTCGTCACTCAAGGGTCCTTCTGGTCGATCGACACGGTCACGACTTTTTTCTGTTCTGGCCCCACAGTGGTGGAATGAACTTCCCACTGATGTCAGGACAGCAGAGTCACTGCCCATCTTTCGCCGCAGGCTGAAAACCCACCTCTTCAGGAAACACTACCCTTCCTCTTTGCCTGGCCTACTTGTTAACTAGTTGTACAAACTCTTGTTTTATTTTTGTATTGTTTTATTGGATCTTGTTTAGTCAATACACTTATTTGTTTTAGCTTGTGCTCATTTGATTTTGCTATTTTGTCTCATCTGTTTAAGAAAGTAGGTAGCTGATATATTGCACTTTTACCTTAGGCTAGGTATACTCTTGGTTGCTTGTTTATGCAGGAAATGCACTTAAGACTTCTGGTGATTAGTAGTTTCGTTCCCTACCTATGTTGAATGCACTTATTGTAAGTCGCTTTGGATAAAAGCGTCTGCTAAATGACTGTAATGTAATGTAATGTAATGTAGTGGTTATGTTGACTCACAGCAAGAGGGTTTCATTTTAGATCCCCAGCTGGGGTGGGTTTTTTTCTGAGTGGAGTTTGCATGTTCTCCCAGTGTTTGTTTCCTCCTGGTTCTCTGGATCCCTCCTACAACTAAAGACATGCATGATAAGTACTCCTGCCAGTGGCCTTGACCAAGGTACTGACATTACATGTGGAGTTGGTCCCTGAGCGCTGCACTGTGGCTGCTCACTGCTCCTGAGTAGTTAAATGCAAAGGATAAATGAACCCAGGGGGATAAATAAAGTACACTTTTATATTTAAATTAGACTGGTGTTGTAGGTAGGCTGCACACTATAATTTGAAGGATGAGTGTTTGTGTGAGTGTTGATGAAATGTGAAGCTGTTTCTCAAGCACTGTACATATCAGTGTTGATACACCTCACGACTTGTGTTGTGTTGTGTAACTTGTGTTCAACTCATTACACACATCAAAGGAAAGCTCACGTTAGGACACATTGTAATAAAATGTATTTAAATCATTGTTTTTCGAGAGTTGGAGAAAAATCAATATCCTTTGTTGTTGTTTTTACACTGTTTTTGCTGTTCTAAACAACACTGAATAATTTTTTCCTTAGGCCTTTATAATAATACATAATCGTGTATCACTTATTGTATGCTTTGTATTAATAGTTACATTTGGAAAGTAACTAAAGCTGTCAAATAGTTAAGTGCCGTTGGAATTACAATATTTGTCTCTGAAATGTAGTGGAGTAGAAGTATAAATAAAGTATTGATAGCTTGTTTTGATCTTTTAACATCTTTTTTTGTCTTTCAACAAAAATGCTAATGATGTTAGTTTAACCAAAAAACACAGAAAAAGTGAACTGTGAATGTGGCCATTACGCAAGCTACATCATCCAGTATTATTTCACTGATTGCACAGCAGTATGTGCTTGATGTGTTAAGCCGGCCATATTGTACATTGTCACAGCTGTAGTGTCGTGTTGTTTTTTCTTTTTTTTCTTGTTTCCTGTGTGTGCTTGCTTGCGTGCTTGCGTGTGTGTGTGTGTGTGTGTCTGTATGTCTATCTGTGTGGTTTTTGGTTTTACCAAGAAACAAGGGAACAAGGTTTAACTCAAAGGTCTTCATAGTATGATGCAAGTATGAAACACTTCTAAGAAAACCCAGCAACAGATTCTCAGTATTTCATTGTTGTGTGGGTGGGTGTGAAGGTGTGAAGTCTGCTCTGAGGACATGGCTAAAACCACTGTCTCATGCATGTCACGCTCAACTGTGTGAACTAGCTACTAACCGTACATTCAATTCCTGACGCTCTGCTACGTAGCGCGGGGATGTGCTCTCTCTCTCCCACAACCATGAGAAGTTGATGTTAAACTTTAAGCTGTTAATCCACAACCTGGATTCGAACATTGCACGTGTGAATGTGCGTGCTAGTGCACTTAAGATGATATCCAAAGCCCCCTCCTGCTCTTAAAACGCAGTGTGAGTGTACACAGCCCGTAAATGAAAGTCTTTTATAAGTTTAAGCGCGTTCTCTGTGTGCGCCGGACATAGAGGTATAATATAACTAGAGGGCGTATTGCCCCGCCCCCAGCTATTCATTTCAATGAAATTGCTCAGTGGCGTTTTGAAGCAGCTGGAAGTAAGAAATATAGGTTCCATATAGGTTCCATGGGTCCATTCCATTGGTTCCTGGGTCATGACGCGTTGTGACACGAGTACATGTTGGGAAAGTGAAAAAACAGGCATCTCTGTTTGGTGCATATGCAAATGGTCAATGGCCGTGTGCAAGTGCAGATCAATTGCTCCAGCCACTGAGCTGAGGAGAACCGGGCAGAACGGAGAGATTTTGGGGCATTATTATAGGAGGATAGGAGGATTTAATTGAAAAATAAAACGACAAACGATCAAGCTCTGAAGATCAAGCCTAGTTTTGTATAAATCTATTTGAATAGATCACTGGCAGTAGGCTAATTAAATTCAATCTAATCTCCGCGGCGCTAAATATTGTACTTACTGTACAGGCATGCATCCATTTGCGTCTCCACATGTTCATGAATCAATACAAATGAACAAAAATAATTCAATAACTCCTCAGGATAGATCAATAAAGAATCCATCCATCCAGGAAATAATCTGACAGGAGCTTATCCACAACTCATTGATAGACATTCCTGTGCGTATTCTCCAGTGAATTGTGGCATGCAGTTATATATCCCACAAACAGGCCTAGCAAAATAGATCGCCTATACGCGGTTCTTCACAAATAATTATTTTAAAAAATGGTAATGGTCACGTTTAACAGTATATTTTTTGTTCTTCAAAATGCCTTTTTTATAGCAAATAGCCGATCTACTGTACAAGCTCGCAAGCTGTGAGCCTATATATTTTCGTTATTTGATGTATAATGAAGTATATAGGGCTTAAGTAGTCCTTTAATGGCAATGTGTACCTACAGTATATAATGTTTTAATGCAGGCTAATAAAAATAAGGCAACATAAGAATTGAAAAAGTGTGAAAAAACTCATTGGTTTGTGATCAGATTGATGCTTAATGAACAGTAAATGCAACAGGATTAGTTTAACCTGGCTGTTGGCATGGTCTGGCCCAGGCTAATCTCACAGCTAAACTTCCATGGCAACTAATGTGGCATTGCCTTCATGAAACCGAGTCATGGATAAACATATCCAGGTTAACTGGCTAAATTAATCTGCCGAGATCGGCTTTCATGAAACCAATTCATGGCTTAGCCAAGATAGATTAATCTGCTATCGAGGTTTTGTGAAACAGGCCCCTGCTTGTTTTTATTTGTGGTTTGACTTTAAAAAGCAATAAATAAAGTCAATGCTGTTAAAGAAAGAAAGAAATAAATGCTGCCATATCACAAGCTACATCTTCCAGTATTGTTTCTCTAATGTAGATGGTAATGATTTATGAGCAGTAATGTTTGTGCATGATGTGTTAAGACGTACATATTGTACATTGTTACAGCTGTAGTGTTTTTTTTTTCTTGTTTCCTGTTCTTGCCTGTCTCTCTCCCCCTCAGATACTGCGCGTTTGTGTGTGCGTGTGTGCGTGTTCATCTTGTGAAAGATGATTCAGGATTCCGTAACGCACTAAACTTAGCAAGTCTATAACTTGATCAGTTCAGTATCATTCCTTTGATGTATAAAACTCTAATTTTAGTCTTGTTTTTTTATCTCACAGTTGATGCACACCTAGTAGCTGCACTTTGGTTTGCAGCAGAGTGTCTAAAACAGTGAGAAGGCCTCTCAGAGTTGTTGCTCTGTGTCTGGGGATGTTGCTGTGATGTTATGATCACTAGGCCTGGCCATCAGGCACTGAAACATGAGCCCATTGTGTCAGTGTGCAGGTTAAATAGAACTACTAGACCATACCCAGTGAAGTGCGCAGGCAAAAGTAGTTGCAAACGTGGGGTTATTGCACGTCCTACATACATACATACATACATACATACATACACACACAAAAAAAAAAAAAAAAAAAAAATATATATATATATATATATATATATGTATATATATATATATATATATGTATTCTGTCATTCATTGTACTTAATGAATTGATTACTACAGCAAAAATGATTATACAACACTGTTATTACAACTATTATTTCAACTTAACAACAACAATATAATTATGTGCATGCAGATATGCACTTAAAGGGTTCACATTCAACAGTGGAGAATGCATGGGCGTCCTTAACAAATAAACGGTCTCCACCATTCGTTGCGATCCGGGGCGACCGTGTTTAGGGGCGAGACAATTAGGCGCAGATTGCTCACCCCAGACCGTTCGGTGCAAGCCGGTGCGACCGTGTTTAGGGGCGAGATTGTAAAACGGCCGTATCGTTAGCTTGCACAGATTTTCGGAGACTCGACATGGTGTAATGGCTAGATGAGATTAACTTTTGTGTCTCTGGTGGAGAGTGTCCGCGCATACACGCCCGCGGAGGCGAGTGTTCGCACAACAGTTAAAGCAGTGGGGCTGTAGATGCGAGCATTGCGACATTCTTTGACATGAAAATACGAATAAACAGCTGAGTCTGTGAGTGCAACAGTGTAATGCTGTGGGGCTGTATGAGAATGTTTTCTTTTGGGTGTTGCGTGGCGTGGTAGTGGGCTTAGAGTGAGGCGTTGTGAGCTTGTAGATGTGCTCTTTTCCATGAGGCAATGTGTGGTTGAAGGTTGTGTTGTCGCCGCGAGCGCGCACACGCACACACACACACACACACGACGCAGAATGGAATGTGACTCCCTGGCGTTGCCATGTTCGCCTATTGTAAGCGGTTTAGGGGCAATATTGGTGGAAGTGTGTTTTTGGCGTTGGTTGTGAAAGTGCAGGTGGGTGTGGGGACGCGTTGTGAGCTTGTAGTTTGGCTGTTTTCCAAGAGGCAATGTATATGTGTGACGGTGCTTCGTTTGGCCTTCTTTTCATAGACCTTGTTGCTTGTAGGGCTCGCTTCGTTTGGCCTTGTTTTCATAGACCTTGCTGTTTGTTTGTCTCGCGAAACCTGGCAACCCTGCGCAGTGATCTCCCATTGTTTGACACATAAACGGTAATAATAAGCTGAGATTTGATGTAATCGAAAAACGGGCTTCACAGTTCCATGCACATGGTAATGGTCAATGGCTGTGCGCAATTTGAGATCAATAGCTCCAGGCACTGAGGAGAACTGGGCAGAAACATTTTGGGCTCAGAGGTTTGGGCTCAGACGTTTGGGCTCAGAGGTTTGGGCTCAGAGGTTGGTCTCAGAGGTTACTAGAATTATAGGATGATGATGTCAAAGCTCTCTGCTACTGTGCTCTGATCCAGAACCTCAGCCTCAGTAAACAGACAGACACGGCTAGAACACACAATAAATAGTATATGCAGTATAACCTGCCCCTGTGACATCATTACCTGATCTGCTGCAGACACCCTGCTTCCCCCGCTCACAGATGGCATCTAAACCAAGGGTTCCCAAACTTTTCAGGCTGTGACCCACCATTAATATTCATATTTGAACTGGGGACCCCCCACCCTGACAAGCACTTGGAATTGTAGGAGTTGAGGCATTACATTTAGTTAGACTCGGTTCCACAGATAGATATTCGGCTATCTTAAAAGTCCTTAACCCATTAAGACCTGAGGCCGATTCTACAATTATCTTCTAAATCAGTAGTTCTCAAAACTTTCATGTGAAGGACCCCCAAAATGATATGTATTTGGCCGCGGACACCCCAACTGAAAATCTTTTGTGCCAGGGACCCCCAGAAGAGAATTTGTGTTAAAACACTTTATAGATTTTTCAAAAAATTGTAAAAATTGCAGGTGTACTGTACAGCACATCACTTTGTGCTGCAAGCTTGTAGATCTGCTATTTTTGAATGGCCAACGCGAAAATCTAAAATGAGACACAGATGCTTTCCCGGTTTTAATGTGTTAAACTGTAACTTGTAAATTGTAAATAAATGTGCAGATACCCTGTGTTTACACTTACAGTATACTATGTGTTGGTTTGTTTACTATTGACTGAGAAAGCAATGTTGCACATTAAGCTAATCATCTGGGGTCCCCCCAAAATAATTTGGGGGTCCCGACCCCCAGTTTGGGAACCATTGACCTAGACCATACCCGGCTGCCACATACATCCCAACTTAAATTATTATACAGAATGACTGACACAGCAGACAAACCTGACACTATCTACTGGCTAGCTGAACCCATTGATTTCCACTAGCATTGCTACAAAATGCTAACAAGTTTCAAGGGGATATTTCTCAGTAACTATTAGAGATGATTTAATGGTTTTCAACCATTTGTTTGATAGGGTCTTTATTTTTATCATTTTACATTAACCACTTGAACCTTCGCATCCCTATTTTGGGGGGGAAATAGCCAAAAATAGCTGACATACACTTGTAGATTGGCTATTTTCGGCTAAGAAGTGGTGTAGAGGGAAAAAAGAGCAGACCAAGTACTGTGCAAAAGGTCAAGTTTACAAAGTATTGAGGGTTTAAGTGGTTAAATGTCTGAACACACACATTTAACATGAATCCAATATGTAGTGGGGGTCCCTTCTTAATCTCTCTCTCAGCTAAGGGGTCCTTGGGCCTGAAAAACGTTGAAGACCCCTGCCTTAAAATATTTTAATATTTGGTGCTTTTTGTTTTGTTACGTGTGCAACATTTGATGGAATTAAATTGTGTGAGTTCCAAGTTGTGTTTGAACTGTTCAATTATGTTTTTACATTGATTATAATATGTACAGGATCATGTTCAGTGATTATTGCAAGATAAACCCCAACACACAGTGACACAGGACCGATGGACAGGACATTTTACACTAAAAATTTATTTTAAAATCGATGTATTAGCTTCTGCTCAGTGCTTCCTTAGCAACATAAACAGAGTCAGGACTGTGGTCTCGGATGTTGCAACAGTCTGATCCAACAGGTTTCATTTCCAGTTTTAATGAACGCTACAGGCCGTCATACCCCCTTGACAAATCATCCCCTTGGATTGTGTGTTCCCCAGTCAACTGAAAGACATGAACACTTCACAACAACACAACAATCTTATGTTATGTGCTAACTCACACAACACAGGCTTGATCACTGAGGCACATTAAAAAGGGAATGCCATTCATTGTTAGAAAAACTAATTAATACAATTAAGTAATTTCATGTATTAAATTACAACTTGTGAGTGTAATTTGAAGGATGAGTGTTGGAGACACAGCTTCACATTTCATCAACGCTCACAAACACACAGTGTACAGACCAGTGTTCATGCAGCTCATGTGTTGTTTTGTGTCATCTCAACACACTACTGTTATGGAGCATAGATGTCAGTTTATCCATTTCCCTATTTTATCTCAAACTGTAAACCGATAGAGGTGCTGCTCTCAGATCAGTGCACACATCAAAGCAAAGGTCACATCAGGACACGTTCTGTAGAATAGACTAGCCTAATGTATGTTCTTTATTTCAAAATCATTGTTTTTATAGAGTTTGAGAAACAGTCATAGCTTGTATTTTCACATATTCTTTAGAGTTCTAAAAAAGTTTTTTTTTTTCCTTAGGCCTGTATTTGCAGTGTCAGATGGGGCCAGTGACCAGGAGACCTTTACTACTACCAGGATGTAAGGCCCATTGTTAATGTACTGTGAGTACAACATCTGACCATTAGGGTCCCTGTGTCACTGGCAACATAATATGTTGCCAGTTGAGTTCCAAGTGAGAATTTTATTCTCACTTGGAACTCATCAAATATGGCAGCTTGGTCACATGCCCAGGCGTCTAGTCACTGGTGTATTTTGATGCGGTGGAGTGTGACACAATCCACTTCTATTGAAATGCCACAACATCATCATCTACACGCCCGCAGTACTACGATATACAAATAACCACAGTGTCATATTTAAACACCCATGTAGTATAATATAAGTATGTATATTGAGTCAATTAATTCAGCATTTTTATTAGTAGCCTAGTAGTTGAAGCAAGTTTCACTTGCTGCACAGACGTGTTGCTTTGCGTGTTCCTGCCTGCAGGGCGTGCAGGCATTGAGTGACAGAATGCCTCTTGAGATCATATCACTAAACTAAACAGCCCCGAGGGAGAACTTGGCCTCAAATGCACTATAGCTCACTTCCTGAAAAGCTCTGTTCAGGCAGTTCAGTTGCAAATGCAACATTTTGATTGGCTGAAGACAGTTCCTCTGTTCATAATTTGGACTGGGCAGAGTTCCCCATAGACTGACACAGACAGGAGTGGCTGATATAGTATCTCGGGTTGGGGCGCGGCCGTCAAACTAAAGATGTAGAGAGAGTATCGGTGGTGTCGGAAAGTGACGCCCAGGAATGTGACCATGAGTTTGTATTGAGTTTGTATTTGATGAGTTAGGAGTGAGAATGTGTTGTCTCTGACCTTTTTATAGGTATAATTCCTTGAATAATCACACAATTCAAGCTCTCAACAACAAATCTTCCAGGATATGGGAACTATGACATTGTGTATGTAGGTTTGTCTCTGGCACTTTATATAAATCATTCAAATGATGCAGATCAGATGTGTGTGTGTGTGTGTGTGTGTATATATTGTTTGCAGGCATGCAATGCTCATTTGGTATGTTCTTGCACTCTATTTCAATGACGTGACGCGCACGTCGCTTAACACCTACACTGCAAGTCACACAATGGACAACTGATATTGATCTAGGCTTATTCCTATGTTAATTCGCTAGGTGTGAGTCGGGAGCCTTTGAAAACTTTGTTGAGGTGCGAATTTAAAGTAGTTTTAAATCTATGCGTGTGCCTGCGTGTGCTCCTGGTCAAATAGGTTCCGGCACGGCGTGCAAGGCCGTCCAGTGAGCATTGCACCCCTGACTGTTTGTGTGCAAGCATTCAATAATTATACGCGTGTGTGTGTGTGTGTGTGTGTGTGTGTGTGTGTGTGTGTGTGTGCGTGCGCACACAGAGACACACTGTATGTGTGTTTATTTACAAGGTCTCAGCTTGACACACCATGCTCAATATGATTGCCATGGTGATCCTTTTAAATAATTGGTTTGTGTAATTTAGCAACAGATGTATAGAATACTTAATAAATAAATGCTGTTCGATTAACAAAGAAAACGACAAAAGAAAAACTAAATGCTGTCACATCACAAGCTACATAACATCAACCAGTGCTGTTTCAGTTACGTAAAGAAGGTGATAATGACTACTAGCAGTATGTGCTTGATGTGTCAAGTCAGCCATATTGTTCTTTGTTAAGGCTGTAATGTTGTGTTTTTTCTTGTTTCCTGTTCTCATGTGTCTCTCCCACAGATAACTGCCTTCTTACCAGGGACGGTTTAACCCCCCCAGCGTGCTACCTACAACGGGCAGTCAGGTGGGCACAGCACTCAAACAACACTGCTCGGGTTTTAACCCATTAAGACCTGAGACCAATTCTAAAAATGTCTTCTAAATCCTGACAGTTTTCTGAAAAACGTATGTTGCTATATCAGTGGTTCTCAAACTCAATGATTTGGAAGTCTCAATCAAGGACCCCCAAAATTAAATGTATTTGGCCACAGACCCCCATCTTAAAATATTATTTTCCAGGGACCCCAGAAGCATTGATTTGAGTAAAATATTTTCGCTTTAAAAATGTATATATTCAAAGATCTGCACACATTTTCAAGATCTTTCAAAAATAGCAGATCTACAAGCTCATAGTGCAGCTCATAGTGCAGACTCATTAAGCACTGAGCTTGTTTAAGATGAGATCCCCATGCACACAAATCATGATGACATATAAGAGACAGACAGATATACACACTACTATACTTCTCAGAACGTCATACAATCAGCTTACAGGTTACTGGTATGAAGAGTGGAAAAAATGTACAAGAGAAGAAGAAAAAAGGGGATTGGTTCCATTTGTACCCTCTCAGAGTTACAGACCTGTAAGGGTCCATTTGGAACCCCCTATAGGAATCGTGAAAGGGAACCGTTAAGGAATGGGACCGTTACGAGGGAATCGTTATGGAAGCGGAATCGTTAAAATCCTAAAGGATCCCAACCCTAGTCATCACAACAAACTGGGCCAGGGCCTCTCGACTTTTTCCATCACCATGGTAACCAGAGAAGCAGATGCCATATGCTATATAGGCTCTACTAACTCTTCAGATAGCAGAGGTAACAGGCGCACAGCCTTCAGCTCTTCTGTCCATCCACACCACATTGCTGTGGACTTAAAGACCCTTCGGTGGTCATTGTGTCAGTGTGCAGGTTAAATGACTTTTTGTTGCACTCCCTCATGGAGCTACTTGCGGATTATACTAGGGTCAGTCCACTCTAGGTGGACACGCACTGACCTTTTGCACCTTAATCCCTTGTATAACGCACTGACTTTTTTTGGTCTTTTTTTATTGTGCTCCTTTTCCTCTAAGCACCTTAACGTCCATTGTCTATCATGCACAGTATAAGTATAACATGCACAGTATACAATACATTGCTGCTATGCTCAGGCACCTTAGTTTAGTTTTTTTAGTTTTTTTTATTATCTCAGGTATTTGTAAATATGTAGATAACTTGTCTGGCCTTCTGTTGCTCTCTTGTTTTGATCTCCTTCCCACCTGCCCCCCACCCTCTTCTTCTCCCCCCCCCCCTCTTCTTTCTATGGAAACTAACGTTGCGATGGGAACGATGTACAAAAAAGAATTTCACCCACTTTTTTACCTTGTAAACCTGTGATGTGACAATAAAACTGATTCTAAATAGAATGCCAAAGCTCTCTGCTACTGCGCTCTGATCCAGAACCTCAGCCTCAGTACAACAGACAGACACGGCTAGAACACACAATAAATAGTATATACAGTATAACCTGTATAGGTATAACATCATTACCTGATCTGCTGCAGACACCCGCTCACAGATGGCCCCTAGACCAAGGGTTCCCAAACTTTTCAGGTTGTGACCCCCCCAAAAGAATCATATTTGAACTGGGGACCCACCACCCTGACAAGCACTTGGAATTGTAGGAGTTGAGGCATTAAATTTAGTTTGACTCTGTTCCACAGATAGATATTTGGCTATTGTCACAATGTTTCCCTCTTTCTTACGTAATATTTGGCAATGTGGTTAAAAATGTCTTAAAAGTCCTTAACCCATTAAGACTTGAGGCCGATTCTACAAATATTTTCTTCTAAATCAGTAGTGCTCAAACTCTTTCATGTTCATAGATCTGCTATTTTTGAATAGCCAAGGCTAAAACCTAAAATGACACACAGATGCTTTCCCAGTTTTAATGGGTTAAATTGTAAAGAAATGTGCAGATACCCTGTGTTTACACTTACAGTATACTCTGTGTTGGTTTGTTTACTGTTGACTGAGAAAACTATGTTACTCGGTCTTGATTAATTTCACATATCGTCACTGTCGGGTGGAAACCTCATATGTCCAAAACTGTTCATAATTTAAAAAAAAGAGAGGTGAAAACAAGCTATTTTTCTAATTTTTTGTGACTGTAGAATGACGAAGTAGGAAATTAGAAACATTTACAAAAAAAATAAGTTAAAATATGGAGATAACAGCCCTACAGCCCTACAGCAACGATATACAACTGCTAGTTTAAAACTCACATACAATAAGTCCTGATGGTATGTAACTGATAGTGAGTCTGAATCTCAAGCTCTCTCTCCCTCGCTCTTTCCCTCCTTTTTTCTTCTCTTTCCCTCTCTCTATATTTCCCTCTCCCCTTCTCCCTCTCTCCGCTTCTCTCTCTCTCCTGTAGGCTCGTAGTGTAAATATGAAGACCCAGGTACATTCTACCTGCGTACCAGGATGTGTGCAGTCTGGAGATCACAGGTACAGATCTACACTCTCTGCTCTTTCTAATACAACATTACATACGTTAGTGATGCACGGGTCAGACCGCCTAACTCAACATGAGGGTCTATCAGAACTGAACCCTCCCAACCCGTTTTCATGCACATAAAACAACCAAACAAACCCAGTCCACCCACCTGTAAATTGAAAATAAAAAAATCAGACATGGTAATTTGACAAAGGCTCTTGTTATGTCATATTCATCAAACTTCTTAAAACAACATTGACGTTCAACTTAAAGGGATATATCACTTACAAAACAAATTTGGGTCATTTTATCGTCTACTCAGGCTTTTGAGAGCACCCCTGACAGTTTTTAACTCACTGAGTGCCAGAATTATTTCTGGCTATTTCTGGCCAGTGCGATTTTTTTTCTTTTTTTTTCAAAGTAAAAAAAAAGTGCTTAGGAAGCGAGATGCCGCTTTTTCAGTTATATGTTAAACAAGGAGTGGATGGAGCTGCAAATCTTCAGATAATGATATCTTGGGTTCTGAATTTTTTATTTTTTTTTTCAAAAAACATATCAAACACGTCATTGGCACGTTGCGCCATAAAACACGTGAAATACGTCAATGGGGCTCAATGAGTTAAGTTGCTTGATTCAGCATTTAGACATTTGATATTCATTTTATCAGACACACCCCCTTCCTATACAAACCCAGTGTAACTTCAAACTCCATTTTTAACATAGATTCATCGGAAACACCCGTCCTTGGTTCTGGTGACTGATATTGTCCTTCTAATACGTGAGGAGACCGTGTTTTTCCAATTACTTTTTTCATTTATTTTTAATATTTTTTGGGGAAAATGAAAACGTATTAGGATGGCAGGATGAGTCACCAGAACCAAGGACGGGTGTTTTTGATGAATCTAACATAAAAATTGAGTTTGAAGTTATTTTTTATTTTGTTATTTTGTTATAATTGTTTTATTGTTTTTCAGAGTCATCGGTGTCAATCAACATTTTACACAGATGTGGTCGCGGCTTTCCATGTTAGATATAATAAAGCATTTAGTAAATAATAATAATATTAATAGTCATAATCATAATCAGAAATGTCCGGGGGAAAAACCAAAAGAGGGGGAAAAAAAGAAAACAAAGTTGTTTGAAGTTCTAATAGGTTTGTATAGGAAGGGGCGTGTCTGACAAAATTAATATCAAATATCTAAATACTGAATCAAGCAACTTAAAAACTGTCTGGGGGGCTCACATAAGCCTGAGTAGACGATAAAATGACGCACATTTTGTATCCCTGGACTTTGACCACCAAACAAAAATTGGATAGAACAGCTGTGTCCAGTCATCATCTAGCAGGTGCTGAATGCCGGACATTTTTAAGTGTACCTCTGGCATACATTCTGTATTAACCTTAAAGTTGATTGAATGCAGGCGATCAAATGATTACTCATTGACTTATGTCACCATTATATGGCAGTCAGATACAAGTTGTTACAGCAAAAGTAAGAAATAGAGTCCACACACTGGTAATACTGCAAAAAACTGTATTTGTATTTCTGTCAACGTTTTGATCAATCAGATCTTCATCAGAACTTATACTTATAGTATGTTAGCTTTGACATCTTCAGTTCTGAGGTCACAGTTCTCCGCCAGATTGTTTTTGGCCTCCCTTGTTTCCACACACACATAACTGTGCCTAAGGTTGCCTACCCCTGATGTAGATACATAACAACTCATGGTAATGTGATGTCACAGGTTTGAATCCCTCTGTGTCTCTCTCTCTCTCATGTTGTTCTTCCATGTGTTCAGGTCCCATCTTTCCATCTTGTCTTCATGTCATCACCCGTCTGCTGACATCTGCACAGAGAGGAGGCTTCTCAGCAGCTCTCTACACACACACTGACTGCTGTTATGAACACACACACACTCAACAGGTGAGCAACACTAATGAAATGAAATGTACAGTAATTATATTATCCCAGTAAAACAGTATATCATACTCCCTTGTTGTCTTTGTTTTTGTTTATTAGTCATTATTAAATATCGTTTTTCCGGCCCACAAACCAGGTTAAATAAAGAATATTTCTGTATAATGTCACAAAGCAGATCTCCAAATCTTGCTATTCCATGTTTGACCTAAAGGGGTCACTGTAGGCCCAGTTCACAGTGGTGAACTGAGACGCTCACTATGAGTCATACAGCGCACACATAGGATATGGCAGTGACAGTATGTAAGTCAATAAGCATACCATATTGTCTCTCTCACATATCTCACACGCACACGCACACAAGGAATTTACAGGATGGAGAACATGGTCCATGAGGTACTGAAACGTGGCCCCAAGCAGAAGTGACATGAATTGTTAGAAACTGTACATGCTGTCTTTTGCTTGGACTCTGAAGACAATGTAGTGTCGTGACAAAAACAATCGTGCCCAGTCGGTAATGGTAGGCATCACATTTGGACGCCTCTTTTACTTTGCAATTGTCCATGCAGAACCATGGTGACACATTGGACTTGATTGATTGATTGAATACTTAACAGTTTGCAAAGACAAGCACAGGGAGGTAGAGTTCAATACAAGGTCTGTTAAGAGGATTTTAAACCTAAGAAAGCACTATGGCTTGTTTCCATTGGGGTCCTTTCTACTCAATTCATCGGAACCACCATCATGATGGGGCAACACCAGTCACCTTTGGGCTCTTATGTTACCTCCATCTCCAGCATGGCCTGAAGAAGAGAGAGTCGGTCGAATGGTCGTCACAACAAACCAGACCAGGGTTAGTTTTTGTGACCTCTGGACCCAACTAAACTCTCTCATCACCGTGGTAACCAGAGAAGCAGATGTAGTCTCTCTCCATGCTTTAAGAAGGCTGAGGTGGTAAACCTGTGTAGCCCCGCCCCTGTCACAACATAGTAACCTCATAGACAACATCCCCCACTAGTTGTGACTTGATGAGTCATTTGGAGCTGGATGATGGAAATAAATTTTTTTTTTGGAACTTTGATGAATTAGAATAACTAGAATCGCCCGCGCCCACACAGCGATCTGTGCGCCCGCCCTGCACCCCTCCTCCTCCCCCAATGTGCAGTATTGAGAGCCCTGACGTCACAACATTTGGAGTGATGGCCACTGCACTCTGGTTGGTTGGAATACACCTAGGGCCCAGGTACAGCTGAGATGAGAGAGGAGATGTGTATGTTAGACACAATATGACTCTGAGCAGGCATCACAGTGTTTAAATTGCATCTTGTGAAGAAGAGACTTTATTTTCCTATGTAGGTAATATTGTGTAAATACTGTATGCTTTATTGCGACGATGACACACACACACACACACACACACACACACACACACACACACACACACACACACACACGATCCGATGGATGTGGGAGGGCTATTTTTTTTGTTTTCATAGAGCTGGTGGCATAGTTGTCTCGCGCAATGTGGCAACCTGGTCTGACTTATAGGCGTTTGTACGTGTTTTCATTAGAGCTGGGTTCTTATGTGTGTAGCAAAATCAGTGTAAATGTCCAGTAATGTGCAACTACCACTGCTTTTGTATTTGAAACGTTAAATATTATAAAGTGTCAGGACAGCCTAATACACATATAATGTATGTAAAGGCTAGTTAGGCTACTATAGGCTACAGTGAAGTGGGACTGAATGACTGAATTTTTTTTTTTTGGACTGTCTTAGTGATTATCTGGCACAGTAGTTGTGAATTAACAAAGTGGACATTTAGACTGAATGTTTCCTTTCCGTTGTCCGTCAACAGCACAGTAGTCTGTGCCTTGACTTCAGTGCACTGACTCTCTCCCCATGCACCGCCCCCCCCCGCCCCCTTGCGCTTCAACTACATGCAAAAGGCCCGTTCGCCAGCTGCGAACGAGCTACGTTCTGCTGGCAAATGTAAACACACTGAGCCGCTATTTCCTACTTCCGGTCCCCCCGCAGGATGTTTTCCACACAGGATTTTTGCTCCAGTAAATTCCCGCGGAAACAGGTGGATAGGAATCGTGAAAGGGAACCGTTAAGGAATGGGACCGTTACGAGGGAATCGTTATGGAAGCGGAATCGAAATCCTAAAGGATCCCAACCCTAGTCATCACAACAAACTGGGCCAGGGTCTGTCAACTCTCTCCATCACCATGGTGATGGAGAGAGTCCCTCCCCCTTGTGCTTCAACTACACAGCAAAAGGCTGTGCGTGGTTTCTGCGGAGGGTGTTATGCAGGAATGTGTGACCCTGTACAATCTGGTCAAAATGGCCACTGTTTGTGTGTTTTTGCGACGCGTTGTGGACATACTGACCTACCAACGGATATGTGTTAGAATGAATTCGATGTTTTGGTGGAGGGTGTTATACAGAAAAGTGTGACCCTGTTCAAGCTGGTCAAAATGGCCGCTGTGTTTTTGCCGCGCGACACACACACACAGTTTCTTGGCGTTGCGTGTGCGTTCGCTCAGCATAGTTTTTCTGCGTGCCATGGCTGCGTGCAAAGTTTTGTGTAGTGTGTGTCTCTCTCTCTGTCCCCCTCTCTGTCTGTCTCTCTGTCCCTACCTCACTCGCGGCTGTGACCGCTGTAGAGGAAAACTTTCGTGTTGTCTCTTTGTGTCTCTGTCCCTCTCTCCATGTCCATGTGTGTCTTTCTGAAGCTTGTAGATCTGTTGTCCAAAAGATGGTGTGGCTTTCTCTCCCTCACTCGCTCGCGGTTGTGACCGCTGCGCTGTGTAGATGGCCTGTGTGCTCTGCAGGGGGAGGGGCTGCTGGCAGTACAACTGATCTACAAGGCAACAGCGTGTCGACGCGCGAAGCGTTGTTAGCTTGTAGATCTGAGGGGGGGGGGGGGGGGGGGTGAGCTGCATAGACCAAGGCAGCGCTTGTTTCTGTGTGCTCTGCAGGGGAACGAAGGTGCTGAGGTTTTGTGGCAGATGATGATGATTGGCTGTTAAAAGAACCCTCCGGAAGTAAATTGCAGCTGGCGAAGTGATTTGCATAAGTATTGGGGCATAATGCGTTTGTTATTGATTGTACATCCTGCAAGTACAGTAACGGTATGGGAAGCAGCTGGTGTTACAGGCAGAATATTGAGGAATTTTGGGGGAAAATGTGGAGTTAGTTGGGCCATGTGTCTGCTTGGAGAGTGGCCCCATACACTCGTGTACACTCCATGAGTGTGGCCGCCAATTATGGTAGCATGATTACCTGTACTTGCATGATGGAAAGTGCTTTTGAGACCTTAGTGTCAAACCCTGCTGATATTTGCTCTGCCTCCCGTTCTTTAGATATTCTCGGAACCACAAGCAAACCTGCTTACTGGACTGTTGTTATAGCAGGCTTATAAGGCACAATGAGATATTTAATCTTGGTACCTTGAACCATTAAAAGCTTTGTAAGTGAGGAGGATCATTTCTATTCTGTATTTTACTGTACAGTAACTGGAAGCCAATGCAGAGAGGCCACTGAGGGAGAGATTTGTCTTTTTTTAGTTCCTGTATATATGATCCAACCGGTTTCATACAAGCATTCTAATGAACGCTGCAGGGCAAAATATCACATTTCATTTCCTGTTGACAAATCCTCCCCTTAGACGAATGTGAAGACTGAGAACGCATTGTGTTACCCAGTCAACTGAAAGACATGAACACATCAATCCTGTGTTAACACAAACACACAACACTGCCTTGATTACTTGGACAGATATTAAAAAGGACATTTTGTTAAGTCGTTAACATTAACACAAGTTAACATTAAGTTGTTTTATACTTTCATTATACAAATTCTGTATTAGATGTATTAGAGACGTAGTGGTTATGTTTCTCTCACAGCAAGAAGGTTTCAGGTCCCCCAGCTGGGGTGTTTTTTCTGAGTGGAGTTTGCATGTTCTCCCAGTGTTTGTGTTTCCTCCTGGTTCTCTGGTTCCCTCCCACAACTAAAAACATGCATGCTAGGTACTCCTGCCAGTGTCCTTGACCAAGGTACATGCAAGGTAGGCCTACTCCTGCCAGCAGTGTTCAGCAGTAACCAGTTACTTTTAATATATTACTGTAATATTATTATTTTACCCAGTAACGAGTAATGTTAGGTATTACTTAACCATGCTAGGTACTCCTAGCTCCATCTCTTGCTATTCCATGTTTGACCTAAAGGGGTGACTGTAGGCCCAGTTCACAGTGCTGAACTGAGTCACTCACTATGAGTCACACAGCGCTCACATAGGGTATGGCAGTGATAGTATGTAAGTCAATAAGCATACACATATTTTCTCTCGCTCTCTCCCTCACTGTGGTAACCATAAAAGGAGACGTAGTCTCTCTCCATGCTTTAAGGCAGGGGTCTTCCTTAAAGCAAGCTCCTCTATTTTTTGGGAACATGAATTTTGAGAAAGTAGAATAAGTTCCTGTACTTGCATGATGGGCAAGTGCTTTTGAGACCATAGTGTCAAACCCTGCTGATACTAACAGTAAATGCCTCCTGCTTTACTCTTAGATATTCTCTGAAGAGTCTGTACCACAAACAAACCTGCATACTGATTACTGAACTGGTGTTCTAGCAGGCTTATAATGCACAATGAGCTCCTTAATGGTGGTGCCTTGACCATTAAGAGCTTTTGGAAGTGAAAAAGTGAGACATTTTTAATTCCTACTATTATTCTGTATTTTACTGGAAGCCAGAGCAGAGAGGTCACTGAAGGAGAGCTGTGTCTTTTTCTATAAGCTATCAGTACATGTGCAGCATGCACTGACATGTACACACAGCACACAGCCTGTATCTGATCCAACCGGTTTCATACAACACATCAATCCTGTGTTAACACAAACACACAACACTGCCTTGGTTACTTGGACAGATATTCAAATCACATTTTGTTAAATTAAGTAGTTTTATACTTTCATTAGATACAAATTCTGTTTTGGATACAAAATCTTGGCAGCATGGTGGTGTAGTGGTTATGTTGACTCACAGCAAGAGGGTTTCATTTTAGATCCCCAGCTGGGGTGGGTTTTTTTCTGAGTGGAGTTTGCATGTTCTCCCAGTGTTTGTGTTTCCTCCTGATTCTCTGGTTCCCTCCTACAACTAAAGACATGCATGATAAGTACTCCTGCCAGTGGCCTTGACCAAGGTACTGACATTACATGTGGAGTTGGTCCCTGAGCGCTGCACTGTGGCTGCTCACTGCTCCTGAGTAGTTAAATGCAAAGGATAAATGAACCCAGGGGATACATAAAGTACACTTTTATTTTTAAATTAGAATGGTGTTGTAGGTAGGCTGCACACTATAATTTGAAGGATGAGTGTTTGTGTGAGTGTTGATGAAATGTGAAGCTGTTTCTCAAGCACTGTACATATCAGTGTTGATACACCTCATGACTTGTGTTGTGTAACTTGTGTTCAACTCATTACACACATCAAAGGAAAGCTCACGTTAGGACACATTGTAATAAAATGTATTTAAATCATTGTTTTTCGAGAGTTGGAGAAAAATCAATATCCTTGTTGTTTTTACACTGTTTTTGCTGTTCTAAACAACACTGAATTCTTTTTTCCTTAGGCCTTTATAATAATACATAATCGTGTATCACTTATTGTATGCTTTGTATTAATAGTTACATTTGGAAAGTAACTAAAGCTGTCAAATAATTAAGTGCCGTTGGAAGTACAATATTTGTCTCTGAAATGTAGTGGAGTAGAAGTATAAATAAAGTATTGAAAATGGACAGACAGCCCTGCTTGTTTTGATCTTTTAACATATTTTTTTGTCTTTCAACAAAAATGCTAATGTTAGTTTAACCAAAAAACACAGAAAAAGTGAACTGTGAATGTGGCCATTACGCAAGCTACATTATCCAGTATATTGTACATTGTCACAGCTGTAGTGTTGTGGTGTTTTTTCTTTTTTTTCTTGTTTCCTGTGTGTGCTTGCGTGTGTGTGTGTGTGTGTGTGTGTCTGTATGTCTATCTGTGTGGTTTTTGGTTTTACCAAGAAACAAGGGAACGAGGTTTAACTCAAAGGTCTTCATAGTGTGATGCAAGTATGAAACACTTCTAAGAAAACCCAGCAACAGATTCTCAGTATTTCATTATTGTGTGGGTGGATGTGAGTGGTGTGAAGTCTGCTCTGAGGACATGGCTAACCACTGTCTCATGCATGTCACGCTCAACTGTGTGAACTCGCTACTAACCGTACATTCAATTCATAGGCTTTTTTAATGATTAACCCTGTACATTAGGGCGGGCTCCTGCCCTCCCAAAAGTCTATGCAGAGTCTATGCAGGGCCCTGGCATCTATATTCGACTCAGGATATCTTGGTGCTATTGCCTCCTAGCAGGTTAGAGTTGCTATTTATGTAATCACCCAAATACAATGTCATATTGGGAATACAGGCAGCTCCACACGTTGTGATTCACAGCATGGAGGCAGGTCGGACCCACAGCAAATGCTTCGCGGGGGTTCCCCATAGGGGTCCCCCATAGGGGTCCCCCATAGGACGGCCGGACCTGACGCTCTGCTCCGTAGCGCGGGATGTGCTCTCTCCCTCCCACAACCATGAGAAGTTGATGTTAAACTTTAAGCTGTTTGAGCTAATCCACAACCTGGATTTGAACATTGCACGTGTGAATGTGCGTGCTAGTGCACTTAAGATGATATCCAAAGCCCCCTCCTGCTCTTAAAACGCAGTGTGAGTGTACACGGCCCGTAAATGAAGTCTTTTATAAGTTTAAGCGCGTTCTCTGTGTGTGCCGGACATAGAGGTATAATATAACTAGAGGGCGGATTGCCCCGCCCCCAGCTATTCATTTCAATGAAATTGCTCAGTGGCGTTTTGAAGCAGCCGGAAGTAAGAAATATTGGTTCCATACAGGTTCCATGGGTCCATTCCATTGGTTCCTGGGTCATGACACGTTGTGACACGAGTACATGTTGGGAAAGTGAAAAAACGGTCATCTCTGTTTGGTGCTATGCAAATGGTCAATGGCCGTGTGCAAGTGCAGATCAATTGCTCCAGCCACTGAGCTGAGGAGAACCGGGCAGAACAGAGAGATTTTGGGGCATTATTATAGGAGGATAGGAGGATTTAATTGAAAAATAAAAGGACAAACGATCAAGCTCTGAAGATCAAGCCTAGTTTTGTATAAATCTATTTGAATAGATCACTGGCAGTTGGCTAATTAAATTCAAGTGACATCTCCGCGGCGCTAAATATTGTACTTACTGTACAGGCATGCATCCGTTTGCGTCTCCACATGTTCATGAATCAATACAAATGAACAAAAATAATTCAATAACTCCCCAGGATAGATCAATAAAGAATCCATAGTCCAGGAAATAATCTGACAGGAGCTTATCCACAACTCATTGATAGACATTCCTGTGCGTATTCTCCAGTGAATTGTGGCATGCAGTTATATATCCCACAAACAGGCCTAGCAAAATAGATCGCCTATACGCGGTAAACTATGGTTTATCATAGTCCGACTTCACAAATAATTATTTAAGAAAATGGTCACGTTTAACAGTATATTTTTTGTTCTTCAAAATGCCTTTTTTATAGCAAATAGCCGATCTACTGTACAAGCTCGCAAGCTGTGAGCCTATATATTTTCGTTATTTGATGTATAATGAAGTATATAGGGCTTAAGTAGTCCTTTAATGGAAATGTGTACCTACAGTATATAATGTTTTAATGCAGGCTAATAAAAATAAGGCAACATAAGAATTGAAAAAGTGTAAAAAACCTCATTGGTTTGTGATCAGATTGATGCTTAATGAACAGTAAATGCAACAGGATTAGTTTAACCTGGCTGTTGGCATGGTCTGGCCCAGGCTAATCTCACAGCTAAACTTCCATGGCAACTAATGTGGCATTGCCTTCATGAAACCGAGTCATGGATAAACATATCCAGGTTAACTGGCTAAATTAATCTGCCGAGATCGGCTTTCATGAAACCAATTCATGGCTTAGCCAAGATAGATTAATCTGCTATCGAGGTTTTGTGAAACAGGCCCCTGCTTGTTTTTATTTGTGGTTTGACTTTAAAAAGCAATGTAAATGCTGTTAAAGAAAGAAAGAAAGAAATGCTGCCATATCACAAGTTACATCTTCCAGTATTGTTTCTCTAATGTAGATGGTAATGATTTATGAGCAGTGCTGTTTGTGCTTGATGTGTTAAGACGTACATATTGTACATTGTTACAGCTGTAGTGTTTTTTTTTTCTTGTTTCCTGTTCTTGCCTGTCTCTCTCCCCCTCAGATACTGCGCGTTTGTGTGTGCGTGTGTGCGTGTTCATCTTGTGAAAGATGATTCAGGATTCCGTAACGCACTAAACTTAGCAAGTCTATAACTTGATCAGTTCAGTATCATTCCTTTGATGTATAAAACTCTAATTTTAGTCTTGTTTTTTTATCTCACAGTTGATGCACACCTAGTAGCTGCACTTTGGTTTGCAGCAGAGTGTCTAAAACAGTGAGAAGGCCTCTCAGAGTTGTTGCTCTGTGTCTGGGGATGTTGCTGTGATGTTATGATCACTAGGCCTGGCCATCAGGCACTGAAACATGAGCCCATTGTGTCAGTGTGCAGGTTAAATAGAACTACTAGACCATACCCAGTGAAGTGCGCAGGCAAAAGTAGTTGCAAACGTGGGGTTATTGCACGTCCTACATACATACATACATACATACATACATACATACATACACACACAAAAAAAAATATATATATATATATATATATATATATATATATATATATATATATATATATATATATATATATATATATATATATATGTATTCTGTCATTCATTGTACTTAATGAATTGATTACTACAGCAAAAATGATTATACAACACTGTTATTACAACTATTATTTCAACTTAACAACAACAATATAATTATGTGCATGCAGATATGCACTTAAAGGGTTCACATTCAACAGTGGAGAATGCATGGGCGTCCTTAACAAATAAACGGTCTCCACCATTCGTTGCGATCCGGGGCGACCGTGTTTAGGGGCGAGACAATTAGGCGCAGATTGCTCACCCCAGACCGTTCGGTGCAAGCCGGTGCGACCGTGTTTAGGGGCGAGATTGTAAAACGGCCGTATCGTTAGCTTGCACAGATTTTCGGAGACTCGACATGGTGTAATGGCTAGATGAGATTAACTTTTGTGTCTCTGGTGGAGAGTGTCCGCGCATACACGCCCGCGGAGGCGAGTGTTCGCACAACAGTTAAAGCAGTGGGGCTGTAGATGCGAGCATTGCGACATTCTTTGACATGAAAATACGAATAAACAGCTGAGTCTGTGAGTGCAACAGTGTAATGCTGTGGGGCTGTATGAGAATGTTTTCTTTTGGGTGTTGCGTGGCGTGGTAGTGGGCTTAGAGTGAGGCGTTGTGAGCTTGTAGATGTGCTCTTTTCCATGAGGCAATGTGTGGTTGAAGGTTGTGTTGTCGCCGCGAGCGCGCACACGCACACACACACACACACGACGCAGAATGGAATGTGACTCCCTGGCGTTGCCATGTTCGCCTATTGTAAGCGGTTTAGGGGCAATATTGGTGGAAGTGTGTTTTTGGCGTTGGTTGTGAAAGTGCAGGTGGGTGTGGGGACGCGTTGTGAGCTTGTAGTTTGGCTGTTTTCCAAGAGGCAATGTATATGTGTGACGGTGCTTCGTTTGGCCTTCTTTTCATAGACCTTGTTGCTTGTAGGGCTCGCTTCGTTTGGCCTTGTTTTCATAGACCTTGCTGTTTGTTTGTCTCGCGAAACCTGGCAACCCTGCGCAGTGATCTCCCATTGTTTGACACATAAACGGTAATAATAAGCTGAGATTTGATGTAATCGAAAAACGGGCTTCACAGTTCCATGCACATGGTAATGGTCAATGGCTGTGCGCAATTTGAGATCAATAGCTCCAGGCACTGAGGAGAACTGGGCAGAAACATTTTGGGCTCAGAGGTTTGGGCTCAGACGTTTGGGCTCAGAGGTTTGGGCTCAGAGGTTGGTCTCAGAGGTTACTAGAATTATAGGATGATGATGTCAAAGCTCTCTGCTACTGTGCTCTGATCCAGAACCTCAGCCTCAGTAAACAGACAGACACGGCTAGAACACACAATAAATAGTATATGCAGTATAACCTGCCCCTGTGACATCATTACCTGATCTGCTGCAGACACCCTGCTTCCCCCGCTCACAGATGGCATCTAAACCAAGGGTTCCCAAACTTTTCAGGCTGTGACCCACCATTAATATTCATATTTGAACTGGGGACCCCCCACCCTGACAAGCACTTGGAATTGTAGGAGTTGAGGCATTACATTTAGTTAGACTCGGTTCCACAGATAGATATTCGGCTATCTTAAAAGTCCTTAACCCATTAAGACCTGAGGCCGATTCTACAATTATCTTCTAAATCAGTAGTTCTCAAAACTTTCATGTGAAGGACCCCCAAAATGATATGTATTTGGCCGCGGACACCCCAACTGAAAATCTTTTGTGCCAGGGACCCCCAGAAGAGAATTTGTGTTAAAACACTTTATAGATTTTTCAAAAAATTGTAAAAATTGCAGGTGTACTGTACAGCACATCACTTTGTGCTGCAAGCTTGTAGATCTGCTATTTTTGAATGGCCAACGCGAAAATCTAAAATGAGACACAGATGCTTTCCCGGTTTTAATGTGTTAAACTGTAACTTGTAAATTGTAAATAAATGTGCAGATACCCTGTGTTTACACTTACAGTATACTATGTGTTGGTTTGTTTACTATTGACTGAGAAAGCAATGTTGCACATTAAGCTAATCATCTGGGGTCCCCCCAAAATAATTTGGGGGTCCCGACCCCCAGTTTGGGAACCATTGACCTAGACCATACCCGGCTGCCACATACATCCCAACTTAAATTATTATACAGAATGACTGACACAGCAGACAAACCTGACACTATCTACTGGCTAGCTGAACCCATTGATTTCCACTAGCATTGCTACAAAATGCTAACAAGTTTCAAGGGGATATTTCTCAGTAACTATTAGAGATGATTTAATGGTTTTCAACCATTTGTTTGATAGGGTCTTTATTTTTATCATTTTACATTAACCACTTGAACCTTCGCATCCCTATTTTGGGGGGGAAATAGCCAAAAATAGCTGACATACACTTGTAGATTGGCTATTTTCGGCTAAGAAGTGGTGTAGAGGGAAAAAAGAGCAGACCAAGTACTGTGCAAAAGGTCAAGTTTACAAAGTATTGAGGGTTTAAGTGGTTAAATGTCTGAACACACACATTTAACATGAATCCAATATGTAGTGGGGGTCCCTTCTTAATCTCTCTCTCAGCTAAGGGGTCCTTGGGCCTGAAAAACGTTGAAGACCCCTGCCTTAAAATATTTTAATATTTGGTGCTTTTTGTTTTGTTACGTGTGCAACATTTGATGGAATTAAATTGTGTGAGTTCCAAGTTGTGTTTGAACTGTTCAATTATGTTTTTACATTGATTATAATATGTACAGGATCATGTTCAGTGATTATTGCAAGATAAACCCCAACACACAGTGACACAGGACCGATGGACAGGACATTTTACACTAAAAATTTATTTTAAAATCGATGTATTAGCTTCTGCTCAGTGCTTCCTTAGCAACATAAACAGAGTCAGGACTGTGGTCTCGGATGTTGCAACAGTCTGATCCAACAGGTTTCATTTCCAGTTTTAATGAACGCTACAGGCCGTCATACCCCCTTGACAAATCATCCCCTTGGACAAAATTGTGAAGACAGAACAGATTGTGTTCCCCAGTCAACTGAAAGACATGAACACTTCACAACAACACAACAATCTTATGTTATGTGCTAACTCACACAACACAGGCTTGATCACTGAGGCACATTAAAAAGGGAATGCCATTCATTGTTAGAAAAACTAATTAATACAATTAAGTAATTTCATGTATTAAATTACAACTTGTGAGTGTAATTTGAAGGATGAGTGTTGGAGACACAGCTTCACATTTCATCAACGCTCACAAACACACAGTGTACAGACCAGTGTTCATGCAGCTCATGTGTTGTTTTGTGTCATCTCAACACACTACTGTTATGGAGCATAGATGTCAGTTTATCCATTTCCCTATTTTATCTCAAACTGTAAACCGATAGAGGTGCTGCTCTCAGATCAGTGCACACATCAAAGCAAAGGTCACATCAGGACACGTTCTGTAGAATAGACTAGCCTAATGTATGTTCTTTATTTCAAAATCATTGTTTTTATAGAGTTTGAGAAACAGTCATAGCTTGTATTTTCACATATTCTTTAGAGTTCTAAAAAAGTTTTTTTTTTTTCCTTAGGCCTGTATTTGCAGTGTCAGATGGGGCCAGTGACCAGGAGACCTTTACTACTACCAGGATGTAAGGCCCATTGTTAATGTACTGTGAGTACAACATCTGACCATTAGGGTCCCTGTGTCACTGGCAACATAATATGTTGCCAGTTGAGTTCCAAGTGAGAATTTTATTCTCACTTGGAACTCATCAAATATGGCAGCTTGGTCACATGCCCAGGCGTCTAGTCACTGGTGTATTTTGATGCGGTGGAGTGTGACACAATCCACTTCTATTGAAATGCCACAACATCATCATCTACACGCCCGCAGTACTACGATATACAAATAACCACAGTGTCATATTTAAACACCCATGTAGTATAATATAAGTATGTATATTGAGTCAATTAATTCAGCATTTTTATTAGTAGCCTAGTAGTTGAAGCAAGTTTCACTTGCTGCACAGACGTGTTGCTTTGCGTGTTCCTGCCTGCAGGGCGTGCAGGCATTGAGTGACAGAATGCCTCTGAGATCATATCACTAAACTAAACAGCCCCGAGGGAGAACTTGGCCTCAAATGCACTATAGCTCACTTCCTGAAAAGCTCTGTTCAGGCAGTTCAGTTGCAAATGCAACATTTTGATTGGCTGAAGACAGTTCCTCTGTTCATAATTTGGACTGGGCAGAGTTCCCCATAGACTGACACAGACAGGAGTGGCTGATATAGTATCTCGGGTTGGGGCGCGGCCGTCAAACTAAAGATGTAGAGAGAGTATCGGTGGTGTCGGAAAGTGACGCCCAGGAATGTGACCATGAGTTTGTATTGAGTTTGTATTTGATGAGTTAGGAGTGAGAATGTGTTGTCTCTGACCTTTTTATAGGTATAATTCCTTGAATAATCACACAATTCAAGCTCTCAACAACAAATCTTCCAGGATATGGGAACTATGACATTGTGTATGTAGGTTTGTCTCTGGCACTTTATATAAATCATTCAAATGATGCAGATCAGATGTGTGTGTGTGTGTGTGTGTGTATATATTGTTTGCAGGCATGCAATGCTCATTTGGTATGTTCTTGCACTCTATTTCAATGACGTGACGCGCACGTCGCTTAACACCTACACTGCAAGTCACACAATGGACAACTGATATTGATCTAGGCTTATTCCTATGTTAATTCGCTAGGTGTGAGTCGGGAGCCTTTGAAAACTTTGTTGAGGTGCGAATTTAAAGTAGTTTTAAATCTATGCGTGTGCCTGCGTGTGCTCCTGGTCAAATAGGTTCCGGCACGGCGTGCAAGGCCGTCCAGTGAGCATTGCACCCCTGACTGTTTGTGTGCAAGCATTCAATAATTATACGCGTGTGTGTGTGTGTGTGTGTGTGTGTGTGTGCGTGCGCACACAGAGACACACTGTATGTGTGTTTATTTACAAGGTCTCAGCTTGACACACCATGCTCAATATGATTGCCATGGTGATCCTTTTAAATAATTGGTTTGTGTAATTTAGCAACAGATGTATAGAATACTTAATAAATAAATGCTGTTCGATTAACAAAGAAAACGACAAAAGAAAAACTAAATGCTGTCACATCACAAGCTACATAACATCAACCAGTGCTGTTTCAGTTACGTAAAGAAGGTGATAATGACTACTAGCAGTATGTGCTTGATGTGTCAAGTCAGCCATATTGTTCTTTGTTAAGGCTGTAATGTTGTGTTTTTTCTTGTTTCCTGTTCTCATGTGTCTCTCCCACAGATAACTGCCTTCTTACCAGGGACGGTTTAACCCCCCCAGCGTGCTACCTACAACGGGCAGTCAGGTGGGCACAGCACTCAAACAACACTGCTCGGGTTTTAACCCATTAAGACCTGAGACCAATTCTAAAAATGTCTTCTAAATCCTGACAGTTTTCTGAAAAACGTATGTTGCTATATCAGTGGTTCTCAAACTCAATGATTTGGAAGTCTCAATCAAGGACCCCCAAAATTAAATGTATTTGGCCACAGACCCCCATCTTAAAATATTATTTTCCAGGGACCCCAGAAGCATTGATTTGAGTAAAATATTTTCGCTTTAAAAATGTATATATTCAAAGATCTGCACACATTTTCAAGATCTTTCAAAAATAGCAGATCTACAAGCTCATAGTGCAGCTCATAGTGCAGACTCATTAAGCACTGAGCTTGTTTAAGATGAGATCCCCATGCACACAAATCATGATGACATATAAGAGACAGACAGATATACACACTACTATACTTCTCAGAACGTCATACAATCAGCTTACAGGTTACTGGTATGAAGAGTGGAAAAAATGTACAAGAGAAGAAGAAAAAAGGGGATTGGTTCCATTTGTACCCTCTCAGAGTTACAGACCTGTAAGGGTCCATTTGGAACCCCCTATAGGAATCGTGAAAGGGAACCGTTAAGGAATGGGACCGTTACGAGGGAATCGTTATGGAAGCGGAATCGTTAAAATCCTAAAGGATCCCAACCCTAGTCATCACAACAAACTGGGCCAGGGCCTCTCGACTTTTTCCATCACCATGGTAACCAGAGAAGCAGATGCCATATGCTATATAGGCTCTACTAACTCTTCAGATAGCAGAGGTAACAGGCGCACAGCCTTCAGCTCTTCTGTCCATCCACACCACATTGCTGTGGACTTAAAGACCCTTCGGTGGTCATTGTGTCAGTGTGCAGGTTAAATGACTTTTTGTTGCACTCCCTCATGGAGCTACTTGCGGATTATACTAGGGTCAGTCCACTCTAGGTGGACACGCACTGACCTTTTGCACCTTAATCCCTTGTATAACGCACTGACTTTTTTTGGTCTTTTTTTATTGTGCTCCTTTTCCTCTAAGCACCTTAACGTCCATTGTCTATCATGCACAGTATAAGTATAACATGCACAGTATACAATACATTGCTGCTATGCTCAGGCACCTTAGTTTAGTTTTTTTAGTTTTTTTTATTATCTCAGGTATTTGTAAATATGTAGATAACTTGTCTGGCCTTCTGTTGCTCTCTTGTTTTGATCTCCTTCCCACCTGCCCCCCACCCTCTTCTTCTCCCCCCCCCCCCTCTTCTTTCTATGGAAACTAACGTTGCGATGGGAACGATGTACAAAAAAGAATTTCACCCACTTTTTTACCTTGTAAACCTGTGATGTGACAATAAAACTGATTCTAAATAGAATGCCAAAGCTCTCTGCTACTGCGCTCTGATCCAGAACCTCAGCCTCAGTACAACAGACAGACACGGCTAGAACACACAATAAATAGTATATACAGTATAACCTGTATAGGTATAACATCATTACCTGATCTGCTGCAGACACCCGCTCACAGATGGCCCCTAGACCAAGGGTTCCCAAACTTTTCAGGTTGTGACCCCCCCAAAAGAATCATATTTGAACTGGGGACCCACCACCCTGACAAGCACTTGGAATTGTAGGAGTTGAGGCATTAAATTTAGTTTGACTCTGTTCCACAGATAGATATTTGGCTATTGTCACAATGTTTCCCTCTTTCTTACGTAATATTTGGCAATGTGGTTAAAAATGTCTTAAAAGTCCTTAACCCATTAAGACTTGAGGCCGATTCTACAAATATTTTCTTCTAAATCAGTAGTGCTCAAACTCTTTCATGTTCATAGATCTGCTATTTTTGAATAGCCAAGGCTAAAACCTAAAATGACACACAGATGCTTTCCCAGTTTTAATGGGTTAAATTGTAAAGAAATGTGCAGATACCCTGTGTTTACACTTACAGTATACTCTGTGTTGGTTTGTTTACTGTTGACTGAGAAAACTATGTTACTCGGTCTTGATTAATTTCACATATCGTCACTGTCGGGTGGAAACCTCATATGTCCAAAACTGTTCATAATTTAAAAAAAAGAGAGGTGAAAACAAGCTATTTTTCTAATTTTTTGTGACTGTAGAATGACGAAGTAGGAAATTAGAAACATTTACAAAAAAAATAAGTTAAAATATGGAGATAACAGCCCTACAGCCCTACAGCAACGATATACAACTGCTAGTTTAAAACTCACATACAATAAGTCCTGATGGTATGTAACTGATAGTGAGTCTGAATCTCAAGCTCTCTCTCCCTCGCTCTTTCCCTCCTTTTTTCTTCTCTTTCCCTCTCTCTATATTTCCCTCTCCCCTTCTCCCTCTCTCCGCTTCTCTCTCTCTCCTGTAGGCTCGTAGTGTAAATATGAAGACCCAGGTACATTCTACCTGCGTACCAGGATGTGTGCAGTCTGGAGATCACAGGTACAGATCTACACTCTCTGCTCTTTCTAATACAACATTACATACGTTAGTGATGCACGGGTCAGACCGCCTAACTCAACATGAGGGTCTATCAGAACTGAACCCTCCCAACCCGTTTTCATGCACATAAAACAACCAAACAAACCCAGTCCACCCACCTGTAAATTGAAAATAAAAAAATCAGACATGGTAATTTGACAAAGGCTCTTGTTATGTCATATTCATCAAACTTCTTAAAACAACATTGACGTTCAACTTAAAGGGATATATCACTTACAAAACAAATTTGGGTCATTTTATCGTCTACTCAGGCTTTTGAGAGCACCCCTGACAGTTTTTAACTCACTGAGTGCCAGAATTATTTCTGGCTATTTCTGGCCAGTGCGATTTTTTTTCTTTTTTTTTCAAAGTAAAAAAAAAGTGCTTAGGAAGCGAGATGCCGCTTTTTCAGTTATATGTTAAACAAGGAGTGGATGGAGCTGCAAATCTTCAGATAATGATATCTTGGGTTCTGAATTTTTTTTTTTTTTTTTCAAAAAACATATCAAACACGTCATTGGCACGTTGCGCCATAAAACACGTGAAATACGTCAATGGGGCTCAATGAGTTAAGTTGCTTGATTCAGCATTTAGACATTTGATATTCATTTTATCAGACACACCCCCTTCCTATACAAACCCAGTGTAACTTCAAACTCCATTTTTAACATAGATTCATCGGAAACACCCGTCCTTGGTTCTGGTGACTGATATTGTCCTTCTAATACGTGAGGAGACCGTGTTTTTCCAATTACTTTTTTCATTTATTTTTAATATTTTTTGGGGAAAATGAAAACGTATTAGGATGGCAGGATGAGTCACCAGAACCAAGGACGGGTGTTTTTGATGAATCTAACATAAAAATTGAGTTTGAAGTTATTTTTTATTTTGTTATTTTGTTATAATTGTTTTATTGTTTTTCAGAGTCATCGGTGTCAATCAACATTTTACACAGATGTGGTCGCGGCTTTCCATGTTAGATATAATAAAGCATTTAGTAAATAATAATAATATTAATAGTCATAATCATAATCAGAAATGTCCGGGGGAAAAACCAAAAGAGGGGGAAAAAAAGAAAACAAAGTTGTTTGAAGTTCTAATAGGTTTGTATAGGAAGGGGCGTGTCTGACAAAATTAATATCAAATATCTAAATACTGAATCAAGCAACTTAAAAACTGTCTGGGGGCTCACATAAGCCTGAGTAGACGATAAAATGACGCACATTTTGTATCCCTGGACTTTGACCACCAAACAAAAATTGGATAGAACAGCTGTGTCCAGTCATCATCTAGCAGGTGCTGAATGCCGGACATTTTTAAGTGTACCTCTGGCATACATTCTGTATTAACCTTAAAGTTGATTGAATGCAGGCGATCAAATGATTACTCATTGACTTATGTCACCATTATATGGCAGTCAGATACAAGTTGTTACAGCAAAAGTAAGAAATAGAGTCCACACACTGGTAATACTGCAAAAAACTGTATTTGTATTTCTGTCAACGTTTTGATCAATCAGATCTTCATCAGAACTTATACTTATAGTATGTTAGCTTTGACATCTTCAGTTCTGAGGTCACAGTTCTCCGCCAGATTGTTTTTGGCCTCCCTTGTTTCCACACACACATAACTGTGCCTAAGGTTGCCTACCCCTGATGTAGATACATAACAACTCATGGTAATGTGATGTCACAGGTTTGAATCCCTCTGTGTCTCTCTCTCTCTCATGTTGTTCTTCCATGTGTTCAGGTCCCATCTTTCCATCTTGTCTTCATGTCATCACCCGTCTGCTGACATCTGCACAGAGAGGAGGCTTCTCAGCAGCTCTCTACACACACACTGACTGCTGTTATGAACACACACACACTCAACAGGTGAGCAACACTAATGAAATGAAATGTACAGTAATTATATTATCCCAGTAAAACAGTATATCATACTCCCTTGTTGTCTTTGTTTTTGTTTATTAGTCATTATTAAATATCGTTTTTCCGGCCCACAAACCAGGTTAAATAAAGAATATTTCTGTATAATGTCACAAAGCAGATCTCCAAATCTTGCTATTCCATGTTTGACCTAAAGGGGTCACTGTAGGCCCAGTTCACAGTGGTGAACTGAGACGCTCACTATGAGTCATACAGCGCACACATAGGATATGGCAGTGACAGTATGTAAGTCAATAAGCATACCATATTGTCTCTCTCACATATCTCACACGCACACGCACACAAGGAATTTACAGGATGGAGAACATGGTCCATGAGGTACTGAAACGTGGCCCCAAGCAGAAGTGACATGAATTGTTAGAAACTGTACATGCTGTCTTTTGCTTGGACTCTGAAGACAATGTAGTGTCGTGACAAAAACAATCGTGCCCAGTCGGTAATGGTAGGCATCACATTTGGACGCCTCTTTTACTTTGCAATTGTCCATGCAGAACCATGGTGACACATTGGACTTGATTGATTGATTGAATACTTAACAGTTTGCAAAGACAAGCACAGGGAGGTAGAGTTCAATA
Source organism: Gymnoscopelus braueri (assembly GCF_963280865.1). NCBI lineage: Eukaryota > Metazoa > Chordata > Actinopteri > Myctophiformes > Myctophidae > Gymnoscopelus > Gymnoscopelus braueri. The sequence continues at coordinate 10,136,229 of NC_137626.1, forward strand.
CAAGGTCTGTTAAGAGGATTTTAAACCTAAGAAAGCACTATGGCTTGTTTCCATTGGGGTCCTTTCTACTCAATTCATCGGAACCACCATCATGATGGGGCAACACCAGTCACCTTTGGGCTCTTATGTTACCTCCATCTCCAGCATGGCCTGAAGAAGAGAGAGTCGGTCGAATGGTCGTCACAACAAACCAGACCAGGGTTAGTTTTTGTGACCTCTGGACCCAACTAAACTCTCTCATCACCGTGGTAACCAGAGAAGCAGATGTAGTCTCTCTCCATGCTTTAAGAAGGCTGAGGTGGTAAACCTGTGTAGCCCCGCCCCTGTCACAACATAGTAACCTCATAGACAACATCCCCCACTAGTTGTGACTTGATGAGTCATTTGGAGCTGGATGATGGAAATAATTTTTTTTTTTGGAACTTTGATGAATTAGAATAACTAGAATCGCCCGCGCCCACACAGCGATCTGTGCGCCCGCCCTGCACCCCTCCTCCTCCCCCAATGTGCAGTATTGAGAGCCCTGACGTCACAACATTTGGAGTGATGGCCACTGCACTCTGGTTGGTTGGAATACACCTAGGGCCCAGGTACAGCTGAGATGAGAGAGGAGATGTGTATGTTAGACACAATATGACTCTGAGCAGGCATCACAGTGTTTAAATTGCATCTTGTGAAGAAGAGACTTTATTTTCCTATGTAGGTAATATTGTGTAAATACTGTATGCTTTATTGCGACGATGACACACACACACACACACACACACACACACACACACACACACACACACACACGATCCGATGGATGTGGGAGGGCTATTTTTTTTGTTTTCATAGAGCTGGTGGCATAGTTGTCTCGTGCAATGTGGCAACCTGGTCTGACTTATAGGCGTTTGTACGTGTTTTCATTAGAGCTGGGTTCTTATGTGTGTAGCAAAATCAGTGTAAATGTCCAGTAATGTGCAACTACCACTGCTTTTGTATTTGAAACGTTAAATATTATAAAGTGTCAGGACAGCCTAATACACATATAATGTATGTAAAGGCTAGTTAGGCTACTATAGGCTACAGTGAAGTGGGACTGAATGACTGAATTTTTTTTTTTTGGACTGTCTTAGTGATTATCTGGCACAGTAGTTGTGAATTAACAAAGTGGACATTTAGACTGAATGTTTCCTTTCCGTTGTCCGTCAACAGCACAGTAGTCTGTGCCTTGACTTCAGTGCACTGACTCTCTCCCCATGCACCGCCCCCCCCCGCCCCCTTGCGCTTCAACTACATGCAAAAGGCCCGTTCGCCAGCTGCGAACGAGCTACGTTCTGCTGGCAAATGTAAACACACTGAGCCGCTATTTCCTACTTCCGGTCCCCCCGCAGGATGTTTTCCACACAGGATTTTTGCTCCAGTAAATTCCCGCGGAAACAGGTGGATAGGAATCGTGAAAGGGAACCGTTAAGGAATGGGACCGTTACGAGGGAATCGTTATGGAAGCGGAATCGAAATCCTAAAGGATCCCAACCCTAGTCATCACAACAAACTGGGCCAGGGTCTGTCAACTCTCTCCATCACCATGGTGATGGAGAGAGTCCCTCCCCCTTGTGCTTCAACTACACAGCAAAAGGCTGTGCGTGGTTTCTGCGGAGGGTGTTATGCAGGAATGTGTGACCCTGTACAATCTGGTCAAAATGGCCACTGTTTGTGTGTTTTTGCGACGCGTTGTGGACATACTGACCTACCAACGGATATGTGTTAGAATGAATTCGATGTTTTGGTGGAGGGTGTTATACAGAAAAGTGTGACCCTGTTCAAGCTGGTCAAAATGGCCGCTGTGTTTTTGCCGCGCGACACACACACACAGTTTCTTGGCGTTGCGTGTGCGTTCGCTCAGCATAGTTTTTCTGCGTGCCATGGCTGCGTGCAAAGTTTTGTGTAGTGTGTGTCTCTCTCTCTGTCCCCCTCTCTGTCTGTCTCTCTGTCCCTACCTCACTCGCGGCTGTGACCGCTGTAGAGGAAAACTTTCGTGTTGTCTCTTTGTGTCTCTGTCCCTCTCTCCATGTCCATGTGTGTCTTTCTGAAGCTTGTAGATCTGTTGTCCAAAAGATGGTGTGGCTTTCTCTCCCTCACTCGCTCGCGGTTGTGACCGCTGCGCTGTGTAGATGGCCTGTGTGCTCTGCAGGGGGAGGGGCTGCTGGCAGTACAACTGATCTACAAGGCAACAGCGTGTCGACGCGCGAAGCGTTGTTAGCTTGTAGATCTGAGGGGGGGGGGGGGGGGGGGGGGTGAGCTGCATAGACCAAGGCAGCGCTTGTTTCTGTGTGCTCTGCAGGGGAACGAAGGTGCTGAGGTTTTGTGGCAGATGATGATGATTGGCTGTTAAAAGAACCCTCCGGAAGTAAATTGCAGCTGGCGAAGTGATTTGCATAAGTATTGGGGCATAATGCGTTTGTTATTGATTGTACATCCTGCAAGTACAGTAACGGTATGGGAAGCAGCTGGTGTTACAGGCAGAATATTGAGGAATTTTGGGGGAAAATGTGGAGTTAGTTGGGCCATGTGTCTGCTTGGAGAGTGGCCCCATACACTCGTGTACACTCCATGAGTGTGGCCGCCAATTATGGTAGCATGATTACCTGTACTTGCATGATGGAAAGTGCTTTTGAGACCTTAGTGTCAAACCCTGCTGATATTTGCTCTGCCTCCCGTTCTTTAGATATTCTCGGAACCACAAGCAAACCTGCTTACTGGACTGTTGTTATAGCAGGCTTATAAGGCACAATGAGATATTTAATCTTGGTACCTTGAACCATTAAAAGCTTTGTAAGTGAGGAGGATCATTTCTATTCTGTATTTTACTGTACAGTAACTGGAAGCCAATGCAGAGAGGCCACTGAGGGAGAGATTTGTCTTTTTTTAGTTCCTGTATATATGATCCAACCGGTTTCATACAAGCATTCTAATGAACGCTGCAGGGCAAAATATCACATTTCATTTCCTGTTGACAAATCCTCCCCTTAGACGAATGTGAAGACTGAGAACGCATTGTGTTACCCAGTCAACTGAAAGACATGAACACATCAATCCTGTGTTAACACAAACACACAACACTGCCTTGATTACTTGGACAGATATTAAAAAGGACATTTTGTTAAGTCGTTAACATTAACACAAGTTAACATTAAGTTGTTTTATACTTTCATTATACAAATTCTGTATTAGATGTATTAGAGACGTAGTGGTTATGTTTCTCTCACAGCAAGAAGGTTTCAGGTCCCCCAGCTGGGGTGTTTTTTCTGAGTGGAGTTTGCATGTTCTCCCAGTGTTTGTGTTTCCTCCTGGTTCTCTGGTTCCCTCCCACAACTAAAAACATGCATGCTAGGTACTCCTGCCAGTGTCCTTGACCAAGGTACATGCAAGGTAGGCCTACTCCTGCCAGCAGTGTTCAGCAGTAACCAGTTACTTTTAATATATTACTGTAATATTATTATTTTACCCAGTAACGAGTAATGTTAGGTATTACTTAACCATGCTAGGTACTCCTAGCTCCATCTCTTGCTATTCCATGTTTGACCTAAAGGGGTGACTGTAGGCCCAGTTCACAGTGCTGAACTGAGTCACTCACTATGAGTCACACAGCGCTCACATAGGGTATGGCAGTGATAGTATGTAAGTCAATAAGCATACACATATTTTCTCTCGCTCTCTCCCTCACTGTGGTAACCATAAAAGGAGACGTAGTCTCTCTCCATGCTTTAAGGCAGGGGTCTTCCTTAAAGCAAGCTCCTCTATTTTTTGGGAACATGAATTTTGAGAAAGTAGAATAAGTTCCTGTACTTGCATGATGGGCAAGTGCTTTTGAGACCATAGTGTCAAACCCTGCTGATACTAACAGTAAATGCCTCCTGCTTTACTCTTAGATATTCTCTGAAGAGTCTGTACCACAAACAAACCTGCATACTGATTACTGAACTGGTGTTCTAGCAGGCTTATAATGCACAATGAGCTCCTTAATGGTGGTGCCTTGACCATTAAGAGCTTTTGGAAGTGAAAAAGTGAGACATTTTTAATTCCTACTATTATTCTGTATTTTACTGGAAGCCAGAGCAGAGAGGTCACTGAAGGAGAGCTGTGTCTTTTTCTATAAGCTATCAGTACATGTGCAGCATGCACTGACATGTACACACAGCACACAGCCTGTATCTGATCCAACCGGTTTCATACAACACATCAATCCTGTGTTAACACAAACACACAACACTGCCTTGGTTACTTGGACAGATATTCAAATCACATTTTGTTAAATTAAGTAGTTTTATACTTTCATTAGATACAAATTCTGTTTTGGATACAAAATCTTGGCAGCATGGTGGTGTAGTGGTTATGTTGACTCACAGCAAGAGGGTTTCATTTTAGATCCCCAGCTGGGGTGGGTTTTTTTCTGAGTGGAGTTTGCATGTTCTCCCAGTGTTTGTGTTTCCTCCTGATTCTCTGGTTCCCTCCTACAACTAAAGACATGCATGATAAGTACTCCTGCCAGTGGCCTTGACCAAGGTACTGACATTACATGTGGAGTTGGTCCCTGAGCGCTGCACTGTGGCTGCTCACTGCTCCTGAGTAGTTAAATGCAAAGGATAAATGAACCCAGGGGATACATAAAGTACACTTTTATTTTTAAATTAGAATGGTGTTGTAGGTAGGCTGCACACTATAATTTGAAGGATGAGTGTTTGTGTGAGTGTTGATGAAATGTGAAGCTGTTTCTCAAGCACTGTACATATCAGTGTTGATACACCTCATGACTTGTGTTGTGTAACTTGTGTTCAACTCATTACACACATCAAAGGAAAGCTCACGTTAGGACACATTGTAATAAAATGTATTTAAATCATTGTTTTTCGAGAGTTGGAGAAAAATCAATATCCTTGTTGTTTTTACACTGTTTTTGCTGTTCTAAACAACACTGAATTCTTTTTTCCTTAGGCCTTTATAATAATACATAATCGTGTATCACTTATTGTATGCTTTGTATTAATAGTTACATTTGGAAAGTAACTAAAGCTGTCAAATAATTAAGTGCCGTTGGAAGTACAATATTTGTCTCTGAAATGTAGTGGAGTAGAAGTATAAATAAAGTATTGAAAATGGACAGACAGCCCTGCTTGTTTTGATCTTTTAACATATTTTTTTGTCTTTCAACAAAAATGCTAATGTTAGTTTAACCAAAAAACACAGAAAAAGTGAACTGTGAATGTGGCCATTACGCAAGCTACATTATCCAGTATATTGTACATTGTCACAGCTGTAGTGTTGTGGTGTTTTTTCTTTTTTTTCTTGTTTCCTGTGTGTGCTTGCGTGTGTGTGTGTGTGTGTGTGTGTGTGTCTGTATGTCTATCTGTGTGGTTTTTGGTTTTACCAAGAAACAAGGGAACGAGGTTTAACTCAAAGGTCTTCATAGTGTGATGCAAGTATGAAACACTTCTAAGAAAACCCAGCAACAGATTCTCAGTATTTCATTATTGTGTGGGTGGATGTGAGTGGTGTGAAGTCTGCTCTGAGGACATGGCTAACCACTGTCTCATGCATGTCACGCTCAACTGTGTGAACTCGCTACTAACCGTACATTCAATTCATAGGCTTTTTTAATGATTAACCCTGTACATTAGGGCGGGCTCCTGCCCTCCCAAAAGTCTATGCAGAGTCTATGCAGGGCCCTGGCATCTATATTCGACTCAGGATATCTTGGTGCTATTGCCTCCTAGCAGGTTAGAGTTGCTATTTATGTAATCACCCAAATACAATGTCATATTGGGAATACAGGCAGCTCCACACGTTGTGATTCACAGCATGGAGGCAGGTCGGACCCACAGCAAATGCTTCGCGGGGGTTCCCCATAGGGGTCCCCCATAGGGGTCCCCCATAGGACGGCCGGACCTGACGCTCTGCTCCGTAGCGCGGGATGTGCTCTCTCCCTCCCACAACCATGAGAAGTTGATGTTAAACTTTAAGCTGTTTGAGCTAATCCACAACCTGGATTTGAACATTGCACGTGTGAATGTGCGTGCTAGTGCACTTAAGATGATATCCAAAGCCCCCTCCTGCTCTTAAAACGCAGTGTGAGTGTACACGGCCCGTAAATGAAGTCTTTTATAAGTTTAAGCGCGTTCTCTGTGTGTGCCGGACATAGAGGTATAATATAACTAGAGGGCGGATTGCCCCGCCCCCAGCTATTCATTTCAATGAAATTGCTCAGTGGCGTTTTGAAGCAGCCGGAAGTAAGAAATATTGGTTCCATACAGGTTCCATGGGTCCATTCCATTGGTTCCTGGGTCATGACACGTTGTGACACGAGTACATGTTGGGAAAGTGAAAAAACGGTCATCTCTGTTTGGTGCTATGCAAATGGTCAATGGCCGTGTGCAAGTGCAGATCAATTGCTCCAGCCACTGAGCTGAGGAGAACCGGGCAGAACAGAGAGATTTTGGGGCATTATTATAGGAGGATAGGAGGATTTAATTGAAAAATAAAAGGACAAACGATCAAGCTCTGAAGATCAAGCCTAGTTTTGTATAAATCTATTTGAATAGATCACTGGCAGTTGGCTAATTAAATTCAAGTGACATCTCCGCGGCGCTAAATATTGTACTTACTGTACAGGCATGCATCCGTTTGCGTCTCCACATGTTCATGAATCAATACAAATGAACAAAAATAATTCAATAACTCCCCAGGATAGATCAATAAAGAATCCATAGTCCAGGAAATAATCTGACAGGAGCTTATCCACAACTCATTGATAGACATTCCTGTGCGTATTCTCCAGTGAATTGTGGCATGCAGTTCTACTTCATTCCTACTGACCGCCAGAGGCAGTGTTTTCAACACCTGGATATACATCACGCGCTCGCGTATGGGTCGAATATTAATACCAACAAAGTCACTCGTGACCTGTGTGCACGCACGCCACCTATATAGGGGCGGGGCACACAGCGTTCATCCTCTTTCATCTTTTCGCCTCCAAGAGCGTAGGTCGATACTTGCAGCTGCGCGTGAAGTTTCGTAACCAACACGGTTGGGGCTACGGACTACGGTCCGTCCTCCAGAGACTGCGTAGCCTGCTACCATGGAATTACGTTACCCCGTTTATAGGGGCTGTCGGAAAGGAACAAGGGAAAAAAAGCAAAAAAAAAAAAAAGTGCGACGGTGAATGGAGTTAGCGGTTGCTTGCTAGCATTGGAGCTAACGACAATAACACCGTTGACTTTCCCCACTCCACCGTTGTTGTTGAACCTGGCACGGATAACTATGGAGCCATAGCTGTGCATTGGCGACGGTGAGTGCATGTATTGTGCTGTTTACAGACAAATAAAGTAAAAGAGGGGAAAGTATTCAGCGTTGAGAATGTATCCCATTCTGCCGCTTTGAGAAGACCGTCTCTCGCCTCGATGACACGACGGCGGTGGAGCCAGATTGACTGGTTAATGTGTCTCATAGAAGGTGTTCTTTCGCCTCGAGGAGACGACCAAGGCGTTAATGCGCGCAGTGGCAGATAACTGGGCTCCATTAAAGTACAAATACCTAAGCGAAATTGTACTTAAGTACAGTACTGAGTACATGTACTTAGTTACTTTACACCACTGTATGAGCGCTCTTCTGTGAATGTTTTTGCTGAAAGTGGTTCTCACTTTGACGCAGACATTCTATCTACCAGACATATGGCGCGTGTTAGCTTGATTGCTATCCGGCTCAGTCAGTACACTGTCTACCTGCAAGTCTGTAGGTCCCTGGTTCAAACCCCAATTTAACCAGTCCAAATATAATTTAGCTGCAGCTAATAAAGGACATCCATAGTGTGCTTCACTCTGTCGTTATTGGACGATATACTGTGTACCTATTACTACATGTACTTGGGCCGCGCTATGAGCTTGTAGATCTGCTATTTTTGAATAGCCCAAAGTGTAAATAATGCTTTTTAGCTCAAATCTAAAAATGACACAGTTCCAGGTCTTAATGGGATAAAAGAGGTCTCGCTGATCAATGACAGCTGACTTAAGCAGCATATATGCCAATACTGCCACTGTGTGTGCTTAACCTCACAGTTTGAGTGTGTATCATAGCTTGAGTGTGACTCGCTGCTGCTATTCAGGTTATACTGCTTTGTGCTTGGTAGTAAAATGGAATTATAATACTGGTATGGTTCAAGTGTGTCTTGCCTTGCCATCACTTGGTTTTCATACTGTGGGTACTTGACACATGACTTGACACTGTGGCTTGAGTGGTTGTCGCTCCTTGCTACGACAAAGTTACATATTAGTAACATTGTACTCTGGGTACTGATAATCAATAAGCTTTGTTTATGAATGGCAATGGATCCCCATTAGCTGCGGCAAAAAGGGAAACCAGCAGCTATTCTTCCTGGGGTCCAAGACAACATTAATTAACATTAATGTTAATTGTGTTAATTGTGTCCAAGACACAATACATTAACAAGTACATATGTACTTGACGCTGTAGCTTGAACGATTCTCGCTCTGTTGCTATGGCTACGTTACCAATAGCACAAGTGTATCTCACTCTGCTGCTGTTACCCACTAATACTGTGTGTACCTGGTACTCACTACTGCTATTCAACATATGCAGTATACTGTGAATACTGATATCGTAGCTTGAGTGTATGTCACTCTGCTGCTATCCAGATAATACTATGTGCTTGGTAGTGAAATTTTCTTAAAGAATTCTATATGACGATTGAAGTGTGTTTTGCTTTGCCACTTCTTGACTATCATACTGTGTCCTTGACACTGTAGCCTGAATGATTCTCGCTTTTGCTACGGCTACGTCATCAGTAGTATTGAGTGTCTCACTCTGTTGCTGTTGCCCATGGATTATTGCAACAATTGCTGGTCCCAGAAGGGAAGGTCCATTACTTGTGCCGGTCATGTCCTGACTATGGTGCCTGACACAGGCTATGGCTGTGAATATTTGGCTAATTGCAGCGGCATACTGCTGGCAGAAAGGTCGACTGGGTTGGCCTGGTTGGGGCGGATTTGCCTCCCACAGGGATGCTAGCATTGAGCCCTCTGGATGCTTTCTCAGCTAGAGGAATTGTCAGGATGACGAACTCTTGGCCACTGTATTGAAAGCAGTACATGGAAGTACAAATTCACAGTACAAGGTCTACTAAATTGGAAAACTCATTAAGCACTGAGCTTGTTTAAGATGAGATCCCCATGCACACAAATCATGATGAGGACAGGAAAAAAGGAAACAAGAAATAATGACTGACAGTCATGTTATACCAGCTGCATGCTGTATTTTGCATTTGTAAGCGCCACTGCGGTGTGCCCCCCCCAATGGAATATACCCCTAGCATTGGGAGTGTGTCTCGGGGACTGCTTGTCAATCGACGAAAGAAGGGAAAAGGATTAGCGTTGAGAGTGCATCTCGCTCTGCCGCTTTGAGAAACCATGACGGGCGGCCCACCGCCATATAGCGTAAGCATTAGGAGTGTGTCTCGCTCCGCTACTGCTTGTCGCTGGAAGAAAGGAGTGGAAAGTATTAGCGTTGAGAGTGTGTCTCGCTCTGCCGCTTTTGGAGGGACCACGCCACTGCGGCGTGCGCCCACTGGAATATACCGCTGGCATTGGGAGTGTGTAGCTCCGCTACTGCTTGTCGCTGGACGAAAGCGTTGAGAGTACATAGCCCAGCTGGCCATATAACGGCTTGGCCTAAATGGATGCGTCCAACAACTATCGTCGTTGTACACCCTCGGTGCCGTACATCATGAGATTTGGCATGTGGGCCAGTTCCAGAACCTCTTACCAAGGACTGGTCAGCCATGGGGAGTACAGCCCAATATGGCCTAGACCTAAGGCTAGTGGTTGATGCCAACATTGCTTACTTTACTTACATTACCTTACTGTAAGTCGATCCGGATTAAGAGCGCCTGCTAAACGCCTAAACTATGAACATTGCTTCTCTGGTGGTGTCACTAGATGAAGCTGTTGAGCTGGATGACCGTTGCTCATGGCCACAGTTTTAGCTGGTCTGCTAACTAGAGCCATGCCACAGCGGCTGGAATGTGACGTATTGGACATTCCCTTGACTACCTCGCCCTGGCCCTCCGGCATGCGAGTGTTGATGCGCAGACACAGCGCCTATCCAGCGCCTATCCAGCGCCTATCCAGCGCCTATCCAGCGCCTACCCAGCGCCTACCCAGCGCCTATACAGCGCCTATCACTCTAGGCGGTTGCTTGCATGATTAAGGCAACTCCGCACCAAACAGACTCGTCCAGACTATTGCAGACTACTCCAGACTGCAACAGACTGGTATTCGGTTGGCAAAAGTTACCATTTAAGTCTGTCAGCCGACTGGCCATTCATGTGCTAATTTGACTTTTAGCGTGCCAGCGTTGCCAGGTCTGCTTATTATAAGCGACTTTGGGCTTGTTTCCCTGCAAAGCCACTTAGGGATGTTCCCAGCGTTTTTTCTTCACTGACGTGCAGTGGTGTAAGTAACTAGTACATTTACTCAAGTACTGTACTTAAGTACAATTTTGAGGTACTTTTACTTTACTGGAGTATTTCCAATTGTCTATACTTGTACTCCACAACAATTATTTGAAATGTTTAGTTACTAGTTACTTTGCAGATATAAATCATTATGAAACATACATTAACCACTTTAGCCCTATTTTATACCTATAAGCTATTTGAAAATAGCAGATCTACAAGCTCACAACGTGTTGCGATGCACGCGTTCTGAGCTTGTAGATCTGCTATTTTCAAACATTTTTGTACTTTTACTTTTGGTACTTTAAGTACATTTTTATACCAATACTTTAGTACTTTTACTCAAGTAAATGTTGAATTCTGGACTTTTACTTGTAACAGACTCAGAGTACATCTATTGCATTCAAGCCTGGAATTTCGTCATTTTAGGGGCAAGGCCACTTGGCCTTTGGTGTTGTAATTTTTTGGAGGGCACAAAGGCCCTGCCCGGTCTTCCTGCCAGGGCAGGAAGGCCATCCAAAAAAATAAGTCCAAAAATGATTTTTAAGTCCACGGAAATAATGCATTTAACTTGAAGGTTAAGGATCATTGTATTTTAATATATTATAAGAATAGTATAACTATCTGTGAAATATAACCCATTTATTTCACAAAATAATGTGTTGGCAAATGACCAATATTTAGTTATATAGGTCTCAATATGTCACATTCAGCCCTGGACTTCACTGACTGAAGTAGGGGTCACATTAATCACATTAGATTCACAGAATGTATTTTACCCACAAGTTATTTTCATTCAAATGAAATGTGAATGAACTTGCACTAATAATGACTTTAGTTGATTTTTCACTCTTTAAAATATAGTATTTCTTAATTATTAATAATTACAGCTTGTAGATTGGCTATTTTCACGATTTTAAATTGTTTTTAAATAATAATAAAAAAGGAACATACAAGATTTCCACCCGACAGCCATAATATAATAGCCAATATATGGTTCTGTATCAGTATATGAGTCCGTTTTTGCGGATTTCATTCTAATTGGCTACTATGCCTGCATATGAATTTCATGAGCCTGGGTAGGTCACCCTGGCTTGGAGATATGCCCTGTAGCGCACACTCCGCCAGTGGTGTAAAGTAACTAAGTACATTTACTCAAGTACTGTACTTAAGTACACTTTTGAGGATTTTTTACTTTACTGGAGTATTTCTAATTTTCAGTACTTTTACTTCTACTCCATACATCTCTGAGGAAAATATTCTACTTTTACTCCACTACAATTATTTGAAAACTTTAGTTATTAGTTACTTTGCAGATATAAATTATTACATTATAAAACATACAGTAACCACTTTAGCTCTATTTTATACCTAGGCTATTTGAAAATAGCCGATCTACAAGCTCACAACGCGTGAGCTTGTAGATCTGCTATTTTCAAACATTTGAGTACTTTTACTTTTGGTACTTTAAGTACATTTTGATACCAATACTTTTGTACTTTCACTCAAGTACATTTTTAATTCGGGACTTTTACTTGTAACGGAGTACTTCTACATTGCAGTATTGATACTTTTACTTAAGTAAAACATTTGAGTACTTTTTCCACCACTGCGCTCCACACAGCAGCAGCAGGTGAAAGCAATTCACTTAAACGAGGGTTGTGTTGCGCACCAAAACTGCGCAAAACTAGGTCAAATCAATCAATCTCTCTCTCTCTCTCTGGGAGCAACAACGAGAAACAGTGAATGTAGGTTTTCATAGACATGGTCGCTTGTTTCTCTCACATAATCTGGCAACACCGACAGCCCTTTGTTGTCACTGCCACTGCTCTGCCAGTCGGCTAAAAAGCTGAACATGTTCGGTCGGCTCTGGGTCGGCCGAAAAGGTCCCGACGGACCCCTAACCGACTGGCCGACGGACCCCTAACCGACTGGCCGACGCTTCCCGAAGCCAAATCGGCCCAAAGTCGGGCCGATTTGGATTGGTCTGGAGCCAGCTTTAGAGAATTGGCACTGTCTACTTTGGTAATGAGCCAGAGCCTCTGGGTGTCCCGGGTTTGACGCCAGGCCAGAAGTGGGTCAATGTGTGTCCCTGTCTGAGCCCCTAATTGCCCCATGAGCGCCGGAGAATGGCTGCTCACTGCTCCTAGTAGTTCTAGGATGGGTAAATAAATACAGCGGACAAATTTCACGCTTGTACAAATGTGCATATATATTTTGTGGCTTGGGCTTCGAACCCCAAGACTGCAACAGAATGGTGAGGGTCTCCAGCCAGTGTCGCTAATGCACTGGACCTGCGTGCAGTGCACCTGGCCCTCAGGATGTTATGGCGTGTTCAATAACACAATATGTCAACAGTCTGCCTTCTGGGGCGCTTGACCCAGTCAGTCTCGGCAGGAGGCTTGGAAGCTCCTTTCGTGGACCTTGCCTCATCTTGCAAATTTCATAGCAATGAGCTTGTTGGGTGTACAGTCCAGGCTGCGGACATGTTTCCCACTGGAAGCCTCTTGGATCCGATAGCAGTTCGGATCACGGGCATAGGTATGGCAGAGCGGTAGTACCGTTAGCCTTGAGGGCATAACGCGTTGTTGACTGTAGGTCTCCCTTCCGGGGCAGACCAGTCCGTTAGGGCAAGATGCTCTGGCCTACTGCAGCTTCTCAATGAAGTGCCTTGGCCTCTCCACAGAGACAAGATCTCCTGTCACAGTTAGGGGGGGAGGTGCATGTGGCATCCTCACTCCTAACCTTCGGCTGCGTCATTGACCACTGAAATTCAAAACTATTGTCCAAAAATTACTGGATTTTTGTGCATCGTACACCAGGGCGTTGCACGCCAGCGAGTGTAGACTGTGCTCTAGTCGGGACAAGGGCCACTGCATAGGTTGGAGCGTTGCTCTGTGCTTATGCTGCCCTAGATATCTGCGGATGATGTTAGATAGAGGGTTCAGCCTCTCTACCATTGAGATGCTCTCCGCGTGTGGCCCCCACAGGTGGCATGGGTGCCTTCATGATGCTTGCCTGTGGTATTGGAAGCTTTGTCCCCAGCCGGTACATCGGGCTGCTCTCAGATGACTATCTGCTAGTACTCTTTGTCCTCACTGCTTCATCTGCAAAAGTGAGTAGATGGGCTTCATGCCCTGGCCATTGCCAGGGCCGACCCCTCCTCACGTCCTCAGAGGCTTTCTGCATTTCACGTCAGCTAGCCTGTTGATTTGTTAGTTTGCTCCTCAACCAGAGGTGGAGCAACTGCATTCTAGTACCTGCCTATTGTGTCCCGTCCGGGCTCTGTGGCAGGACATAGCCGTGATGGCTGGAGTTTGGTTGTATTTGTCTGTGAGGAAGGGCACAGCTGTGCCTTGGCTTAATGGAGACTTTCATTGCTGCGTTCAGGCAAATGTACGTCTTCAGGGGGCCTCTAGGTTCCCCCAAGGCCTTTCTTGACTGTGGGTGTTGCCAGAGCCTCTCCCTCAGTGATACAGGCTTGGAGCAGGCCAGGAGATGCAGCCGATTGGGCTTCATCTTTCATGGGCTTTTGCCCGCTCCTATATATAGTCAACCTGGCCGTCTCGCATCCTGTGGCGACGGCTGTGGTGTTGTCTGTTTAGTCTATCTGCAAACCGACTTCGGTAAGCGCAGATTCCTCGTGACTATGTTGGTATTAGTCATCCAGGTGTTGAAAACACTGCCTCTGGCGGTCAGTAGGAATGAAGTAGAACGAGAGTTATGCATATAACTAAGGTTCTACGAATTCCGGATGACCGCCAGAGTTGACTGTCACTCGGAATCTCATTCTCGACGAAAAGATTTCATGAGGATGAACGCTGTGTGCCCCGCCCCTATATAGGTGGCGTGCGTGCACACAGGTCACGAGTGACTTTGTTGGTATTAATATTCGACCCATACGCGAGCGCGTGATGTATATCCAGGTGTTGAAAACACTGCCTCTGGCGGTCATCCGGAATTCGTAGAACCTTAGTTATATGCATAACTCTCGTTATATATCCCACAAACAGGCCTAGCAAAATAGATCGCCTATACGCGGTAAACTATGGTTTATCATAGTCCGACTTCACAAATAATTATTTAAGAAAATGGTCACGTTTAACAGTATATTTTTTGTTCTTCAAAATGCCTTTTTTATAGCAAATAGCCGATCTACTGTACAAGCTCGCAAGCTGTGAGCCTATATATTTTCGTTATTTGATGTATAATGAAGTATATAGGGCTTAAGTAGTCCTTTAATGGAAATGTGTACCTACAGTATATAATGTTTTAATGCAGGCTAATAAAAATAAGGCAACATAAGAATTGAAAAAGTGTAAAAAACCTCATTGGTTTGTGATCAGATTGATGCTTAATGAACAGTAAATGCAACAGGATTAGTTTAACCTGGCTGTTGGCATGGTCTGGCCCAGGCTAATCTCACAGCTAAACTTCCATGGCAACTAATGTGGCATTGCCTTCATGAAACCGAGTCATGGATAAACATATCCAGGTTAACTGGCTAAATTAATCTGCCGAGATCGGCTTTCATGAAACCAATTCATGGCTTAGCCAAGATAGATTAATCTGCTATCGAGGTTTTGTGAAACAGGCCCCTGCTTGTTTTTATTTGTGGTTTGACTTTAAAAAGCAATGTAAATGCTGTTAAAGAAAGAAAGAAAGAAATGCTGCCATATCACAAGTTACATCTTCCAGTATTGTTTCTCTAATGTAGATGGTAATGATTTATGAGCAGTGCTGTTTGTGCTTGATGTGTTAAGACGTACATATTGTACATTGTTACAGCTGTAGTGTTTTTTTTTTCTTGTTTCCTGTTCTTGCCTGTCTCTCTCCCCCTCAGATACTGCGCGTTTGTGTGTGGGTGTTCATCTTGTGAAAGATGATTCAGGATTCCGTAACGCACTAAACTTAGCAAGTCTATAACTTGATCAGTTCAGTATCATTCCTTTGATGTATAAAACTCTAATTTTAGTCTTTTTTTATCTCACAGTTGATGCACACCTAGTAGCTGCACTTTGGTTTGCAGCAGAGTGTCTAAAACAGTGAGAAGGCCTCTCAGAGTTGTTGCTCTGTGTCTGAGGATGTTGCTGTGATGTTATGATCACTAGGCCTGGCCATCAGGCACTGAAACATGAGCCCATTGTGTCAGTGTGCAGGTTAAATAGAATGTCAAAGCTCTCTGCTACTGTGCTCTGATCCAGAACCTCAGCCTCAGTAAACAGACAGACACGGCTAGAACACACAATAAATAGTATATGCAGTATAACCTGCCCCTGTGACATCATTACCTGATCTGCTGCAGACACCCTGCTTCCCCCGCTCACAGATGGCATCTAAACCAAGGGTTCCCAAACTTTTCAGGCTGTGACCCACCATTAATATTCATATTTGAACTGGGGACCCCCCACCCTGACGAGCACTTTGAATAGTCCATATTCACACGGTGGCCATTTTGGAATTTAACATTGCGTTGCTGTGGCAACTGGGGTGGCATTTCATTGACTTAATGGCAATATGGCCGCCGTGTGAATATGGTCTATGGTAGGAGTTGAGGCAGCACTGGTTGAGGCAGCACTCGATTCCACCGATAGATATTCGGCTATCTTAAAAGTGCTTAACCCATTAAGACCTGAGGCCGATTCTACAATTATCTTCTAAATCAGTAGTTCTCAAACTTTTTCATGTGAAGGACCCCTAAAATGTGTATTTGGCCGCGGACACCCCAACTGAAAATCTTTTGTGCCAGGGACCCCCAGAAGAGAATTTGTGTTAAAACACTTTAAAGATTTTTCAAAAATGTGTAATAATTGCAGGTGTACTGTACAGCACATTACTTTGTGCTGCAAGCTTGTAGATCTGCTATTTTTGATTGGCCAACGCTAAAATCTAAAATGACACACAGATGCTTTTCCGGTTTTAATGTGTTAAACTGTAAATTGTAAATAAATGTGCAGATACCCTGTGTTTACACTTACAGTATACTATGTGTTGGTTTGTTTACTGTTGACTGAGAAAACAATGTTGCACATTAAGCTAATCATCTGGGGTCCCCCCAAAATAATTTTGGGGTCCCGACCCCCAGTTTGGGAACCATTGACCTATAGACCATACCCGGCTGCCACTTGCATCCCAACTTTAAATTTGTATACAGAATTACTGACACAGCAGACAAACCTGACACTATCTACTGGCTAGCTGAACCCATTCATTTCCACTAGCATTGCTACAAAATGCTAACAAGTTTCAAGGGGATATTTCTCAGTAACTATTAGAGATGATTTAATGGTTTTCAGCTATTTGTTTGATAGGGTCTTTATTTTTATAATTTTACATTAACCACTTGAACCTTCGCGTCCCTATTTTGGGGGGGAAATAGCCAAAATAGCTGACATACGCTTGTAGATTGCCTATTTTCGGCTAAGAAGTGGTGTAGAGGGAAAAAAGAGCAGACCAAGTACTGTGCAAAAGGTCAAGTTTACAAAGTATTGAGGGTTTAAGTGGTTAAATGTCTGAACACACACATTTAACATGAATCCAATATGTAGTGGGGGTCCCTGCTTCATCTCTCTCTCAGCTAAGGGGTCCTTGGGCCTGAAAAACGTTGAAGACCCCTGCCTTAAAATATTTTAATATTTGGTGCTTTATGTTTTGTTACGTGTGCAACATTTGATGGAATTAAATTGTGTGGGTTCCAACAAGTTGTGTTTGAACTCTTCAATGATGTTTTTACATTTGGTTATAATATGTACAGGATCATGTTCAGTGATTATTGCAAGATAAACCCCAACACACAGTGACACAGGACCGATGGACAGGACATTTACACTAAAAATGTATTTTAAAATCGATGTATTAGCTTCTGCTCAGTACTTCCTTAGCAACATAAACAGAGTCAGGACTGTGGTCTCGGATGTTGCAACAGTCTGATCCAACAGGTTTCATTTCCAGTTTTAATGAACGCTACAGGCCGTCATACCCCCTTGACAAATCATCCCCTTGGACAAAATTGTGAAGACAGAACAGATTGTGCCCCAGTCAACTGAAAGACATGAACACTTCACAACAACACAACAATCTTATGTTATGTGCTAACTCACACAACACAGGCTTGATCACTGGGGCACATTAAAAAGGGGATGCCATTCATTGTTAGAAAAACTAATGAATACAATCAAGTCATTGCATGTATTAAATTACAACTTCTGAGTGTAATTTGAAGGATGAGTGTTGGAGACACAGCTTCACATTTCATCAATGCTCACAAACACACAGTGTACAGACCAGTGTTCATGCAGCTCATGTCATGTTTCGGTCAGGTACACAGATTCAAAGGTCACATCAGGACATGATTATGTAATAGAATAATATAATCATCATTGTTTTTATGGAGTTTGAGAAACATTGATAGCCTCTGCAATGTATTGACAGTGTTTTCACACATTCGTTGCTGTTCTAAACAACAGTGTTTTGTTTTGCTTTATTCCTGTTTGTACAGTCAGGATCAGATTAAGGGGCTTGGCCAATAGGGCCATGTGTCCAGGAGTCTGTAACTACCAGGGAGTCGGACCCTGCAGCTATAGGCTCATCAACATGTTACTGTGAATACAAAATGTATTCAACTAGAGGTCCGGGTGCCCTACGGGCGCCCAGACCTCTAGCCACGCACGGGGCTCTAGCGAGGGCTCGCTTATTTTGGGGTTCCAATATCGTGGGATTAAAATTTCCCCAAAAAAAGTTAACTTTTTTTTTTAAATAAAAAATTAATAAATAAATACATGGGGGACCCCATGGGGGCCGCGGACCCCCTGGGAGTCTTGGGACCCCCGCGAAACATCGCGAAACATGGGCCCTCTGTCCACCAGTGTCCCCAGCTCTCCTATAGAGCCCTTTGACCACCTAGGCCTTCCCCGGCCCTGATGTAGTTGAGTAGAAATATTGAAAAATTTGAATTACTCAATTAAGAGTATTAGTTAACAACTAAGCTCTACATAAGAACTAGTTTGTGTGGTGCAACCAGTTTTAATTTAGTGATGTGTAAATATGTATGTAATACATACGTACATGACAACTAGACTTAGTACACACTTACACACAACTGGTGCAACCGTCCCTTGGTTTGGTTGGTTATTTGGTTATTTTAGTAAACAATTACTGTACAGGTCAGTCATATAGCTGTCCATATATAGACCCAGATGTAAACAATACCCAGGTAATAATAATAATAAAACCGTATTTATATGAGGGACCCTCCTGATTTATATAGCACCTTTCATGACATGAATGCAGCTCAAAGGGCTTTACAGAGCAAAAAATAAACATAGCGGAAGTGCTTTACAGAAAAAGCAATAATTTAACAAAGCAAAAAGAAGAGAAAAAGCTAAAACAACATTAAAGTAATTTAAAATAATGGCATTAAAATAAAGGCCATAAAAAGGGCAGTGAATCAAGCAAAACAGTGAAGACATGAATAATAACAGAATTTAAAAAGAAATCTACTAAAATCAAGAGTGAAGAAATAGGTCTTGAGCTGTGCTTTAACACATCCACTGCCAAGGGCTAATCTCATAATGTACTCACCAGTGCCAAGGTGTTTTTGTTGTTTTTTTGTTTTTTTCATGTCGCCATAGATCTTGTTAAAATCCTTAAGATTGAGCGCTACACGGTCTGTTTACATCCGCGAGATCTCCCTGTATCTCCCAGTGAAAACCACGTGTCAAACGGGGCATCCATGTTTGAGTTAGAGCGGATTACGTTAAACAGTGAAATGCGAGGAGAAAAAACTACAGGAAGAGAATTGAGTTTCAGTTTCGTCTGTAGAATGGGAGCGGGCGTGATCGTCAAAACCGGATCCCAAATAATTCTATTTCCTGTCATCAAACCGGAAACGGAAGTGGATCAAAAAAATTCCGAAAGTGCACCCGGACCGCGCATGCGCGAAAAGACCGCAGCCCGTAGGGCTACGGTCTCGGCGCTTAACAGTTGGATTTAACGGCCCGTAGGACTACGGTCTTGGCGGTTAATCTGTCTACAGACAGGTAAAATGGAGGACATCTTATGTTGCATGTGATGTTCTATGACTTTATGTCAAAAAACTAATAAACTCAAATGCAGTGTTTGAGTATAGATGGCAATGATGATTTATGAGCAGTATGTGTTTGATGTGTCATGTCGGCCACATTGAACTCTTTTACGGCTGTAGTGTGTGTGTGCGTGTGTGTTTCTTGTTTCCTGTTCTCTCTTGTATCTCTCATACCACCCTCCCCCCCTCCTTACCTCAGTGCATTACTATTACAGTACTATTACAATCATGGATTACACATGTACTGTCTTGCCTAGAAGGGAGATGTGGTTCAGCAAACAGTTTGTAAAAGCTCATACTTATTCAGTGCTATTCACTTAATGTGTTTCTAATTGGTATACTGTTTTTGGTAGAGAGAGAGAGAGAGAGAGAGATGCGTGAGACAGACGGACAGACAGACAGTGCAGTGGAGCTCTCATTCTCTGTGAGTGATGTCACCTCCCACAAACGCATCACAGTCCTGATGACAAAACAAGAAAGGCCCGCTCGATCACATATTCACATCTTTATTTCTTTACCTGTGGTTCTAGTATAAGGGGTAGAAGACGGTTCCGCACAATTGGATCAATGAAAGTTACTTTAATAAAAGCCAAACTTTCAGCCATATGACCTGTGTCAGGGCAAAACACGCTTCACAATCAAACAAGTCCATATAAGCAACCAGCAATATACATTACTATTACAATCATGGACCTGTACTGTCTTGACTTCTGGATCGGTATAATGTTTTTGGTAGGTACTTAACAAACAGAAACAACCAAACCCAAAAAGCCTGCCTGAATCCTTATCTCAGTGGTTCTCAAAGTGGGGTCCGGGGACCCCCAGGGGACCTTTGGGGGGTTCCAGGGGGTCCCAAGGAAAAGTAGTTAATATAGCATCACAATCATTTTATCCATTTAAATATTGGCTGATCCAAAATAGCAGATCTACAAGCTCACAGCACGTCACACGTCCCAAATCTTCTCCTCTGGGGGGTCCTTGGCACAAACTATTTTCAGATGGGGGTCCGCGGCCATATACATATCAATTTGGGGGTCCTTGGCATGAAAAAGTTTAAGAAGCACTTATTTAACACTATTACATTTGGCAAAGTTTTATATACTGCACTTGCCAGCAGGTGGAAGAGTAAGTATTTTGCAGAACATTACTGCAGACTTTAATACTGTAGGCTAAACACTTATAATAGTATTTGATTTGTTTGTGTAAGTTTTGATGAAAATGTGAAAATTGTGTTTCAAGGACACAGTGTTGTGTTGTGTTGTGTTGCGTTGTGTGTCATCCTCTCTCAACACACTGCTGTTGGGGAGCCTGGATGTCAGTTCATCCCAGGGCTCATCACCATGCAGGCTTGTGATGGACATTTTTGTCAAAATTCAATATTTGCCACAGACATACATGAGCGGTCAATTACCAGCAGCACGTAGACCTGGCCCTAAATGTATATAGGCCTAGTGTACTCTTAATGTGCCATAGTGTCTATGCCAATGTGATACACATTTTTAAATGATAGTATTACTGCGTTATTTAAATCACTGCCCTACCTACTCTGAAGAAAACCTGGAAAATGTCAATAATTGGGTTTTATCAGTGCAGTCAGTTCTTTCATCGCACATTACATGAAGAAAATAAGAACATTATGTTATGAACATTTGCCACTGACATGGACAAGTCTGAACACGGACACATTCTGTTTTCAGATTTATCCATTCCACTTCCCTCTTTTATCTCAAACTAGAAACACAGAGGGAGGTGCTGCTCGCGGCTCAGTGTACATATAGAAGCAAAGGTCACATCAGGACATGATATGTAATAAAATAATGTATTTAAAAATCTTTGTTTTTAGAGAGTTTGAGAAACATTGATAGCCTCTACAATGTATTGTGTGTTTTCACACATTTTTGCTGTTCTATTCTAAACAACAGTGTTATGTTTTGCCTTATTCCAGTCAGGGTCAGATTATGGGCCTGGCCAATGGGGACAGTGTCCAGTCCTTCACTACCAGCTTGTTTTAGTGTTGTATTGTTTTATTGGATCTTGTTTAGTCGATACACTTATTTGTTTTAGCTCCTGCTCATTTGATTTTGCTATTTTGTCTCATCTGTTTAAAGAAATAGGTAGCTGATATATTGCACTTTTACCTTAGTAATAATATAATATAATAATAATAATATGATGATGATGTTCATCCAGAGTTGTAGTTGGAGAAGCACTGAACATGGGGAGCCACTGGGCTCAGGGGTAGAGTGGCCGGTAGAGTGGCCAGATGGGAAACGCAAGATTCCCAGTTCGATCCCGGGTCCCCCAGAGTTGGTGTCGAAGTGTCCTTGAGCAAGACATTGAACCCGTAATTGCTCCCGATGAGCAGGTTGGTGCCTTGCATGGTTTCCTCCGCCATCGGTGTGTGAATGGGTGAATTCACCCTATCTATGTAAAGCGCTTTGGACAAAAGCGCTATATAAATTTACCATTTACCAAACAATGTTTGTTCTGAAACTTTCCTCTGCTGCTAAAACCCTGTGATCATCCTGTTCTCTCTCTCTCTCTCTCTCTCTCTCTGTGTCTGGCTGTCTCTCTCTCTCTGTGTGTGTGTGTGTGTGTGTCTCTCTCTCTCTCTCTCTCTCTCTCTCTCTCTCTCTCTCTCTCTCTCTCTCTCTCTCTCTCTCTCTCTCTCTCTCTCTCTCTCTCTCTCTCTCTCTCTCTCTCTCTCTCTCTCTCTCTCTCTCTCTCTCTCTCTCTCTCTCTCTCTCTCTGAGAGAGAGTTTTTAGATTTCCTTGTTGTGAATTGCTGTCGAGGACATTTTTCTGTTTCAAAGTGGAACCATTCTATTGTTCAAAGGCAACAAGGCATTGTCTTTCCTGTTGCAGCACAAAAATATCAGTCAGAATTAAATGATAAAACTGAACAAGTGTATATTTTGGTCAGTATAATTCCTTGATGTGATAAATTCAACCTTTACAGTCTTGTGTTTTGACTCTTTCAGTTGCTGCACAACTAGTAGCTGTACTCAGTTGCAGGACAGCTTTAGAACAATGAGAACGCCTCTCAGAGTTGTTGCTCTGTGTCTAGGGATGTTGTTTCTAAATGCTGCTGGTTGTGGCCTTCATTAGGCCAGGAAGTGTACTGTGAGTATTCAATGTCACTAAACTAACACATCACTCACTCAGGAATTTTGTTTCCTGCCACTTTCTAGCTGTAGCAACTTCAAAGGTCACTACAGTATTAACCCAAATACTGCATTTCATTTTTCATCTAACTATGCCGATGCACGCTATGAACATTATTCAAAACATGTACACTCCGCTGTAACAATGTTACACCTGATTTTCAGAATCATAATTTGTCAATTAACATCATACATGACTAGTCATCATTATTATGTGCAATACCACAGTGTCACCACTATTATGAACTTTTTATAATTGTCTCCGCCAGGCCGAAGGCATGGCCGAGACTACCGTACAGACACGTCTTTTCTTGGAACACTGGAGAGAGTTCATCATCACAACAAACTGGGCCAGGGTCTGTAAAAGTGTACTTTCAGTCAAATGTCATGTATTCACACAGTATTTCCTGTTCTCTCCTGTGTCTCTCCCCCAGATAACCACCCTGCCCCTAAATATGCTCTGTTATACATTGAGCACAATATAAACATTTAAATATACAAAAATAAACATTGCAGATAAAAGCATGCACACAAAGTACATTTCAAGAATTTTTAAATGTTATGTAAATTCATATGTATTCAGCAGGAGTTTCTGTAAAATCATACAATAGGCTAGCGTTCTCAGTCATATGTCATGCATTCACTGTATTAACAAACTTAATAACCATTTTGCATTCTGCAGCAATGAAACTCTCTGCGCACTGTGGTCAATGTGTGATCACAATATGAAATTCTGAAATTCCCCCAGCTGCCGTTGTGAACATCCTTCTATTTCTATCTCTATCTCTCTATCTCTCTCTCTATCTCTGTGAGGACAGTGCTCTAAAACAGTGAGAAAGCCTCTTAGAGTTGTTGCTCTGTGATGTTGTGATCATATGCCTGGCCGGTGCACTGTGAGTATTCAATGTCACTAAACTAACACATCGCTCACTCAGGGATTTTGCTGCCTGACACTTTCTAGCTGTAGCAACTACAAAGGTCACCACAGCATTAACCCAATTAACTGAATTAAAAATGTCATCTAACTACGCCGATGCACTCTATGAACACTATTCAAAACATGTACACTCCTCTGTGGTTTGGCTCTTGGTCAAAGCCTTAAAATGGACGTATGGCAGGAGATGTCATTCAATTTGGAAAAAAAAGAAAAAAGCTAAACAATGTGTTACACCTGATTTTCATAATCATGATTTGTCAATTAACATCATACATTGCTAGTCATCATTATTATATACAATACCACAGTGTCACCTCTATTATGAACTCTTCATAATTCATACTGACTTTTCATTCACTTTCCCCACCCAGGATTTCACACCTCTGAAAGGCACAACTCTTGGTCAATTCATGACCTTGTTTACACGCACATACTGTAGAGCCGTTCTGTGGTAAAGAGTCTATCGTTTTTTTCTGCACAGTGTTTGTGGGCACATGCATGCATGCACGCTCACAAGTGTCCAAAACTACCTGCTTTTGTTTGCCAGTGTTAAAGTGAGACTAGAACAGAAAGCAGCTCAGTCTATTGTGCAACACTGAAGCCCAATGTAGGACCACAGATATTGGACAAAGTGAGTAAGATAACATTTAAACACATTTTAGAAAAATAGTGCATTATATTGTAATCACTTAATGCATAATATTAATATGTACATTATTAACATATCGTCGCTGTCGGGCAGAATCCTTGTATCTCCATATTTCAACTTTTAATATTTTTGCGTAAATTGACCCTACTTCATCATACGAGTGTCCCATAAAGTAGTGAAAATAACAGATCTACAAGTTAACAACGCATCGCAATGCGTTGTGAGCTTGCAGGTCGGCTATTTTAAAATGTTTATTTCAAATCTTTTGTTAATAATAATAAAAATGGAACGGTTTTGGACATACAAGGTTTCCACCCAACACCGACTACTGTATATACTTTTACTAACCACTTAAACTATATAATTTGTTGTACGCCAAATAGAGTGAATAGCCAATCTACAAGCTCACTTTTGTTTTGCATTGCAATACATTGTGAGCTTGTAGATCTGCTATTTTCACCAAATGTTCACCTATTATGTCAGGCCCAGAGTCACTTTGTTTGTGTCGTTCATTAAGATGTCTACAGATACTTCTGACAAGCCAGGCACATCAACACGTGTGAGGTCTGGTGGAGGAGTCAGGAGGGAGAGGCAGGAGGAGAGAGGAGAGGAGGAGAACGTGGAGAATGAAGGAGCAGACGGTCTGAGAGACCACGGCTCTGGCTCACAGGATCAAGGTACACAGTAACACTCTTACAATGTTTCTATCTCTTCTCACATCATTACTACAGCAGCTTGTCGAATGACAATCTCTCATTTCATGATGTGACATTTATTTATATTTTTATGTTATTTGGGGGGCTTTTTTTAGCCTTTATTTGACTGGTAGCCTGCAGTCAGGGAACAATTGGCACCTACCAACTGCAAATGTCATCATGCACATGTCCTCTTTGTGTCATAAATTACGGAGACTATCCAGCCACTCTGGCACGTAAAAAAAGAAAAAGAAAAGAAAAGGAAATCATTCCCTGATTTTTCCAATTTTTCATACAAGACATTTGTCTTTTCTTTTTTTTAAGCGATGCAGCCGACATTTATGTTCTTGTGTTTTGCGTTGCCACCTTCACTGGGGAGAATTAAGGGACCACAGGCTCACTAGTATACCAAGTCAAGCAAAAGTGTAAATAACATAACCCATTAAGACCTGGAACGCATCTGTGTCATTTTAGATTTCTTTGGCTATTCAAAAATAGCAGATATACAAGCTCATAGCGCGGCTTGTAGATCTGCTATTTTTGAAAAATCGTGAAATTCTTTTAAAATATATTTTTTTTTAAATATGATAATGATTAATAGATAAGCCCTAAGAATGTTGACAGTTAACCCATTAAAAAGCCTGTCAACTTAACCTTCTTTTGTAGCTGAACAGACTTCCACAGAACAGAACAGTTCTATGAAATAATACGTGCCATTCAGCTGTATGACACACTAGAAGGCTAAATGTAATAACAATTTAAAAAATCTGAAGATGGATGGACTGAGGCCTAGTTTAATATGCAAAACAATTTTATACAAAGCATTAGGCGTCCCTGCTTCATCTCTCTATAAGCTCCTTGGCCTGAAAAACGGTTGAACGGTTGACCCCTAAATGTTTATGGATTATATAGGATAGATTGATAGTGTTATTTATTTCGCTGTTTTAATAAACCACTCTGTGTAGTCTGCTCTTTTGCTGCACGGTCAATACACAACAATCTACAAACATGTTTTAATCTGACATATACTTCAAATATTGTTTTCTCTGAACACTATTTTCTATGTGTACATCATACAATCTGACAAGGTTGATCTTATGATTTCCAAATCATTGGTTATGATTACTATGGTTAGAATATAACAGATGTCTGTGTAATTGAGGTGCTCTTATCAGTACAAGATACAAAACATTATCCATGACTACAAACTGACTAATATAATAGTCTAGATAAGAGGTCTTCAATGTTTGTCAGGCCAAGGACCCCTTAGCTGAGAGACTGATGAAGCAGGGACCCCCCCCCCCCCCACTACATTTAAGATTGTGACGCATTTGCAACTTATTTTTGTATTGCATGCAACTTGATAAGAGGCTTTCAAAGCTAGATCACCATATATTTAGCTGACTGTCTCATAAGTTCTGTTGACCGTTGCTTGCGTCCAGAGGTGGACAGTAACGGAGTACATTTACTTAAGTACATATTTTGAGGATCTGTACTTTACTTGAGTATTAGATTTCTTTGATACTTACTACTCTTACTTGAGTACATTTCCAAGACAAATATTTTACTTTTACTCGAGTAAATTTCAAAAAAGGCTGAAAAGTACTCGTTACTTTTAGGTAATGGGCACACACGGCCGAACGATGGGAAAAAACTGTTTTCTGTGCGTTCGCCAGGCAGTGCATCTGTCTGCCTGCCTATGTGTTTGTGTGCTGTATGCGAAGGGCGCTAGGACCCTGGGGGGTGTCGTGTGTGTGTGTGTGTGTGTGTGTGTGTGTGTGTGTGTGTGTGTGTGTGTGTGTGTGTGTGTGTGTGTGTGTGTGTGTGTGTGTGTGTGTGTGTGTGTGTGTGTGTGTGTGTGTGTGTGTGTGTGTGCGCGCGAGAGAGGTGGTTTCCTCATTGACGTGTGAGGAGAAATGTGCGCTGTCTGTGGCCGTGGGGTGGAAGAGAGAGAGATATGCCCCGGCCCTAAAAAGAAAATACTTTATTCTTAAAACAAACAGTGGGAAGTCCATGAGTGGAGATGTGTCAGAGCCTTTTGAATCTGCACCTTGTGTCAGACGGTCTGTAACATGTTAGAACTCCCTGCAACGCTCTGGACCAGAGCAGTATATCAGAGGGAGGTTTCATAACATGCTGGCGACACGAAATAAAGGTGTATCTAACATTGCTCTACCGAAAATAAGTTACTGCATGTGAGGTTACGTTAGCTTATAGTTAGACACGGACTGAGCTGCAACAGCATGGACTGTCAGCTGAACAGTGCAGTGTTTAATGATTCAAATACTGCAAAGAAAATCCAAGGCTGAGATGATAACAGCCCCAATAGTCAGGGGATATTAGCAGAAAGATTTCCAATCTTGGAATAAATTCCTTACCAAAAAAGATCTTCACCAATGTGTTTGTAAAAGTGTCTAGTAACACATCTCACAAAGACTGAAATGCAGTTTCCCTAGGAGGTTTTTTGACAGCTCCTGAAAGTTGGGGTACCCACTAATATAACCACGTGGGGGAAAAAAAATCTAAATTTAATTCTGTTTTAAGTAGGGGTCAAACTAGGGTGTTTTTTATGATTCTGAATCCATTGTAAGCATTTGTTTTGCACCAAAACCACTCATTGGGCAGTTGGGCTAAAAACGGCCCAATCTCAATGGGCTTTTTACACAAAAAGTATACCTGGAAAAGGATGGCTATGGCCGTTTTTAGCCCAAGGAGTGGTTTTGGTGCAAAACAAATGCTTGCAATGGATTCAGAATCATAAAAACACCCTAGTTTGACCCCTCACATGCTAATTAAAACAGAATTAAAATTTGATTTCCCCCCCCCCCCCCACATAAGGTTATATTGGTGGGTACCCCAACTTTCAGGAGCTGTCAAAAATTCTCCTAGGGAAACTGCATTTCAGTCTTTGTGAGATGTGTTACTAGACACCTTTACAAAACACATTGGTGAAAATTTATTTTGGTAAGGAATTTATTCCAAGATGTTTTTAATATCCCCTGACTAAAACACTGTGCGGGATATTCTGAAAGACCTGCAGCAGGTGAGCAAGTAAATGCACCCCCGTGTGTGTGTGTGTGTGTGTGTGTGTGTGTGTGTGTGTGTGTGTGTGTGTGTGTGTGTGTGTGTGTCAGCTGATTGATGGGAAAATAGCGCTGGGAAAATGGTTGGTTGAAGGATAACATTAAGTCTAATAATGATGTACTGTGCATGTTCACATCATGTATACTTTACATTACTTAAGACCATTTTCAAATATTTTTTTTTTTAACATTATGGCCATTATAGCCAACAAAATAGCCAATTCGAGGTGCCCAGATGTCCCTATAGTGCCCACCTATCCTGAATCCAATTTGAACATGCTTGTAGAACATTTCACATTTAAGGCCTCATTTGAACAATTGCTATAAAACCTGTGGATGTAATTATGGCATAAACAATAAGTTGGGTATTTTTTGGTGGTTCAAATCATGTACAGCCCACTTATTTCATACCCTTTTCCAAAGCATACTTTTATTATTACTTTTTCACATTTTGCAAACAACTGCCAATGTCAAACTGCAAAACATGCATACATACACAATGGTGTATGGCTGAAGCTTGCATTTACTAGTATTTAGCACATAGCAGTGACATATGGTACTTTTTTGCCTTGAATATTCTTGAAAGGCAAAGAGTGCCTTGAAAACAATGCAATCAGACAGTATGGCATACTGTCTGATTGGGGAAACGTTTTTATTTTATTAGGACCCATAGAATCCTGATCATGTCAAGGTCAAAGTCGATGACACAATCATCACTAGCAAAGAAGAGATTACCTATTTGGAATGTATTCTTGACAAATACCTGACAGGTGAAAGAAGCATGGCAACAAAGGTGGTCAAAGGAGTAAACCAGAGAACCAGATTTATGGGCAGAGTTTCCTCTTTTGTCAACCCTCAGGCCCCTCTCAGGGGCCCTGATTCAGCCCCTTTTTGACTAGGCTAGCTCCTCTTGGTACTCCAACACCTCAGTGTCACTGAAGACTAAGCTTCAAACCTCCCAAAACAAACTGATTCGACTACTTCTCGGACTGGGGCCCATGACCCACCTCTCTCCCACTCACTTTGCCAGCCTAGGCTGGCTCAGGGTGGAAGACAGGGTTAAACAACTAAAATTGGGACTGGTCTTCAAAATTGTAAATGCAGATTTGCCCGAAATGCCCCCTATACCCGCATATCTGTATAAATACCTCGAAAAAGTTAGTGACACCCACAGCCACGAAACTAGAGGGAGCGTAAACAACAATCTGGTACCACCCACCCATAAAACAAACATGGGCAAATTCTCCTTCTATAGCACAGCCACCAAGGAATGGAATAGTCTAAACCCATCCCTCGAAAAATGCAGTTCGCTGGGCTCATTCAAAACAGCCCTAAAAACTCATCTTTCTGGAGGCCTAAAGAGGAGCTAGTACCAGTTTCCCTGTAGACAGACGACCCCCCCCCTCCTCTTTTTTGTACATATTTTTTATTTCCTCATGCTTTTTTTGTATATCATTTTTATTTTTCCATGCTCCCCCCCCCCTTTTTTTGTACATATTTTTTTCATGCTTTTTTTTGTACATAGTGGTATTTTTTCTGTATTATCTGTATTTTCATGTTGATTTTTGAACTGTTTGGTTGCTACTATATATGTCTATGAAATTAATTCAAGGACCCCAACGGAAACAAGTCCGCAAGGACTTTTTTGGCCGGACCTTTTAGACAAAAGCAACTGTGTTGTTTTACATTCTTTTGCCTAATAAAAATTTCAATCAATGTGAAGGTCCTGGCACCCATTAACTACATTGAAAACCTAACATCACTAGATAATTCCTTTTAACAGGACGTTCATGAAAGTCCTTGCGGGCTTGTTTCCAATGAGGGCCTGTGAGCAATTAGGGGTTAAGAGTCTTGCTCAGGGACACATTTCATTTCATCGACACATGCTGGCGTGGCCTGGAATCGTACCTGGGGCAACCAGGGCCTCTGGCTCCCTAGGCGGGCTCACTAACCACTCAGCTATGGCCGCCCCCACTGCTTCTGCTTAGATGAGGACTTATTTTGTTGCATTGGAATTGCTGAGGTTTTAGACATATTTTAGTTTGTTCAAGACAGTATATTATACAGTATATTTAAATTGAATATGTTGTGGTTATTTGGTTATTTTGTGCTGCACCACTAGGCTATAAAGATATTAATTTAGTTTACTCGTTTGAACCAATGCTGCTCTAATTTGACTTAAAAAGCCATATAAAACATTACAGCAATTCATTGATGTGAAAAATAAGAAATTTACTTTTACTTTTACTTGTACTTAAGTATTTTTAAAAGCATGTACTTTTTTACTCTTACTTGAGTAACATTTTGACTGAGCTACTTTTACTTGTAGTGGAGTAAATTTAACCAGGAGTACTCTGTACTCTTACTCAAGTACTGGGGTTGAGTACTCTGTCCACCTCTGCTTGCGTCGAGATATTTGAGACTAGCAATAGCTAGACGTATTCCACAGGCTTTTCTTTTAAGTGACTGTAGGTTGTCTCCTAGTGATGCCGCAGTGCTGTCAAACTTCATAGATTAGTTTGACAGCAAGTATTATTTATTCTTATAATAATATGTTGGATTCATGTTGGTGTATTTTCAGATATTTAATCTTTTTGAAAATAAAATAAATAGAAAAGGTACTGTCACACAAGAAATTGGCAGCTCCACTATAGTAACTCTTAAGACCCCCTAGGTGTCCTCGACCCCCTGTTGAAGACCCCTGGTCTAGATAATAGAGTTTTAAACATTTCAACAGTAAAGGCTACAAAAAAGCATTTTCATTGGAGGTTGGTTAATTTTAACTGCAGCTGGAAGTGTATGGGGATGGAATTGTTTTCTAAATCACTAAATTATATTTTACTCTGATAGGATGCTATACATTTGCCAGGGTAGATTATCAAGCAAACCCTTAAGTTGTTCACTGGGTACAGTGTAGTGTAGAGAGAGTAGGGGAGTGACATGCAGCAAACACATGTGATATGCGCCCTTTTTGAGAAAGTCGCAATTGCGTATTGGGAAGACACGTTCAACTAGATTATTGTATCAGACATATGAATGTTTCTACAGGAAGATGAAGGGGTTCTGAGTCCATTGCATCAAATCACATAATTATATAATATTCACTCTGTGTTCTTTTAAATGAAATATTGAAACTGATCATATTAAAGTTTAACTCTATTGTACTATTATCCTCCAGTTGTCCAGAGAGAACTCATCCTCCAGAGACAACTCACCATCCAGAGAGACCTCAACCTCCAGAGAGAACTCACCATCCAGAGAGACATCGTCAGAGCGTGTGCAGTGATTCTTACTTTGATGTTTGCTATATTCACAGTGAGAACCGTAGACAGGGCCATGGACTGTGAGTATCAGATGGTCAAAGGTCAAATTCATGCACTAACAACAATAAAATGACATTGTGTCTCACACAAGAACCCTACCATGCTTCACTATTGATAGTATGTGGTTTACTAGTACTTTATACATGTTGAGACCTATTCACATAAAAACACACCTGATCAGGAGCAATGAGGTTTCTTCTTCTCCAAGCTGCTTGACCTCAGCATGAACAGTAGCAACAAATATCATCTCCTTTTGGTCATTAATTTGCAGGTAATTCAGCCAATTCCGAGTTACTATCCAACCTGACCCTCGAGAGGAACCAGCTCCAGACCAGATATGACGACTTGACCTTCAAAAAGAACCAGCTCCAGACCATACATGACAACATGACCCTGAAGATACAGCAATTAGAACGTGAATTAGAGACAGCAGGTGAGAGAGGTTACAAACCTTTTTTAAGGAATATTAATTAGTGTATTATTATTATTGTTGTTAGGGATATAGTATTAAAAACTGTAAGTAAACCCTCGTCACTGCTGGTTTATCATCACTTTCATAGAAACATGTACGAAAAATCATTTTTTTTTGTTTTTTAAATTGCAGTTTTCCTATAACCACACGAACCCTCGCTTCCCTATTCTGGGCATGTCTTAAAGCAGCATTATGTAACGTTCCTCTTCTACCCCGGATTTGAACCTGGTTTCCTGCTTAAGTGCTGACATTTTTACCACTGAGCTAACAGAGCCGGCCTGCTTTCTCAGGGGATAAATCTTGACCATCAGGTCTAAATTCATGTCAGATCCTCTGTCTAGGTGAGACAGGACCTTTGACACGATCTAAATGTCTCAATAGAAAAGCAGGGAGACAAACTACAACCACCCCAAGTGTATAAGTTATATTGTATTAACATACTCTACCATACAGATTGGACAAAATTACATTTTATTCATTGAACAAAAGTTACATAGGCTTTAATACATTCAGCAAAAATACCAGATCTACAAGCTCACAACAAACCACATTGCAATGTGTTGTGAGTCTGTAGATCTGCTATCTTCACTGTTTGCCGTACAACAAAATATATAGGATTTACTACACAGTTAAATACAAATGTAGACATGCATGAAATGTCCTTCGATTACATCACTCACTGACTGTACTAATATGGCAAAGTCTCTGAGACGTTGGTAGTAGAAATGTTATATAAAAGCAACAACATTACTTTATGGTGTCTCTTAACAGTGTAACTAGGATCAGTGTCTGTATCACTGATCCTAAATGTCCACTCAACTCTGTCCAGAGTGTCTCTGTGTTTAACATTGTGTCTGTATCACTGATCCTAAATGTCCACTCAACTCTGTCCAGAGTGTCTCTGTCTTTATTAACAGTGTGTTTGTATCACTGATCCTGAATGTTCATTCAACTCTGTCCAGAGTGTCTCTGTGTTTAACAGTGTGTTTGTATCGCTGATCCTAAATGTCCACTCAACTCTGTCCAGAGTGTCTCTGTCTTTATTAACAGTGTGTTTGTATCACTGATCCTAAATGTCTACTCAACTCTGTCCAGAGTGTCTCTGTCTTTAACGGTGTGTTTGTATCACTGATCCTAAATGTCCACTCAAACAGTGTCAGGCAGTGAAAGGTAAAGGACTCCTGTTATGTCATGTTGAGACACAAGGGGGCAGTGTTTAGCTTTGTGTCATGATTGTGATGAGCAGCAGAGTTCTGGAGAAAATCAGTCTGGTCACACATAAATGTGGCATTTAGTGTTTATGAAATACTAGTTAAACATGCATACACATTCTAAAAGAGGTGCAGAAACAACATTTATATAATAAATAAATATATAGCTTTGCCAACGACAAATTATAACAGACTTATTATAACCACTCTGTGTTCAATTTATTATCAGTACAATGAAAATCCATCACTAAAATTTCTGTTTGATGTTCAGTCAAGTGTCCCAGTGGATGGTGGAGGTTTGGATGCAGCTGTTATTTCAGATCTACTGAAAAGAAAACCTGGGAGGAAAGCAGAGAACAATGTCAGAAGACAGGAGGACATCTTGTGATCATCAACAGTAAAGAAGAACAGGTGTGTGTGTGTGTGTGTGTGGGGGGGGGGGGTTTAGGGTTTAGGCTTACGGTTAAAAATGGCAAAAAAAATTACAAACCGCCGCCTTAAAATGTCTTCAGAGAGAGAGAGAGAACGTCAAAACCTGCATGCATTAAACTAAATTAATTATTATTCAATTATTGTCTAATCTTCAGGAATTCATCGGAGGATGGAACCATGGGGGTGAAGAATGGATTGGTCTGAAAAAGACCACGGGTGACAAATGGACATGGGTGGATGGAACACCACTGACAACGGGGTGAGAAATAAATGTTGATGTTTTTCTAATTCTATTAAATCACAGTATGTGAGTGACTGAGCTGATGTGGTTAAACCAAGTGTGCAGCTTCCTGCTTTGAAATTAAGTCCATATAGGAAGTGAGTTCAAGTGACCGTTCATATGAATGGCCTGTAGTTTCGCTGTTTTACCCCTGCTGGTGTCAGAATAAAATTCTCTCAATACAAAGTGGGTGGGTTTTTGATGAACTTTAGACTTGATTTTCTTACCTTAATAAACATTGTCATAAATACTATGTGCTTCCAGTCGCTAGTCTTCTTTCAATCATCATGATATGCGTTTTGGTAAATTATGGTCCCATTTATTTAAAAATTGACGATAAAGTAGGTTATGCTCTAGGAGGGGCGGGATGATTTGATTGACAAGCTACACAACCAATAGCATTCATTCCCCGTCCCCGCTCTTGATTGACAAGCTACCCAACCAATAGCATTCATTTAGGGATTGATTTCCGGTTGCTTTTTTGTATATATTAAAGATGGCAGATTTCAAATAGCCGAAAAATCGGCTTCATTTATGGTCTGTAGAAACCAATTGCGTCACTTTGTCCATTTATTTTACAGTCAATGGGTTAAACACATGATGTTGTTTACTCTGCAGGAACTGGGCCAGTGGACAGCCTGGTGACTTCGTTGACTTGGACTGTGCAGTATACCAGCACAGCGAAGGAAAATGGGCTAATAGGTTTTGTTCAAGTACATCACATACAAACAAGTGGATCTGTGAAAAGTGCACCTCTTAACTTAATTGATTTAAACTGCAGCTTACTTGCATTGAAGTTAAATAGTAATTAGTAGTGAATATTAGACAAACTCAAAACATTTTATTGTACAGCAATACAAACTGTTGTACCCCTTATTACATTAATACATACCCCAAAATAGTATGACTTACTGTAGCCTGGTTATTATTTGCTTCATGGACACTTCATCATTTTTACTTATTTTTTAAATTTTTATTCTTTGCTGACATAAGCCACAAGGGCAACTCAACGTACATATATATATATATACTGTATATATATATATATGTATACTGTGTGTGTGTATGTGTATATGTATATGTATATGTATATATAAAAAGACGACTCCTGCACATCCAAAAAAAGTCTAGTCGGCAGGTATATAAACTGTAAAAAGGGATGGAGTGTGCAGTGACTGCAGTCCCTTCCTTATGGAGGGTCCATCCCTTTTTACTGTGTGTGAGGTGTAGTCTTTGGCACAGTTACCACAGTGATACTTCCCATTAATGTAGGTGAAGGGCTGAGGCGTGTCTGAATGGTTTATGCATGTTCAATTCTTATGTGCAAAATATGCATTTAAAAATATATATATATCTCAACTTGCAAAAAGGGGGAGGGGGTAAAAAAAAGTAGATAATTATGGGTCTGGTTGTTTCGGTGCGTTTTAAAATCGATCACGTGTGAGCTTGGGGTAGAAGTCATACATGACGTGTGCATCTTGACTACTCTCCTACCGCGTGGCAACAAGACACCATGTGTGCATTGGCCTTCAGTCAAGTTTATGAGAAATTGAGAATCATCGTACTTATCATTGGCAGATTTACTTGTGCAAACTTGCAGTAAGCCTTGCAGTTAATCACAGTTTTTTTTGGGACATTGAATGTGAAGCATCAATCTGGATTTTCACAAATTCAGCTTTTGTAGTGCAACGTTCTATTTCTACATAATATGCATTATTATTGTATGTGATGTGGCTACTTATGTCATTTATACTTTTTCCTAACCTACTGATATGATTGTACTCTTGATATTGTTTATATTGATAATATATTATCCTAAAGTTTTTTGTGGTGTGTCATTTTTTGGTGATGGGTGTGATCTCTGATTCATGGTATTCAGCAGGTGTACAGATTACCTGACACCTCATGGCCTGTGAGAGGTAGCCTAACGGTGATCCCACATGACGTGACCAGTCTGACAATGTCATGGCCATGTGAGAGGTGTAACATAGAAGTTTGTTAAAGTCATTGTGCTCCAGAATTCAATCCTGATGCAGGTCTACGTCTATAAGGACCAAAACATTGATAATTATAAAGTAAAAATCATCTTTCATCTTTAAGGCCTATTTTGCTTCATATGAAGTGTTACATTTTGTTCAATATCAAATTGTATAGATTTAAAATGCAGAAAATGCATGAAAACGTGAAAAGGGACACCTGCAGAGTGAACTACTGCGCACCCTGGTTTCTCGACCACGTGTGTACAATTAACTTTTGTTGTATGATCATGTTAGTATGATTTTTGTCAAACTGTTCTGGGGTCGGTTTTGTGTTGCATTATATCATGTCCCCTCCCACCCTTTCTCAAAGAACACCCAAACTGTTCTGGGTTCTGTTTAGTGAGCACTTATTATCATTGGTGGAAAGTAACTAAGTACATGTACTCAAGTACTGTACTAGTACAATTTTGAGGTACTTTTACTTTACTCCAATTTGCAATACTTTTACTTCTACACCACTACACCTCAGAGGCAAATATTGTACTTTTACTCCACTACAATTATTCGAAAACTTTAGTTACTTTGTAGATTTTGGTTATCATTACAAAACCACTTCAGCCCTATAGAGCACCGAAGTCCTGACGTGACTCGTTCATCCCCAGGTTTGCGGAAGTAATTTCTCTATGGAGAATAACATTGGGTCATCTTAGAATCGTCTCATATAAGAATTGTGGTCCAAAAAAAAACACTGCGTGTCGGCGTTATTGTCAGGGAGGAGGTTCTGTATCGTTTATGATAGTCAGTCACTTATATTTGATACAGTCTGTTTCTGGCGAAAATGTAACTAATTCGGCGGAAGTAACATTAGCGTTTTCTCACCGTCAGTTGATGCTTCATATCCATAAGAGTCAACACGCCGGGGTCATTTGTTTATTTTTGGAACACAGTTCTTATTTGACGCGATATTAAATACGTCTATGGGATTCAGAACGGGGGTGGAAAACTGCGAACCAGGTAGACAAACAAAGGATGTGTAAATGACGTCAGACTTCGGCGGTCTATTTAAACTTTGGCAATTTGAAAATAGCCGATCTACAAGGTCACAACGTGTCACTTCGCGACACATTGTGAGCTTGTAGATCTGCTATTTTCAAAGGATTTTTATACATTTGAAACCTTCTGCATAACGAGTACTTTTACTTTTGGTACTTTAAGTACATTTTGATACCAATACTTATGTACTTTTACTCAAGTACATTTTGAATATTATAGTATTTCTACATTGCAGTATTGGTACTTTTACTTAGGTAAAACATTATGGTACTTTTTCCACCACTGCTTATTATGTCTTTGTTGCTGTCAGAGGAGCAGAGGGATTGTCTCAGTTAAATTGGCGTCACCAGGCTTTCGTCAGTACCTGTGGAAAGCCTGGTTTCTATTCCGAATTAAGCAGTGTGATCCGGTCTATAGCCCGCCTACTGTATCCGGTAATTTGCGCTCCTACACAGGCACGCACGCGTATCGTTTCCGTATCCGCTCTAGATCCAGAGCGGCTCAGTAACCTGCAAACTGAACTGAACTGATCCCAGATTCACAGACCAGGGGAGGTGCGTCACACTAGGACACGTTACTTCTCACTTTTTAAATTTAAATCGTGTTTGTTTTAGTGAGTTTTAACAACACGGTTATCCTCCCAAATTATTTGTGATTTAACAAATATTGTTTCATTGTTCCAAACAACAGGGTTATTGTAGTAAACTGTGGTTCATATTTAGTGTTTTGTTTTTTAGTTTACTTTCAGTTTCAACAAAGAAAAGGAAGAGGCTAGCTAGCCATGGTTCACATGCGTCATGGTGCCGAGTCCCCCTCCCTGGACCCTGGTTTATAGCAGTGTTCGACTTTTGTTACATTGCCAACTCTCACATGTACATAAACGTTCAGATTTCAAATATAAAGTGCTTACCCCCGAGCCACGGATGTTACAAAGCGACCCGGACCACGATAAGTACCCGTATCTCCCGTATTGTTCAATAAAAAGTATTTTAATCCGATCGACGGCCATTTTCTCCAAATTGTCTCCGATACTTTCAACCATGCGACACTAATGGTTGGAAGGTGTATTGCACTCTGATACATTACACACACACACACACACACACACACACACACACACACACACACACACACACACACACACACACACAAAAAAGGGCCGGCGATGGGATTAAAATGCTTTTTATTTAACAATACAGGAGATACGGGTACTTATCGTGGTCCGGATCGCCTTGTAACATCCGTGGATCGGTGGTAAGCACTTTATATTTGAAATCTGAACGTTTATGTACATGTTAGAGTTGGCAATGTAAAAAAATCGAACACCGCTATAAACCGGGGGGACTCGGCACCATGACTGTCATGGTATGACAGTCATGTTTCAGGGCTAGGAAGAGGCGAGGTCTATCAAGAATAGAGAGGGAATAGAACAAATCTCCACAGTCCGCCATTAACGTGTTGTGTGTGGTTGTGTTGTGTATTATTGTTAGTGTATTGATTAGTTATTGATCATCAGCATGAAAGCTCATCTCCTCAGAGCTTCATGGTTCGTCTGTCTGATGGCAGCAGCTGAACTCATCCTGACATCAGGTAGGAGAAGACACTTTAGTTTAAAACATTTACAGCGTGGACACACCCTGCCCATGTCAGTCTTAACCTGGTTGGAAACCCAACCAAATTATATATTGAATAAGTATACTATGTTGATTTAACTGAGACTGTACAAATTATGGAACCCCACTGGCCACTGCCACTGGCCCGTTTGTACATCTGTGGTGGGTTGGGTAGACCTGCCGTCTGGTCCTCAGTAACTAAGTAGTAGACTATGTCGAGTCGAAGTGTTCACTGGGTTTTTTTTCTCGGCCGAAAACTGTGATGCTTTGCCTGGCAGCGTTTCCAAGCGCCCGAAATGAAAACATTTCAGCTCTCAGCAGACACCATGCAGACAGAGGAAAGCGCCTTCCGAGCGCAGTGTAAATGAATGCCCAGTGCCCACTACAATGCCGAGATGCTGGAGTTTCCAAAAATGTGGCGCTCCCCTTATAAACAACTAGAAGTTCGGTCTGCGTCTGCTATAGCCTACGCGGCCCTCACGTCTAGAGTTTGACACCTATGTGCCAGCGCCGATGTGACTGATATGCCCATGTCTGTGTGTCTGTCATTCCTTGTCCCCTTTATGGCCATATATGGAGATCTTTGTATTTGTCAGTCCTTGAATTGCCTTTTATTCCCATATAATTTTGGAGATCCCTCATCCCTGATGTCATCAGTATATGCCCTGCAATTGCCCATGGGCATGCTGATATAACTATTCATAGGGATGGGCAATATGGCAAAAATATATCACTTTTTTTTAAGGAAAGATCAGCTGACATACAGGGAAGTGATTAGTAAAAAAATAAATATTGTTTTGTTATGCAAACACAGGGCTAAGTTATTACGCCTTTAATTAACTTGGGCTAAAGGATAACACAAAAAAGTCCTGGGGACTTTCCATTGTGGTCCTGTTTTTGTGCCCAGTGATCCTGGGGCCCAGACGGCTTTGGTGCCCAGAAATACCTGGTGGCCACTGTTCCGAGGTTGCTGGATTTGCGAGGTTATCAGAAGGTTTAAGTGCCCACTGGACCTGTATTCAACACCACCGGCATGTAGCGATGCAGGAAGGTGGAGGAGGAACGCACATTGACACCTCCAGCTTTTGACAGAGTTTCCGAATTTGAATGTAATTTTGCCACTACACTGAGTTAACTGATTAGTCTGATATCAAGCTATCTAATGTTCAGATTGTTCACTGAAATAAAACATGTATTACTATGCAGCTGTGTTAAAATGTAGGATTCACTGAAAATTATGTTTCCATTGACTAAGCTCTTTTCCAGGCATAGGTTTTAAAGTGACACTTTTCTATTTTGAATTGCATCATGCTACCTTTGTACCAGACACAACACTTTATACATTTGTACCCCAGTCTTCCTAGAAGGGCTTGTTTGCATCGGTAGAATTTCATGATGGAGCCATAGGAGACAGTGTTAGTCTAGTATAGTTACTTATTTTTGTTGCTAAACCATTCTTTCTACTAAATGTCATTACAGACTGCTATGACTATTCAACTTGACTGAAATATCTTTTTTTTTTCTCTACACAGACCAACAAGATGTGACATACACACCATTGGGAGGAATCCTTGAATTGCTTCCAGATACTAACTCTGTTACTGAACCCATCACTGGCATACTGTGGAAACATTTCCCCAATAAGGCAGCAGAATGGGATCAGGTCTTTGGTCCTGATGTGGATTACTATGGGACATATAGACACCGCACTGCATTGAATAAAGACACTGTAAAGTTGGTCATCAACAACATGACCATAGAAGACAGTGGAATATACTCTGTGGAGGTAAACGGTCGACTGCTAAACAAGACTTACAAGGTTCAAGTGATCAGTAAGTATGAATGTTTGTAAAGGATAAATGTTATGGTTTTGTTGTACTTCTATTATAGTAGTATGTTTCAATACTTGTCTGTCCAGTCCTCAGAAGAGAAAATGTTCATTTGAATGGTTAGAGTTAATGGAATGATTTTTTCTTATGAACATTATTTATTTATAATGCAATTTAAGAAGAGAACGTGTTTAAATCTGTCGGATGACCACCTCACAATGAATGATGGTGATTCATATATGACACAGACAGAGAGAGATCTACAAAGATGGAAGATCAGTGACACAGATTATGTTTAGTCTGGAGAATTATTTCTATATTACCTATAATAGTACAACTTTATATTTATGTATTTATTTACGAACGTGTGTGTGTATGTATGTATGTATGTATGTATTTATTTATGCGTGAATGTGAATTTTATTCTGCATAGCTGTAAATAGTCAAATACATCCTGAAGTTGAACTTGGTGCGTATGAGAAGAACAGGTAATCGTGACTCATTGCAGTTTGACTAATGATACAGTCAGATACATGTGAGCAGAGTGAATAACATTCACCACCAACTGTTTTCTGCTGCACCAATGATCTCCAGCATCTTTCACCATGCTTTATTTAGTTTTTCTCTGTACCTATTCATAGAGATCGTTTGTAGAGCCTGACTGATGCCAGAGTTTTGGGTACAATACAGATTCAGTTTTTTGAGAAACCACACATTATCAATGTTTTGAACGATAACTTTGCCAAAAAAATACACAATTTTCTTATCAATTTGAAAAACATAATTAAAGTTTTTATTTGAGAAAAGTATTAAACTTCTAATATGAAGAGAACATTTAACTTTACAATGAAGAAGCAAACAACTACTGTGAAAAGAAAATACATAAACTGAACTTTATTTTGTTTATCTTATGCCATATTCTAAAAAGTTAAGAAATACCCAATCTACAACCTCATACTGCGTTGGGATGCGTGCTTGTAAATCTTCTATTTTTGAGCACATTTGAAATGTACAACATTGGCAATACCGATGTTGTCAAATAATGGCTGATGCATCGGCCAAACTGTTATATACCTTGATGGGTCTTGGTGGGTTTAAAATATAAAATTGTAATTCATATTACTTGTGGGTATTATACCAGCATGGAAAACTCCTCTACAGTCAAATTAATGCTGGCACACAGAAACACCTCAATGAAACACACCATTGCTCGGGTGGCGCAGTGGTAAAGTCCCTGCCCACCACCGCAGAGGTTGTGGGTTGAATTCACCCTGGTGCATCTGCCTTTGTCGAGCGTCTATACGAACACAATTGATCCGCGAGCGGGAGGGACGCCAGGCGGGGAGGGTGATATTTGTCACTGCAGGTATTCCTACGGGCTGGGGTGGCACCTGTCAGCAGGGAGTGTTGGGCGGGAGGAGTAGGACGAAGGCCCTATGTCCTCCCGGTGGGGGCTCCTCACTGGTAGGTGAGTCAGTAGGATACAACAGCAGTGACAACACAGACATGTGTGTGGGGAGGAATCAATTGGCATAACAACTAAATTGGGGAAAAAGGGGTAATAAGCACCAAAAAAGAAAAAGAACGCACCATCTATTAATCTCAAGTGGGATGGTTGCTATGTGGTTGCTACCCTGTGTGATTTCTGTGAAATTAGCTTCTCATTTGCATGAAGTTGACCGCTCTGCTTTCAATCCCACAATCCTTTTACATTAGAAATGGCTGCCTTTCGTCTGGTCTAATTTAATTTTTATGCAGCAGATTCAAATTGTTTACAATGCTTCCATAGAAAAATTATGTGAAGTATAAAAAAATTCAAACTGTAATAATAACCTTGCTGCTTGCTCCCCCTATGTGTATCTGTACCATAACCATTACCTGAGGAATATCAAACAGCCAACATGTGTTTTCCTCATCAAAATGTAAGACCATTTGACCAGTAATTCTGAGCTGTGTTCATTCTTTTTCCCCAACAGAGAGAGTCCAAAAGCCATTTCTGGCTATCAGGGCACCGTGTGCATCTAACTCTACCAGCTGCACAATGGTCTGTGTTGGAGACATCAGAGAGTCAGGTCCGGTCACCTATCTCTGGAAGAAAGATGAAGGGGAATGGATGGTGTCTGACTCTGGACAGAATTCTAATCAGTTGATTATCTTCAACAATGAGGAAGGGAAGAAGGTTAAAACATTCTCTTGTGAAATGAAAAACATGTTCAGTGTGGAGCAGAGTGATCCCCTTGACAACCTGCTTTACAAAGGTATGTAGTTTACTCCACGATGTGTAGAAATCGATCCAACACTGCCATTTTGACAAATCATAAAACTCCTGTGTGTCTGTGTGAAGCACAGTGAAGAAGACACTTTGATGAAACATGTTGGTAATTCTTGTTGTCTCCTGTGCCCTCTCAACAGTTGAATTCAATTCAATTGCTCAATTCAATTCAACAATGTAACTATATTTAATTAATTGACCCAACTTTAACTAACTTTACATTGTTGGAACAGAATGTGGCATGTCATGTAACTTATGAGGCTGAATTCAGAATATCAGTTCTGGGCCTCATTCACTAAGTATCATTTATACAGCCATTTCGATGCATTCTCAATGTGCTCCTGTCTGCTAGCCCACAGCTTGATAAACCTGTTTTATGACTGTTCTCACTGATAACCCACCCCCACCCTGGAGCTCTATTCTGATAGTAATCATTGGTATAGAGCATACATGGGCAACAGGCTACAAGTTCAAAACATGTCGCACTGCGACACATTTTGAACTTGTAGATTGGCTATTTTTGCTATACTTTTGTGTGACATAAAATGGCCCGACAGTATGCAATGTGGCCCTCTGGAGTGAGCGTGGAAATATAGTGGCCTTCTCATCATCAAAGTTGCCCACCCCTGCTATAGAGTATTTGTTCAGTAACAGGGGTCTCTCCAGCTCTCAACAGAGTTGGGATACCAATTTTATCCATTCAGAGACTAAACACATACTGTATTTGGACTCTGCACATAGGTAAATTACATTAGAAAATGCGACATGACAATGTCAAGTTAACTAGCTTCTATACATATATATGTATATATATATTTATATATATATATATATTTGCCAGGAGCCACCACTGCAAGAGGCTATATACCTATTTGTCCGCTAGAGGGCAGACACGTTCTGTGTAGACTGTATCCAGTGTGTACTGTACTGTACTGTAGCTTACCACACACTGAACAAATAAGGTAGGACAGGTTTTTCAAGGACAGATTCCAGCTGCTATGACTGCAAACTCACTTGGTAACAGCTAGTATTAGCCCGCTAGCCTAATAGGAAAGAGGGAAGAGGGGCCAGGGAAAAGTTTATTTTGCTACCTTTTTTCACGACTGCTGCCCCTACAGTTGACAAAGGTCCACAAAGGTATTGCGGTATTGAGCGCCAGATGACTGATGATGGAATCGATGGACAATACCCCATTTTTGTCGCCCCCTCTGTTACTAAGAGACTTAGGTCAGACCAAAAATGACCCTTAAGCTGTTCGTACATTTTCGACTATATTAGAGTGTAAAGTGTGGTCTGACGTGTGATTCATGAAAGGGGGTGCAGAGCCTTGATTTTTGCGGATCCAGGTGCATCTCATGATGAATCTCATGATGGTTTGAGGCATATAAGTCTGCCCCTGAGCAGACATGAGTTTGAATGTACGTCTGCCACAATCCACGGACAAAAAAGCAATATGAATCAGACTCTGTTCTATGTGGCAGGGTGCGGATATGCTCATGAGTACAAAATCTGTGCGTACCCATGAAGCCTAGTGAATGAGGCCCAATGTGCTTGATGCCTCCATTGATGCTGCGTGGTTGAAGTAGTAAGACATGATTTAAAGAATAATAAATACATGCTCTGCATTTAGTTGACGTCATTTGTTTAAATAATGGAACAGACATAATTATTTTAAACACACTCAGGCAGGTACCATAACACAGTAGAGAAGTTTCAGACTTGCAGCTGATTGGTCTGCATTGATCTGGAAGGTCTAACTCTGTCAACTGATCGGAATGAGTGAGTCTGGCTAATAAGCTAGTACATTAGGCACACAAATTGACACCAGAACATGTTGACATGTTAATCTTCATCAACAACAATATGTAGACAAACCTACAAGCCGCCAGTAGCCTGGCTCGGTTGACTTCACTGAACTACATTTTTATTTTAGTTCCTGTCAATGTCATATTATTTTCTCCCTACCCAGCTAGGCTACCACATTTTACACATATTACAACACAATGTAGGCTATTATTATTATGCTTACAACCTTTTTATTTGTTAAGTTCATTGAAAGCAAATTAAACCCATTAATATAATTGCTTAT
This sequence comes from Gymnoscopelus braueri, assembly GCF_963280865.1. Classification (NCBI taxonomy): domain Eukaryota; kingdom Metazoa; phylum Chordata; class Actinopteri; order Myctophiformes; family Myctophidae; genus Gymnoscopelus; species Gymnoscopelus braueri. The sequence continues at coordinate 10,180,899 of NC_137626.1, forward strand.
TTTGTCTCCTAAGAACCTGAACCTGTGAAGCAGACACCTGTGGGAAGGATTGTTGGAGGCATTATTGTTGCTCTCATCCTTGCAGTGGGTTTGATGCTGGGTGTGAAATATCGTGGTAAGTTTCTCTACTGATTTTAAGTTACACATAACATACAACATACTTGCAAAGTTACTGCTCAACAGCTACATGCAATGCCAAATATTGGTGTGTGTGTGTGTGTGTGTGTGTGTGTGTGTGTGTGTGTGTGTGTGTGTGTGTGTGTGTGTGTGTGTGTGTGTGTGTGTGTGTGTGTGTGCGGCTGTGCGCGTGTGCGTGTGCGTGCGGATTAGCCCTTCGTGGTGCCCTGTGCACGTGTAGCAATGGACCCCCCATTGGGGTCTGGGGGAGCTTGAAGGGCCCCATGAGCCCTTGTCAAGGCCTCAAAAAACAGAGTAGAGGGGCCCACATATTTGATATTTGATTAACCTATACATTTTATTTTTGTTAATTGTCTGGGGGGGGGGGGCACTGGGAAAACCAGGGAGAGCTGTAAAAATCTTCTCTTATGGGGGTCCTTGGCTTATCTTTTCAAATGGGGGTCTGCGGGCTAATAATTGTGAATTCTGTGAATTGTGGGTCCTTGACATGAAAAAGTTTGAAAACCACTGATGTAGGACACACACACACACACACACACACACACACACACACACACACACACCCTAATGCTTGAGACACACTCATTTTATTGATTTTTAAAGGCCTGATCTAGAAAAATGCAAATGTCTATTTTAAAAAGGGTGATATTTATTTTATATTACCAGCCAGAGATAAGATGAGAATCAATCTGTAATATGCTCATACAGTAAACAACACACTCACAGCCTTTGATTAAAAATATATATATATATCAAAAATTATATGTATTTGGCCGTGGACTATTTTGTTCCAGGGACCCCCAGAAGTTGTAACATAGTTAAAAATGTTCGCTTTAAAAAATGCATGTTCAAAGATTTGCAAACATTTTCAAAACGATTTTTCAAAAATAGCAGATGTACAAGCTTATAGCGCGGCACTCGGTGCCGCGCTATAAGCTTGTAGATCTCCTATTTTTGAATAGCCAAAAATCTTAAAATGACAGATGCGTTCCCGGTCTTAATGGACTAATGAGTTTTACCACCCGCTGGCCTGCACTCCCATTAGCCAATTTCAATAGGAAAACATTGTTGCGACATTTATTTGGGTCTTAAATTACATTTGTTGAGGTCTTAAAAGGGTCTTAAAAAGTCTTACATTTTACTTTCAAAATGGTGCAGGAACCCTGCTTTATCTAAGGCTACTTAAATACTTAATAACTGAAACTGCTCATTTTACATTGTTAACCAGTAATTTAAGGCTATACTGGATTGTTAGGGCAGGCTGGGTGGTTGTTGTGGCTGTTCTGATAGTTTTTTTGTCAATGTGATCAGGGCAAGAAGGTTGTGTCCCACTGTTGTAGAGTAATATGCTGAATTGCTCATATAGATCATCAGTGACAGTAACTTTTGTATTAATATTGTTCATGTTTGTGGAGTTATTTTTTTCAGTATAACCCTTGATTCATAGTGTTAATTTAAAATGAGATATTCCTCTAAATCTGGGTAGAAATGTAAAAAAAAGACATCCGGCCGGCGCCAGCAATAGGTGCCCTTTTGAAATTCCAGCCCCTGCCTCTCCAAATCCCTCTGCATGTCTCTGATACAGAACATTCTATAACCTGGTTTGCGGATCTGTAGTATGTAGTTCCTGAAAAACTGTATTTAATTAATAATGATTAAGAAAGAACATTTGTACGTGCACATGAAACCTAATATCACTTTTATGTTATCACTGTTTCAATTTCATCTCAGGTCGTATAAAGAAGATGTTTTCTTCACGTGGGTCTGAGCCTGTGCCTTTGGATGATCCTGAAGGTGAGTGTGAGAACTTTATTTGTGCAGTTTGTGATGTGACTTGGTCTGGAGTTGAACCTCCAACTAATTTATAATAATAATAATTTAGTAGAAAAAGTCCTGGAAAAAGAAATGGACAGGTAATAAGTAGGAGTTATGAACTTGAGAAGAGATTTTAAAAAAGGGGAGTCCATGCAAACTGTGTTCACTTACAGCAGTTCAGTCAGGAACACTCACGTCAACATAGATTTAACCATTTACTGGAACAAGTGGAATACAGTTAAACTTGGTGTTAATGGCTCCGCTCTTGGGATGTTCCCTAAATTTTGTTTTAGCAGCATGCTGAGCAAAATCAGGGAATACTAAGCAAAACCCCCCAGGTATACAAGAGCGGGCCTAAGCAATACATTGACAGATTGACTTGAATCAGCAGACATACAATCCCAATAGTATTTGAGCCTATGGCAGACTCTGATCAAAAGGTGGAGGCTGGGGTAGAGGAGGCAGCTAAAGCAGCAGCAGACCAGTCTTGCCAGATTTGTGAGAGAAATAAGCAAACAGGTCTATGAAAACAAGCCCAAAAATCTTCAAACTTATATACGTCAGCTATTTGAAAATTGCCGATCTACAAGCTCATGATGTGACACGTTGTGAGCTTGTAGATCTACTATTTTCAAAACAAGGGAAAATATGGAATATCTTTTGAAACATTTTAACACAAATCTGATACGGGGGTCCCTGGCAAAAATTATAATTTCTGATGTGGGTCTATGGACAAATTCACATTAATTTGGGGGTCCTTGGCATGAAAATGTTTGAGAACCAAAGGTTTAAAAAAAAAAAAGCAACCCGCAACTACCAATATTTACAAGCAACTTTACAGAAAAACAAGCCCAAAGTCGCTTATAACAAGCAGACCTGGCAACACTGCAGCAGACGTGTGGCAAGCAGCAAGAGAAGCAGAGATCTAGTGAATGGAGAAACCCTAATTAAAGGAGCCGCTCTGTAAAGTGCGTGAGCTCTGATTGGAGTGTAAAGAAGTGTGGCTCCTTTAGTAATGACCGGCATAGCTGTGATTGGAGAGTAGGAAGCTAGGCTGATTGTAAACAATCAGCAGACTGACAGCTGATTACAGCTGAGACGTGTATGACTCCTATGCTCTGTATGAACTAACACTATGCTTCATAAATAGTTAAATGAAGATGAACGTTTCATATCATACCTGATGAAAGTCCGAGTGACTGAAACGTTGTATCTTCATTAAACTATTTCTGTTTTAAGTGAAGACAGTGTGCAGGACTCCCATAATAATATTTATAAATATCATTTTCATAATGAAAATAATAATAGTATCCATAGGGATGAGCATAACAACCATAACACATGATGTGTGTGTGTTCATAATTAACCTCCAATCATCAATTATTCAATCAGAGAGTTGCTATAAAGTGAGAATACTTGGTGTTGTTAGTAATCACAGTGTTGTAGTGCTGCAACTATCGATTATTTTCTTAGCTATTATCGATTACTTTTTCAATTAATCCATTAATTGAGAAACGTTATATATCAACAAATCATAACTTTATACTTCAACACACAACGGTCAGTGTCATGCAAAAATAGTGAAAATGGCAGATCTACAAGCTCACAACACGTCGCATCGCGATGTGTTGTGAGCTTGTTGATCTGCTATTCCCACTATTACAATTATTTTTGAAACTTTACACCTATAATGACATTAATTTATTGTTTTATTCAATTATCAACTTTTTTTATAATGAATTAAATCGATTAGTTTGATTAGCTGTTGTCACTACACTGTTGCATATTTCAACAAAGCGGTGATGCCTCACAGGCTGTGAGCTGTGTGATCTTGACAATGAAAGACTCTTTTTAACCCATTAATACCTGAGACTGATTCTACAAAATGTCTTCAGTTTTCTGAAAAAATTATGTTGCTATATCAGTGGTGCTGAAAGCTTTTTCATGTCAAGGACCACCCAAAATTATATGTATTTGGCCGCGGACCCCCATTTCAAAATATTTTGTTCCAGGGGGACCCCCAGAAGCAAACATTTGAGTTAAAAATGTTCGCTTTAAAACATATATATATTCAAAGATTTGCACAAGTTCACAATTTTTTTAAATAGCAGATCTACAAGCTCATCATGAGGTGATGCACTATGAGCTTATTTTTGAATAGCCAAAGTATAAAATAATGGATAAAGTGGTGAAAATGATTGTGACTTATATTATACTTTTGCTGGGGACTCCCCTGGAACCCCCCCCCCCCCCCCCCCATAAAACAAATATACTAAACTAAATAGCCTATGGTTATAGGCAAAAGTGTGTTTGCCAAAATGTATAAATAAATCTCATTGATTTACAATTTGCAAAAGCAGACCAACCACCAAAAAATATACCGGATCATTTGGCCACAACATCAAGGATCATGTAGTTAATTGCATCCACAACCACTTTGTGGTATCACTTTTCAATTCACATATTTATCTTCATCTGTGCTTGGGACAATGATCTGTGTGTGTGTGTGTGTGTGTGTGTGTGTGTGTGTGTGTGTGTGTGTGTGTGTGTGTGTGTGTGTGTGTGTGTGTGTGTGTGTGTGTGTGTGTGTGTGTGTGTGTGTGTGTGTGTGTGTGGTGTGTAGCAAGACTATTTGCTACAATCATAGCAGAGATGTGGGGAGCAGACATAAATGGTCCTTCCAGTTTAGTTTTCCTATGAATATTTATTATAACATTAATCAGGACCATATTTACCCAAACGATGTACAAAAGTCATTGAATAATCTTGATCTTATCAAGTGTTCCCATGCAACACATCTGTTCGTCCTCAGAATGTGACCACATCTGCTGGGAACTACTCCTAACATGTAAGATCAGCTCTTGAGCTCTCCTACATTCTGGTGGAGACAGGAGCTCCATCCTAACAAATGAATATTAACAACATGCTCCTCCTCCTGTGTCTTAAAGTAGGATCACCTTGTTGGGCACTTAGCACTTTCCTACCATGAGAGGCTTGATAAATATGGACCCAGAGGTGATAAAACAGAGTAGTAAAGTAGTGTGAAGTGACCTTTCAGTGGCTGGTATATCTGACAGTCCATTGGGTCATATGGGTCGTCTCCTCACATGGCAAAACCAACAACAAATGAAGTAGGAATGCAACAGTTAATCAAACTAATCAATTTAATCGATTATAAAACATAATCAATAATCAATCATTTAATAAAAGATAATTGATTAATAATTTATCCCTATTTTGGGCGTATTAGGCTACAGATGAAAATTTTAAAGCAATTCAAAGCATACAAACAAAAAATAGTGAAAATAGCAGATCTACAAGCTCACAATGCACCATGAAGCGTTGTGGGCTTGTAGATCTGCCATTTTCAACATTGTTGTGCGATGAAGTATAAAATAATGGTTGTTGCTGTATTAAAAAAATACATTTATATTAAAAAAATGCCCTTCTATTAGATTAATTACAAAAGGAATCTCTAGAATAATAGGCAAAGAAAATAATTGATAGTTGCAGCAGCCCTAAAATGAAGCTGGTGTTGATTTCATAACTTGACTGTAACAACGTGAAATGAAACTGATCTTTTCTCTGTATTCTGATGATGCAGCCACTGATGAAAAAATGAAAGCAAATGGTTTCTATCTATAAAATGCACAAGTGACTATAGTAAATGTTTTTCTATGTATTTCTTATTTGACTGCTGCCATCTCACTCTGATGACAACAACAAAAACAACATCACTCAAAATTAATTGTACAGAGCTTTCATAAAACATGGTTGTTTTGTGTTTTATTTGATCAAATGTGCATCACAAATGCAGATATTTGAAGACATGTTTAGGAGGACAGGTCCTGTGCTCAGACCTCCACATGGAGACTGGTCTGATAAAAGGACATTTCTTCATGAGGAACAACGTTTATTCTGTGTTTTATTTTTTTTAATTAACTTGTATTTCTGCTGGATGCAGAGCTCCAAATTTAGCATCATACTCAGAGAACTGCTTCTCATTTGTTCATGCTGACATTTGTATTGTGTCTCTGTGTGGTATGTATATGTTGTGTGTGCGTGTGCTTTTGCTTGCATGTTTGTATAGGAATTCCCCTAAGAACAAGAGTTGTTCCAACATCAAACGTGAACAGTGATCTAGAACCTGGTATGTCTGTTTCTCTTCTCTTACTGCCAATCTATTGTTTATTATTATGTTATTATTTTAACTGATGTTTAAACAGTTTTCAGTTTTGGTTTTATTTAGAATCCACAATAACATGGGTTTTATTTTAAAGTTTACCACCAAAAGTGTTATTTGATTGTGCTGTTATTATTTTATCAACAACAACAACAACACATTAAACAAGGACACTGTACTGCTGTCCTCCATGGTGTGGACTAGTAACAATTCAGCAGTCAGACAAACTCTTGAGAACTCCTGACAACTCATACAGGATAAACAAGTGTAATTTCATGATGATGAATTGTGATGAATTTCTTGATGATGACAATTGGAACTGGAACACTATACAATTATAGCTGATAAATTATATTTGTAGGGTTCTCTCTCTTGATTGGCTAAATGTATAATATATTCACTGTGATTAAACAACTTGAACCTAGTGTCCCTATTTTGGGGCGTAAATTCAGTGGAAAATAGCAAATCTTAAAGCTCATAACACGTTGCAGTGTGGCATGTTGTGAGTTTGTATTAGCTACTTTCTGTGAAGATATTTAGTTTAGAGCGAAAACGAGTGGGCCTACTATGGAGCCCTGAGGGACTCCTATCAACTAAGGGCGGCTTCACACTGGGTCCGTTTGCATTCGAACCGTTCCCGAGAACGAATGGCCTCTACCAGCTGGCCTGCATTCACATTGGCCAAGATCCTTGCGCACCAGAGAACACTTGCATATATACCCCCGATCCTATAGGTGGCGGCATGCACATAGTGGTTCCCCTGTGGACACAGACATCATCAACTATGCGACAATGTTTGTGCTGGTCGCGCATAAATATAGGGTTGCGGCTGGGGAGTGAGTCAACGCACTGAGCGCTCAGCGCAGTGAGCGCACAGAAGTCAAGGCACAGACTGCTGTGTTGTTGACGGACAATGGATGTACGCTTATGAGAAACAACACAAATAAAACCTGGTGAAACACTTGTGTGCATTAGCGCAAGATGAGGATACAGGAAACATTCATTCTAAATGTCCAGTTTGCTAACCTTCACAACTACTACTACTTTTGTATTTGAAACTTTAAATTTCTCTAAATATTATAAACTTTCACGACAGCTTAAGTACAAAAATATATCATTTATGAATAGGCAACTATAGTAGCCTATACAGTGAAGTCAGACTGAATGACTGAAACCTTGTATTATGAATTGTACTTCCATGTACTGTTTCTCATGTCTCATGTCTAAATAAAGTACATCAATCCAACGTCTTTTCTTTTTTTACTCTCTTGGTGTGGGGATTATCTGGCACATGTATGTATCTGTTATGAAAGAGAAATTGCATCATGAGTGAAACGGCTATAGTCCTTGGGAAACCATAAACCTACGTAGGCCGTACGTATCTAAATGAGTTACCATATTTACTTACAAATTTCAAATTACAAAGCCTTATAAGCTATATATTTCTGGGATGCATAGTACCTGAAACTCCACAAGATATCCACAAGATATACTTATATATATATATATATATATATATATATATATATATATATATATATATATATATATATATAGGGTTTTAGCGCATCATCCCGCGGGTTCATTTGGTCATTTAATGATAAAATTAACCCGCGGAATGATGCGGTACTAAATCTTTAATCATCCCGCGGGTTCATTTTATAATATAATGATGAAATTAACCCACGGGATGCGGCGGTAGTAAATGTTAAATGAACCTGTGGGATGACGCGGACAGAATGGGATTTAATTTTTTCTTGCGGGAGGGAGCGGCGGTCAGTAATTAACTGCGGGATCCGGCCATGGTTGAACCCCTGTGGATTGATCTGCGACGTGTTTTTGTTGACTGTTTTTGTCGAGTTTATATACCGTCACCTATTACAAATAGCGGGCCACTTCCGTCTAACGGTACGCTTGCTTTCACATTGCAGCGTACCGTACCCAAATACGCATGATCCGGATCCGAGACTGTCTCCGGAGGTGGTTTCGGGAACGGAACGGTGATCCGTTTCGGGGAACGATACGCAACATTCACACTAGCGCGACACCTGCCAAGCGGTCTGGAGTGCGCACCCGAGACCATAGTGTGAAGCCGCCCTAAGTACTATATATAGGGTTTAAGTGGTTAATTGTGATATTATAATACTAAAGATGAATAAGAAAATGTATATATATTTTATAAATAACAATAGGAAGCCCGAATCTTCAACTGTTGTTTAACTACTACTGTTGTTGTTGTTTTTTGGTTTTATAGCGAATATACCCGATCTACAAGCTCACAACGCCTAGCCCCATGTTGTGAGCTTGCAGATATTTAAAGTATGATAAATTATATAAGGCTCAAGTGGTTCATCATTGTCAATGTATTATATAATCTGACACCAAGACCTCTCATTTGAGAAACACATTTACCATAACATGCACTTATTGATGTCCTCTGTTATTTTGTCATTTAGAAACTCCTGCTGCTGAGTGGCAACAACAACTTAAGTCGCTTCTGAGGGAGAAGTTTCAGTGTATGTTGGAGTTGATCACAAAAGAAGGACAAAAAACACCTCTGAATGAGATCTACACAGAGCTCTACATCACAGAGGGATGGAGTGGACAGGTCAATCAGGAACATGAGGTCAGACAGATTGAAACAGCATCCAGGAAACCAGCCAGACCAATCAAATTAGAAGACATTTTTAAACCTGGACAAGATGAACCAATCAAAACAGTGATGACAATGGGAGTGGCTAACATTGGTAAAACAGTCTTAACTCAGAAATACACTCTGGACTGGGCAGAAAACAACGGCAACCAGGATATCCACTTCATCTTTCCATTCACTTTCGGAGAGCTGAATTTGATACAAAAGGAGGAGAAGGAATACAGCTTAGTGGAACTTATTCATCACTTTTTTGGTGAAACCAAGGAAGCGGGAATCTGCAGCTTCAATACTTCCAACGTTATGTTCATCTTTGATGGTCTGGATGAGTGGAGGTTTCCTTTATGCTTTGAGAACAATAACACATGGACTGACGAAACAAAGGCAACCTCAGTGGACGTGCTACTGGCAAACATCATCAGTGGACACCTGCTACCCTCTGCTCGCATCTGGATAACCACACGACCTGCAGCAGCCACTCTGATCCCTAAAGAGTATGTTGACAGAGTGACAGAGGTGAGAGGGTTCAATGACCCCCAGAAGGAGGAGTACTTCATGAAGAGATTCAGTGATGATGAGGGCCTGGCCAGAAGAATCTACTCACACATCCAGACATCACGAAGCCTCCACATCATGTGTCACATCCCAGTCTTCTGTTTGATCATTGCTGCAGTTCTAGAGGACATGTTGAAAACAGGGGGGAAAGAAACGCTGCCAACAACCCTGGCTGAGATGTACATCCATTTTATGTTGGTTCAGTTCAAACAGACAACGGACAAGTATCCTAACTGTAGTCCAGATCAGATCATTCTGTCTCTGGGAAAACTAGCTTATAAACAACTGGAGAAAGGCAACCTGATATTTTATGAAGCAGACCTGAAAGAGTGTGGCATTAATATCAATGCAGCAGTGTACTCAGGAGTGTTCACACAGATGTTTAAAGAGATAAAGGGTGGGTGGGCCAAGGAAGAGGTGTTCTGCTTTGTCCATCTGAGCATTCAGGAGTTTCTGGCTGCTCTTCATGTCTTTGTCTCATTCATCAATACCGGTGTCAACCTACTGTCAACCTCCATGTGGTCCAAGCTATTTAGATCTAAGACAACACACCTCTACCAGAGTGCTGTAGACAAGGCCTTACAGAGTCCAAATGGACACTGGGACTTGTTCCTCCGTTTCCTGATGGGCCTCTCAGTGGAAACCAATCAGACTCTCTTACAAATACTGTTGGGACAGACAGGAAGTATGCCTCAGACCAATCAGGAAACAGTCGAGTACGTCAAGGAGAAGATCAGAGAGAACCCCTCTCCAGAGAGAAGCATCAATCTGTTCCACTGTCTGAATGAGCTGAATGATCATTCTCTAGAGGAAGAGGTCCAACAGTACCTGAGCTCAGGAAGCCTCTCCACAGAAGAACTCTCTCCTGCTCAGTGGTCAGCTCTGGTCTTCATATTGCTGTCAACAGGAAAGGAGCTGGATGTGTTCGACCTGAAGAAATACTATCCTTCAGAGAAGGCTCTTCTGGGGCTGCTGCCAGTGGTCAAAGCCTCCAATAGAGCTCTGTAGGTGAACTGATAACTGGATACATTTAAAGGATCTACACCATGAATTTAAAAAAAATATTTGATATTTAATATCATATGGTGTATGTCCCTCAAACCTTTTTCAAAAGGTTTGAGCCTAAATCATCACTCAAATATACTCATCCCAAGTCAATTGTCTCTGGCTTATACAGCACTTTCAGCTGCAATACCAAAACGTCCTTTTGGGCAGGGGGGGCTACTGAGCAATTCTGTCTGGCCATCATCAATGCAATGGCAAGGCAAGTGATGTCACTTGCATTGCCATTCTGAAATGGCCTGTTCAGACACGCCCATTCTGAAAATCTCTGAAATGAGAATGAATGACTGAATGTTAAAAAAAAATATTTTTTGGGGTACAAGAGACACTGGGGAGCCCAAAAAATACCCCCCCCCCCAAAAAAAAATGAAATTCATGGTGTGGCCTTTAATGTCATTTTTTTTAATGTTATGTGAAAGTAAATACAATAATTTAACTACTTAAGTCCTATAGCAAATCACAAATGGTAGAAATAGCAGATCTACTGCCTGTCGCTTCGTGACTTGTTGTAGGCTTGTAGATCGTCTATTTTTGCATTTTCTGAAAATAGTTTTCGCCAATAATGACCAAATAGCGATGGAGGGGTTAAAGTGGTAAATTTGTGGAAACATTTGGGGCAGAGGTTCGGAATTGGCATCCAGGGAGTGTGTGTGCAAAGTTTCGCTACGATCAAGCCAACGGTGCCGGAGATTAGCTGTTCACAGACAGAAGGACGGACGGACAGGGTGCAAAACATACTCTCTCGCCATGCCTTCGGCCTGGCGGAGACAATTAGGCCTATACAAAGCAGACCAGTCACACAGCAGTCAATATGACCCGTGATAGGACCCCAGATGTACTCAAATGTTGTTAAACTGTCTTGTTTGTTAAAGTAGTTAATTGATTTGAACACTAATGTTTCTTCATGCTGAGTGGCTGTAATCTCTCCGAGGGCTGATGAAACATTTTTTTTTAATCATTGGCACTCTTAAACTAGTTCACTTATCCAAGAAAATTAGGAACCTTGCTCTTACATAGACTATTATACATTTTCTGTGTGCGTGCATATAAGGCAGGTGAGACTGCCGTTTGGGAAGGCTAATATATTTGACCAACTATTATACAGTGGCAGGATGAAGTGACTGACCATGAAATAAAATGTATTGATTTAACCATGCCCCAAAAAAACGCTAAATAACATTACAAGGCTTCCGATTCAATATCAAACACATCCATTAATCAGAATGATTAGGGGGATGCATGTAAGCTCTGTCTGCCTGTTTTTCTTCCCTCGTTTATCTTCGGTCTGTGTGGATTGCTATGGGGGATGGAAATATTTATATTTACAATCACAAACAGCAGCTAAAGCTTTTGTTCTTCTTATGTCTGTCTGTCTGTCTGTCTGTCTGTCTGTCTGTCTGTCCGTTCAGTGTTTTAAACGTGGTGCACAGCTGCACGCACACCTGGTACACACAACACTGCACTGACTAGGGACTGACTGCTTTCCTTTTATAGTAACTATAATACAACAGTCAACAGTCGGAGGTAAGATAACAAAAAATATTTAAATCAACACAATTGAGACAAACAACTTGCAAGGCAAAGGTGATAAAATCTAAGGATGAAGTCAGTGTGGAATTCCCAAATGAAGTCAGTGTGGGTCGCAGGTCTCAGCTAGCGTTACCTCCCACACCCGGGTCATAGCTCCTCAGTACCCTTACAGATAGCAGGTGGTTCAGTGTTAGTAGAAAGAAAGTCACGGCCTAACTACTTTAGGCGCGAAAATGCGCGTCTGTGCGTGGAATATATTGTGCGTGTATGTGTTTGTAAAGCTCCAATTGATGTCAATCATACCAGCTACATTAGACAAGCGGATAAGGCGAGCACCACGTGCTCATGTTCTGTATTATACATTATTGTGGTGGCTAGCTGCAGTGCCAATGACACACCATAATCCAGACATATCTATAATATATAATGTGCACAATAGCCAGCAGTAGCCAGGCTGTTTGATCCCAACTTTAATCATCTTGTCATGGCAGTCTACTGAATTTACCCTCTAAGTTCCATGAAATCTTGGCCATCTGTTCATGATTTATTTTACTAACAGATAGACAGACATACAAACAAATTAACAGAATCGGAGATAACCATAACCCCCATTCAACTGATTTTATTATTATCCTCAGAAGTAATGATAAAATAATACAAATACTTACTGAAATGTTTTTCCACTAATACTAATAACTGGATATGTTTCATGTATAATGTGATGTTTCATAAAATACTAACAATCATCATCACTACTGTTTCTTCAGGCTGAATGGCTGTAACCTGTCAGAGAGATGCTGTGAGGAGTTATCATCAGTTCTCAGCTCCTCTGGTTTGAAAGAAATGGATCTAACTAATAATGATCTGGGCGATTCAGGCGTGACGGCGCTCTGCGTTGGACTGGGGAGTCCACACTGTACACTGGAGACCCTCAGGTCAGTATTCATGAACCTGTTCAACAGATGACAATTCTGGAGTAATTATACATGGAGCTTATCCTAATTACTTTTCTTTTTTGGTCTGTGTGTGTGTTGGGGGGCACAGACAATAGTATGTAGTATAATAATATCTATCAAGCTGTCAAATGCAAAGACAACTTGTTAAGTTTCACAAGTTTGGACCATTGATTTTATTGAACTAGAAAAAAAGTTTGGCCCCTTCCTATGTGCAAGCCTCCCCTGTACTCCCAACTGTCCCCATCAGCTTTGACTGTAATTTGTATTGATCATGTATTTGTATTTGTATACATGTAGGCAGCAATGTAGTTTTAATTCTGAAAAGGAAAAAGTAATTAGAGAATGTGTTGTGAATCCAAGGAAAACAAATGATGTGTGCATGCACATGTAACATTGGTTTGAATGAATGAGTTATAGGCTAGATAGAGGAGAATAAACAAAGTTGTGAGTTATTCCATCTTCATTTCCCACAATAAAAACGTTCAATGGTTGGGAAGAAGTTGGGAATAAATGAATCCAATTTTGGAAAATGATTGTGCTCAGTAACCTTGTCTACATGATATTAAATGACAAATGGTACACGCATTTGGGACAACAGAGAACTTGTCTGGATCACTTGCAGAGTGATTTTATGAATGACATAAACACTGACAGACAATCAAAACCATTAGAAGAACATGTGGGATGTAATCAGTGTCACCCTCTGAATGACATCAGTGAGTTGTATTTGATAGCTGTCATTACATCAGGTATAGCCTACAACTAATTAACATAATTCAATATGTAACCAAATATGGTGCAACAGACCGCCTACTGGCCAAAATGTGGGGCAAAAAAAAAAAAAAAAATGTATATGTAACAACGTGTTTACAAAATACATTAACGGTGCGTAAAGCAGCAATCCCAATGACCACTGAGCAATATTTGTGCAAAGTGTGGACCAGTTGGAGCAGTGGTGTGCTGTGAGACCCTCCATAACACTGACTTGGCACTGCATGGGTGTCTCTGTGGGTTCTAATAGAAATATATTGTCTCCAATTATAGTTCCATATTAAAATATCCCTTTTTTGTAGATAGAAAATCAGGGAGATTGGTCAGAGTTAAATGAATGTAAACTGTGTGTGTGTGTGTGTGTGTGTGTGTGTGTGTGTGTGTGTGTGTGTGTGTGTGTCTCTCGCACTATAGGTTGTCAGGCTGTCTGGTCACAGAGGAAGGTTGTTCTTATCTGGTCTCCGCTCTGAGATGCAACTCCCGTCTGAAAGTGTTGGACTTAAACTACAATCACCTAGGAGACACTGATCAACTCTCTGCTCTACCACTGGAGGCTCTCTGGTATGGAGAGACCTGCTGCCACTCAAATGTGTTCTAGTATGTTTAGAGTATAGAAATCATACTATGATGATGTATAGCAATGTTTAATGTTTGATGGTGAACATTGTTATCAATCATTGTTTCTATTATCTAGTTACAGTAGTAGAATATACAGGCCTGACTTTGTCTCTCCTTCACCCCCAGTATCGAACATGGTGGAGAGAAGAGGCTGAAACCAGGCTTGAGGAAGTGTAAGTGTGTATTCTGTTTTATTTGTGAAATCTGATGCATTTAGATGAACAGCTCATATACACAGCAGCATGTGACATTAATTCATTCACATCCTACTGTGAATTAAGACGATAATAACCCCAACTATAATACATTGCTATTAACCAAAATAATACAGAATCTTACTTCCTGGGTTTTATTACAAATGACCAGCTTAGTATTGGGGTGAACCCTGCCTACCTGTGGTGTCCACATACTGTAGGATTCTAAAATTATACACTAAGGTTGATATATTCATCAAGCTACAGAGTACCTACTTCTCAAAGCTTTCATCACTTCCTCTCTGAATGCAAACCCTCTGGCCTATAAGAGCACACAAAACAGAAGTACTTTAATTAACGTTAGCTTCTCTCTAATGAAACAAGTGTTGATATAGGTTTAAATCAGGGGTGTCAAACTCATCTCAGGGCACAGGCCAGACTGAGTGAAATAAATATGCTATTTGTTATTTTTGAAAGGTTTTGCCTATAATGACATGCCCAACATAGTGACTCCTCCAGGTTGAAAGTGGTTAAAGGGATAGGTTTAGGTCATATTTGAGTTTGCATAATGCTATTCAATATTTTGTTTATTTCTATTGAACATGCAGTTACACATTAATATTTTGTACATTTTGATTACATAAATTCTGCTCTCAGTATTTAAACATTAAATCTGATCATAAAAAGTAACTCAGTACTTGAGTATCCTTTCTACTAGATACTTACTGAAATAACTATTTGGATGGCTACTTTTACTTCTACTTGATTCGTTTTTATTAAAGTAACAATACTTTAGCACAGTTTTTGGCTACTCTTCCCCCATCTGCTTATTAGGAAATGTAGTCAGTGGTGGAAAGTGCATTGACTCAAGTACTGTACTTGAGTACAATTTTTAGGTTCTACTTCACTACAGTATATCTCTTGCAATTATTTTTACTTTTTACTTCCCTACTAGTATTTGACAGCTTTAGCAACTACTGTCGTTACTTTATTGATTTAGGGACCGTTTGTTTTTTTATTTAAGGGGGTTTCCTTTTAGTTTATTTCCTTGTGGTCGGACGGTTAAGCATCGCACACAATATATCATAACTCTATGGGCACGCTGCCCAGGATGCATGATACCCGGTCTTGCACGTAATTCTGAAGAGATGTCTGCCATTCAAACTCTCTCTCTGTCATCTTCAAAGTCTGATTATTAATTCCTTATGCCAGTTATAATCAGCCAATAGTCAAATTGCACAACTTGAAATGTAGCCTACATTTACTTAGAGAGAGAGGCAGACAGACAGACAGACAGACAGACAGACTCTGATGAGACAGTATTGGCGCTACAGTAAATAATAAAGTCAACAGTCTTTCGGGAGGGAGGCTAAATGTTTTCTACTGCCGTGTGGATTACCATGTGTCCAGTAGGCTATCAACTACCATTTCAGATCAAACCTTTGTTCATAAACCAAAGTGATTGAAACTTACTTGGAGTTACAAAGCGATCGATCATTTCCCCCTGAAGCCTCTTGTTTTTATATTAGCCTAATAATTAGATTATGTGGCGGCCAGCAACATTGTAGGCTTTATGAAGCATACTGTATATGTTGAATGAATCCAACAGGATAAAGCAGGCTAAATGAAGTGCTGCGGCAGCTGTCAGTCTGTCTAATCAGCACACCTCTCGTCCTCACATCAGAGGCATTGCTCATTCCAAATTAATATGTTAAATACAATCAATAACTGCTGAGTGGGACAGTCACTTTGAAAAACAGAATGAGCCCAACTGCTGTGAAAAGGTAGAATAGTTGTTCATGAATTATAGCCAATAATATTCAATGAAGAGAAAAAGGCAGCTGCTGCTGTTCATTAAAATGTTGGGCTCTCGCAGTTTGTCACATATTATATTTCCCGGGCCGAACTGCATACAACAGATATACACAGGGACCCCTCCAGTGCTCATTTACCCGTGTTAATTTAACTCTGGGAGTGTAACCAAATGGACCTGTGACGCGTCCCTAGCGCTTTTACATGTACAGTGCCAGTTCTCGCCCCCCGCCCGCCGGCCACTCACAGCCCTGACACACACATTTAACACACACACATTTAACACACATTTAACTCAAAAGTGTTGCTGTCTCAGTTTGTTGAAGAGAGACATAATAATGATAATGCTGAATTATAGAGCTTCAGCTGATAAAGTAACTACATGTAAGAGATTGCACATATCCTAGTCATACAGTAGCCTACAGTAGCCTACATGTGAACAACAAGCCGCTGGCTTTATTGTGTTGTACAGTATGATATAAGCATAATACAATTATATACATTGGAATATATTGTGACACTTCATCTGTCTCAAAAGCTAAGCATACTTAATGTGTCTCTGTGCATGCCTGAATGCAGAGACTGCTATAAAGTACTGTGATGACAAAGATGATTATGTTTAAAATATGTATTGTATTTATATGTGGACTGAATATAATATATATAAATCAGAAATACCTAAACTCTGTTATAAACATTGGCAAAGCAGCAGCGCCGTGTTGCGGGACTGTCTGGGCCACGAGTTGGCGGGGGGGAGACAACTGGCACTGTACGAGCAAAAGCAGGGACACGCTGTGACGGCCGGCCCTTGAGGGTCCATTTTGTGCCCTCTCGGGGTAACAAAAACATAAAAAAAGGCTCTTATAAGAGCCACCCGCTATTAACTGTTCAACATAATTCCTGCTATATCATGAGAAGCAAAATCAGTTCATATTCCTCTGCAATGTGCGTTGCCTTTCCTCGTGTTGCTGCTGGTTCCCGAAACTTTTCTCTCTCTCTCCCGATATCTTGTTGTAATTTTGGTACCGTACGACCCACTGTGGTTACGACCTATCAAATCACTCTGGATTAAACCATTGTCTTTAACCAGGGGTGAAAGAACATGAAAGCAGCCTCTGGTTCCCATCAATGTGCGCTTTAAATCACAATGAAAGACAAATGTGGAGTTTATTTGGTTTTTGTCCCGTGGTTCACTGCGTCCAATGAATGAACGGTTTGGTGGGACGTAAACAGAAGTGGGAGATACCAAGTCGAGTCACCATACAGGGTAAACAAAAAAACTAAAAATACAAAATTCAACTAAAAAACTTAACCACCCCCATTGCTCACATCACATATGTGCATACATATGTGATGTGTATTTTGCCTCCCTGCTCTTCTGAGACATTTAGATCGTGTCAAAGGTCATGTCTCACCTTGACACAGGATCTGACACGAATTTTGACCCGATGGTCAAGATTCAATTTATCCCCTGAGCAAGCAGGCAGGCTCTATTAGCTTAATGGTACTTGCGCAGGATACCGGCTCCAAATCCGGGGTAGAAGAGAAAAGTTACAGCTTTAAGTACAGATACTCAAAACATTTACTTAAGTACAGTACTCAAGTAAATGCACTTCTCATTACTGTCCACCACTGTACTGTTGTATTGACAAGTGACCTGATGTAGTGTTTCTCAACATGCGGCCCGGGCCCCCTTGGGGGACTTGAGGTCTTGTCTGTTTGGAGGTATTTCAACATTTTAAACATGAAGCACAAAATAATAAGTTAGTTTCATCCACTGTCTGTCTGTATGTTGTCAATGTGATGTCAGTACAACTTGTCATAAACACTGTATTATCCTGTAACTTTAACACATATAACTCACACATCATCACTGTCTGGTGGAAACCTATATGTCCTAAACTGTTACTTTTCAGGAAATTGTAAAAATAAGAACCTTTTTTCCAAACGTTTTGTTCAAACACACACACACACGCACACGCACACACACACACACACACACACACACACACATTTTGACAATATAGTGACATGACCTGAATAAAATGCTGCCAGGCAAAAATAGCAGATCTACAAGCTCACAACGCTATGCGACGCGTTTTGAGCTTGTAGATCTGCTATTTTGTAAAATGAATAAAGCGCTATGTTAATACAATATGACTAGTAGCCTACATCCGCAGTGGTTGGAGGTGGTCGCCCTACTCTTCCATTGAGAAATCTAGACCCTGTTGGCAGGTAGGACACCTACTTGTAGACAAGTAGTACTGCCTGAAACTCATAAGCGCAATATCTGCCATGGACAAGCAAGTGGGGATTGCCTCGTGAATGAATGGTAGAAACATTGGCCTGTCCTGCAGGCAACCCAGGTTCGAATCCTGGGTAGAACCCTGTAAATGTTGGCATAGGAGCATTGTGACAAGCGGTTATAAATGTATATTTTGAACATTTTGATTATGTTAATTTGCTCTGATTATTCAAACAATACATAAGATTGTATGAAGTAACTCAGTACTTGAGTAGTCTTTCCACGAGATGCTTTCTTACACTTACTCAAGTAAGTCATTATTTGGATGGCTACTTTTACTTCTACTTGAGTTATTATTATTATTAAGTAACAATACTTTTATTGTTGTGTACAGTTTTTGTAAAAAACAAACAAAACAGTACTGTATTGTCAAGAGACGTAAGGAGTACTCCTTCCCTAATTGGGTGCCTCTCTAGTGTACCTTTCATGTGTAGGCTACATACTGTATAGATACTCAGAATTCATAACTTATGTTATACCATGCAAGGGTAGTAATGCTTCGATGTTTAGTGTTGCAGATATGTTCAAAAGAGGAATTTAGAAACATATCTGACGTCCAACATGGACAGTGATGTCAATTTACAGACATGACACAAAACTATGAAATAGTACATTAGTATGATATTCATGTGAAGATGATGATGATGAATTTATTTGAAATGTTCTTATTATTCCTGTTCTTGTTCTTATTATTACTATGAATACATTATATTTCTACATTGTGATTAATTTTTATTTGATTGTGTACTGATGCTTTATTGTATCATGTTTTTCTCATCAGATGCCTGTGAACTCTCACTGGATCCAAACACAGCACACAGCAACCTCTCTCTGTCTAATAACAACACGGAGGTGACACGTGTGGCAGAGGAGCAGCTGTATCCTGACCATCCAGACAGATTTGACTCCCAGCCACAGGTTATGTGTAGAGAGAGTCTGACTGGATGCTGTTACTGGGAGGTAGAGGGGAGTGGAGAGGTTGGTATAGCAGTGACATGCAGAGGAATCAATAAGAAAGGAGAGGGTGATGACTGTAGGTTAGGACGCAATGACAAGTCCTGGAGTCTGCTATGTGATGAGGGTGACAGCATGTACACTGTATGTCACAGTGGGAAGGAGAGTAAACTCCCTGTCCGTCCATCTCACTCCAACAGAGTAGGAGTGTATCTGGATTGGCCTGCTGGCACTCTGTCCTTCTACAGAGTGTCCTCTGACACACTGACACACCTGCACACCTTCCAGTCCACATTTACTGAACCCCTCTATGCTGGGTTCATGTGCAGGTCTGGTTCAGTGTCTCTGTGTCAGATATAGGTGGCACAGTGGCATCCTGTGAGGAAAACTCACACTGCTGCTGAAGAGTTCAAGTCGTACATTTTGTTCCATTTCCACATTCTCAGAATTGTAGATTAGGAACTATCAATCATTCAGCTGCATTGTCATGTTTATATTTTGTTTATTTTATTATTTCATTTTATATTTGTATATGATTTTTATATCTTTTGAAAATGTTGAAATGTTTAATAGTGAAGAAATAGTGAAAATACAGTAGCAGATATATAAGCTCATGTGACTGCTATCACATCAATCTACACAGCTTGTCACCCCCACATTTTTCTGCCTCTTTCCCTGTTGAGAATTATTGAAGCTGAATTTGTTGTAAAAATTATAAATAATTAGTATGACATCATTTTGGGTGTAAATTGGTCTCATGTAGCTACACACCGTGCACAGTAAAATCCTCAGTGTTTGTTTAAGATTGTAGAAGAAAGGCCCATTGTGACTCACGCATATTGTCTTCTTCACTTACAATTATTTATTAGGTTATCTAATGTGTACAAATGGAACCAAATTCATATAGATTTGTACTCAAATTGACCCTTATGCTTCATTTATGCTCACTGAAATGTACAGATTTACAAGCTCAAGTTTGTAGTTCCTCTTCTCTGCTTCATACTTTGATGAATTATAAATTAAACATGTATACAAATGGAACCAAAGGACCCTTACGAATTGTAGGAGTTAAATGAACACTGAGCAATTTTGTTTGGAGACCCATTCACAGAAAGAGCAAGCTCCATCAAAAGAGTGAAACCTCACAAGCTGCTGAGATAGATGGCATGCATTGCAGTAAGGAAATGTTTTATATCTTTAACAGGCTCAATAGAAACAACGTACGTGACGTGTTTTGAGCTTGTAGATCTGCTTGTAAATGATAATCCAGTTTATTCCTTCCAAGTTGGCAATCCCCACCCATGACCCATTGCAATAGCATTATGAAACAAAATGTGAGACACCAGAGGGTTATTTTACTTAAAGCGGTACTACAGTATGCAACTTTTTTTTTTATGAATAAAATGTAATTTTGTCCAATCTGTATGGCAGAGTATACTAATACAATATAACTTACACAATTGGGGTGGTTGTATTTACTCTCTCTCTGCTCTTCTATTGAGACATTTAGATCATGTCAAAGGTCATGTCTCACTTAGACACATGATCTGACACAAATTTTGACCTGATAGTCAAGATTTAATTTATCCCCTGAGTAAGCAGGCAGGCTCTATTAGTAAATGCTAAATGGTAAAAAATGCCAGCACTTACGCAGGAAACCAATTTCTAATCCGGGGTAGTAGAGGAAAGTTACTTATTTCAGCTTTAAACTGTAATCACAATTATTATTCACAACAATTGATCATTATGATGGTTTGTTAAGATTTTCTTAATGTCTTCGTTGCTCTTTATGCTTGTCAAAGCCTTATATTTGTTCAAATGGTATGTAACTTAATGACCTGTGATTGTAATCCTCAAATCCTCTACACATTCATGTGTGAACTGTACTTCCAGTGACTTGCTTGTTAAAATTTCTCAGCAGAATAAGCACTGACACCACACAAAATATCTGTGTGTTTAGAAGAGGCAGCAGGTCGGGAATGTGTAGCGATCCAAACCATTCTCTGTGGTATTGAATATCAACATTTGTCAAGGTATTGCTTCAAAGATGCTTTTTGTACTTTAGTTTTGTACTTTTGTACTGCACATTACACAAGGCAGAGCACATGAAATGTGTAGCTAATCAAATCATGTGAATAAATGTAAATGTGCCTTTAAAAACTGCCAATAAAGTAATGATGTTCTCATAAACAGTGGTTAAACTCTCTGCTTCATGGTTGGTCATTCTGAAGAATACATTGCTTCAAATAAAAACACTGTGAGCTTGTATATCTGCTATTTTTGAATAGCCGAAACAGAAATAAAAAATTACAGAGATGCTTTCCCGGTGGGCAGGTCCTTCGGTTCAGGATTAAAAAAAAAGGAAAAAAAGACGTCAACTGGCCTCATAGAAGGAAGGTTTGTTTCCTTGCCCCCATCCCTGTTTTTTTCTACAGGCAGGTCTTCGGGTGAATTTCACCCATGGTTAGTGATAGAGTGTAAAAAAACAAATCCCATACTCCTACAATGGTCAGCTGATGCAATTAGGCTGTGCCTTCACTGGACAAGGCTCACATGTCCCAGGAATGGGTGGACCAAAGGAAAAGTTCCCAGTTCCATTATTTTTTAAGAATATGTTTCTTACAATACCCACATTTTTCACAGAATGTGTTGCTTTTTTATAGGGTCCCCCAATTATATATTTTTTTGTTTTTTTGTGTGAAATTTCATGTTGAAATAATAAAGAGGAGTACCTCAATTTGCCATGTATTGTTGTACATTTTGATGAGAAATATTTTTTATGAGATGTATTATATCGGGTAAAATATACACAACGTTAGTGATGGTGTGACTATTTTCATTGTTAGTGTTCTAGGGTTGTGTTAAACAGTATAGGCAGTGTTTATTTGTGTGTGAAGCACAATGACAAAGTCAACTGCAACTTGAACCAATTGGGCCTATGGGTGGCACTAGAAGAAAAGACATGATGAGGTCACTGAAATCATTTGAACATGAACGCATGTCATGCTGACAGCTTTCTCCTTCTTTTTTAAGTGATTTCTGCCTCACTATCCAATTTCTTCTTTTGCCAAAAGCCACTTTTAAGTTGGGAGTCTTGGCTTGAACTCACAACCTAGCTAGCCTCGCGTGGCCAGACAATATCACACGACACACTGCCGAGGGCTAAAGTGCGATGCAATTTTGCAAAGGCAGATTCGTCTGGAACCAGGCTACTCACAACCTGCTCATGCAGCCTCATGCTGCTCTACACCTTTGTAATTAAACCAATCAGAGATCATCAGTCACTGGTCTCCTGAAACAAAAGGCATGGGTTTCCGAGGCTACTGGTCTCCCACCTAAATGAAATCTAAATCTGGTGAATTGAGTTACTACTATGTTACTCTCTGAACAAATGTGACTTATGAGTGTTATGATATGACCTGAGATCTGTAAGAAAAGTAGCCTGAAGACATGACGTGTGTGTGTGTGTGTGTGTGTGTGTGTGTGTGTGTGTGTGTGTGTGTGTGTGTGTGTGTGTGTGTGTGTGTGTGTGTGTGTGTGTGTGTGTGTGTGTGTGTGTGTGCGCGAGAGCTCATTCACAGAGTTAAAACATCTCCTTTGCAAATCCATCCCTCCTCGTCTATATAAGTTAATATGTTAAAATGAAACCACCCTCTGTTGACTTAATGCCAAATCCCCCTGTATGGATGTATGGACACCCGAGACACGCTGCACGCGTGTTTCCCCGTGTGTCCTCTGCCAAAAGCCTGTGCGCTCCACACGGTGTCCCCGTTTTGGTTGTTGACTTGGCGACGGACGCATGTATGGAACATGTACGCACGCTGGAGGACATTTTACGCACGTTGGACATTTTAAGGATCATGGATGCATGCAGCACGAATGACACACAGCCCTTTGCGGCGACCATGGCATGCTGTCTACCTAGGCATGGATCACACGACGGTCATCTGTCACGACCGTCATGGATGAACTTCAACCTGGTGCTTGCACTTTCTCCCTTTTTGGCCTGCACATCTACACAAACGTTCAGATTTCAAATATAAAGTGCTGACTTCAGGGCCACGGAAGTTACAATTATGGACGGGACATCAGAAGTACCCGTATTTTTATTGTTCAATAAAAAGCATTTTAATCCGATCGGTGGCCATTTTCTCATAGAGATATACTGTATCAGCGTGCAATACACCTCCCAACCGATAGGGTCGCGTAGTTGAAAGCACCCAGCGAAAATACGGAGAAAATGGCCACTGACCGGATTAAAATGGTTTTTATTCAACAATACGGAACATACGGGTACTTCTGAGGGCACGAACATAATTGTAACATCCATGGCCACGGGGTAAGCACTTTATATTTGAAATCTGAAGGTTAATGTAGATGTACGGGACAAAAAGGGAGAAAGTGCAAAACACCAGGTTGAAGTTCATCCATGACGGTCTGGGCTCGCTGTCAACCATTAAAGATTGTCATTTGTAGCCTACTCTTCAAGCGATTTTTTTTTTCATATTATGTTCTATACTGCAGAGAGAGGTAGGAGATCATGATATCTCTTCTTGCTATTGTAGTGACGTTGGCTTCTCTTCATTTTGGACAGATCTGCAGTGGTGAGTCCTTGCATTTTTTACTTGATTTTCTCTTTTTTTCCCCTCTTTTCTTTTTTATATAAGTCGATTTCGCCTGAAGAAGGTCATCAGTGACCGAAATGTTGCTTTCTTTGATAAATGTTGCATAAATAACACTCGATTTAAAATCATTCTCCTCTCATTACTTAAACCTTCTTTCATCTTTTACTTTAATTCCACTTCTCTCACTCTCTTACTCCTCCCTTCTTTATTCCCTCATCTGCTCTCTTCTTCCCTTTCACTCATTCTTTTCTCCTCTACTCTCCCCGCCTGTATTCACAGTCTCACAAACTGTGAGTCTGTGTCTTTATGCCATAATCACTTTACCCCTCCTCTTCCTCCTCCTCTTCTAACCCCCCCCCATCCGTCTGTATTCCTCACCCATCCTTCACTGCTCATCTCGTCTCTCTGTCTCTCTGTCTCTCATCTGCCCCAGGTTGTGTCTCTGTCGGTGGATTATGGCTCTACGGTCACCCTGCCCTGTAACGGCTCAGCGTACGTGGAGGAAGGGCTGCAACTGGAGGAGGGAGAGGAGGGTGAGATCCGCTGGGAGGCCGTGGGATCAGACGTGGCCTTCTTCCAGTCAGGAGAGCTGGTCCAGGGTCCGGGATATGAGGTACTGTTCTGTACTCTCTGCCTCCTCAGATTGTGTAATATAATATATATATAATGTAATATATTATATTAGAGTTACATATATTACAGTACAAGTTATGGTTCTTCAGAGATTCTCTACTGGTTCTTCTCTAGCTTGGTTTAGGCACCTCTAATGGTTCTACCTAACCAATGGTAGCACCAAAATAGTTTCCTATGGTGGTGAGCCAATAAACTATCAGGTATCGTGGTAGTTCAGGCAGGCATGGAAGTCAAGCCGGTCCCACGTGCACCCTCCAATCACGTACGGTGCACCCACAATGTAACGCATGCACCCTCAATCCTAATGGTCTTTTTAAGCAGAACACCACTCACTCTTTCATGTTACACGTCGTTTAGTATAGCTCACTGATACCTCTACTGCAGCTAATAGTCAGTGATCAAACTCCCTCCACCTCCCCTGACTCTTCCTGTAGTAGTATTTACTGTAGCTCTTCGCTATCTCAGCATGCTAATTGTGTGTACTGTGAACTCTGGTGCATTTCTTTACTATCTGCAGAGTCTGTGTCATGCTTGTGCAGATTAATCTGTTGTATCATCGTTGTCAAATTTGCAATAAATGACTTATCTTGATGAAAGTGTCTAACTGAGCTTTTTCCTTGCAGGGTCGGGTACGGTTTGCCCCAGAATACAGGCTGAAGGAAGGAGACTGGTCCCTGTTTCTGGGTAGAGTCCGACTGACTGATGCTGACATGTATGAGTGCCTCAGAGGAAGACGCACTGTGTCGACAGTATGGCTCAAAGTGAATGGTGAGAGGGAGGGATGAAGAGAGAGAGAGAGAGGGGTATGAGTGTTGCTACTGTAGGTTTTAATAGAGCACCTTTCAGACATGAATGCAGTTCAAAGTGCTTTACATTAAAAATGAAAACAAAGATCAAATAAAGAACAAAGCAATAATAAGTGAAAATGTAATCAAGAAGTTAAAACAATACCGGGAAAGCATCTGTGTCATTTTAGATTTTTGCGTTGGCTATTCAAAAATAGCAGATATACAAGCTCACAGCGTGTCACTATGTGCCACGCTGCGAGCTTATACATCTGCTATTTTTGGAACATTTTTGAAAAATCTTGAGAACGAGATCGTGAGAACTACCGATTTAGAAGGCATTTGTAGAATCGGCCTCACGTCTTAAAAGGGGTTAAGAAAGGATAGAAATAAGTCAGAAGAAGATCAGTTAAAAAGCAAGGTCATAGAAGCGTGTTTTTAACTGCCTCTTAATAACCTTTGATAGCACAATGCCTCATTGAACCCACTCAGCTTCTTTCCTTCCTCTGTCAGAGCTCAGTGTGGAAACATCTGTCACGGCGTGGCTGGGTGACAGCCTGCACCTGCCCTGCATCCTGTCGGTGCAGAGATCCCAGTCCTCCAAGGAGCTGAGTGTCTGGTGGCTCCGAAACGATAACCTTCTGGTCTCCTACAACCAGGTAACATACTGTACTGTACACTCACTGCTTGTGTTCTTTCTTATGGTGGTGCTGCAAGTTCTCTCTGTGCAGACCAAGACCAGACTATTCATTCTTTAATTGCTTGAGTGGTTCAAGATGTAGCCTGGGTCAATCAAAGTTTGAAAGTTAGTTCAATAAGCTACACCAGTGGTTCCCAACATTTTTGTCTTATGTATGTACCCTGTGAGCTGTTTTGCCCTGCAAACAGAACCCCCTCACTCAAATGTTTTGATGATTCTCCTAAATCTGCTGTATCACTAACTAACACATTGTGTTGTTTTAGAATGGAACTAGTTTGAGTGCTTCAACTGCTTTCTTGTCAGTGTCTTAGTTTCGTCCCAAACTATGGCTGCAGGGAAAATGAGATATTTTGCCATAAAGAAAACACTGTGGTTGCGGTGGATGTGTGGACATACAGATAAAGCCACGAGTAAAATGTATTTTTCACTAAACTGGAGGAGTTTGGGCCTAGCCAGTCGAAACCCTAATTCAAACACTGCATCGTGTCATTTCATAGTTTTGTTATTTCAATAACTACAGTACATTAAAAGTCTGGTAAATCTTTGTTCGCCCCCCAGTCCTATGTGATGATTGAAGACGAGGATACGTCTCGGTTCACCGTAGAGATGGGCCGCTCTGTGGAAGAGTTTGTCCTGTACGTCAACCCAGTGCTGTTTCAGGACCAGGGAGAGTACCGCTGCTTTTACAAGTTTTGTAGGTTACTCCTGACAAGAGAGCCTTTTAATGAAGGAGTCATTAATGATGATTCAGTGCAACAATGCCCCTTGGTGTTCCATTTACAAAGACAGATGTTGTTGCTGTCGGGTGGAGACCTTGTATGTCCAAAACCATTCCTTTTTTATTATTATTTTTAAAACATTTTAAAATAGTGAAAATAGCCGATTTACAAGCTCACCGCTTGTTGGTCTGCTATTTTCACTACTTTTGTACGACACTCTTATGTCGCACAAGATTTACGAAAAAAACATAACAATTAGAAAACTTGGAGATACAAGGTTTCTGCCCGACAACAGCGATATGTTACAGAATCAACTGAAGGCCAGTCTGGGAATCAGAAGTCTATCGGTTCGTCCCCCTGGCCCCGGTCTATGTGTCAAGGTGTCCCTGAGCAAGACACATAACCTCTAACTGCACTAATAGTTAGGAGGATTAAATGCTCCTAACTATTGGGAGCATTTAAGATAGTCAAGGGGGCCGTGCCCTCAATACCCTCATACCTGACTAACTACTTCTCCAAAGTGAGCGACTCCCACAGCCACAACACTAGAGGGAGCGGCCATGATCTGGTACTACGCAAATATAGAACAAACATGGGAAAATTCTCATTCTACTGCTCTGCCTCCAAAATGTGGCACCATCCTTATCACTGGTTTATTTCAAAACAAGCCTGAAAACCCATCTATCTCAGGAGACCTCAAGGGGAGGTAAATGCAATTTCCCATAGCAAGGAGGTGTCATTCACATTGTTTTGTATTTGTTGATGACATGTGTTATTTCTTTATGCTATGTTGATGGATTGAATACATAGGACCACAATGGAAGAAGTCCCCAGGACTTTTTTGTGTTATCCTTTTAGCCTTAATAAAAGCTGTTCACATTTCTGACTAAAAGTATTCAATCAATCAATCCAAAAAAAAATCTGTGCAATGTACTATGACAAAAAATACTCCAAATGAGTGGGGACCTTATTATTATTAACTGAAGTACTGCACATTCTCATTACAGTATATAATATAAATACCTGCCATATACATTTAAGTCAATTGTTATTTTGTTATTATTAGAGCGAATGAAAAGGCCAAGCCTGGATTCCCAGAGATCATCAATGTGGCTGTACTGGGACAAGAGGCTACTGGTATTTACTCTCTATTATAATTCTTATCATTGTTATTGTTGGCGTAGTAGTTGTTGCAGTATAGTATCCGGTAGTATCGTTACACAGACTGTAATTGAACTGCAGTCTGTCTATGTGCTGTATACTGTGTCTTCATGTAAAATGTGATGAGGTAGTCTACATTGTTTTATTATTATGAATACTGGGGACTTTTATTTCATGTAATAAAAATATAGAAAAATGGAAATGTGTGTGAAGAAAAAAACGAACATTTACAGAACACAGGCCTCTGTATGCTCCTGTCCTTCCTGAACAAATACTTTTCACGCCATGGTCTTTCTTCTGTTGTCCACAACACAGAGACAGACGCCTGGGCAGACATGGGGACAGAGGGACGGACAGCGGTCGGAACCACTGAAAGCCCGGCTCATCCAACTCCAGTGTTTCTGGACGATTGGACACACGCAGAACAAGGTGACCTGCTTGAATTAAACAGAATGAAATGGAATACAACTACATACATACTACACAAACTATGAATTAAACAACACTATGAGTTGTATGTTAATACAATGTGACAATATCTGCAGTTGGTTGTCATATTGGCTGACCTACAATGCATTTTTATAGTAAAAACTATTATAGTTTTGAATATTTTATATTTTATTTGTATTTCGCTTTGACTTGTTTTCAGTTTAGTTTTGATTAGGTTTTAATGTGGTTTTTTTAGTTTAGTTTATTTATTTTGTTTTATTTTGTGAAAAGGCTCAGTTCTAGTTTAGTTTTTATTAGTTTTAGTGTAATTCTCTTTCTTTCTGTCATGGGCAAGATTCAACAAGTTCATAAAAATTGCAAAAATAGAACATCTAAAAGCTCACAACATGTAGCAATGCGACCTATTGTGACCCAGATTGCAAAATATGAGTGAATCAATGTTGAAATATGGTTAGGCAGAAATGTTGAAACCTAACATTGAAATTATACAGAAAGCGCTAATTGTTAAACATTGGATTTTCAACCTAACTGACTCTAAATCAATGTTGATTCAACCATCCTCTAAAATGGTAATCTACATGCACATTTTATATTGAATCAATGACACCGTTGTATGACAAAGTATGAATCAAGCTTCAGTGTACGAGTGTTCAGAAATCTTATTAGAATCTCATT
Organism: Gymnoscopelus braueri; assembly: GCF_963280865.1. Taxonomy (NCBI): domain Eukaryota; kingdom Metazoa; phylum Chordata; class Actinopteri; order Myctophiformes; family Myctophidae; genus Gymnoscopelus; species Gymnoscopelus braueri. Next base: position 10,210,190 of record NC_137626.1, read on the forward strand.
TCAAACCACTTAGGAATGTGATTCAAATCTGATTCATAAAAATCAGGGGGAAAATGACAGAAAAAAACAAATGTGAAAATAACTTATCTACAAGCTCACAGCACGTCTACTGTAAATGCGATGTGTTGTGAGCTTGTAGATAAGCTATTTTCACTACTGTATTAGATCTACTATGTTTGTATTTGTATGTATTGTTTCCCCCCTTCGTATAAATGTAGTCAAAAGCACAATATTTGTCTTTGAAATGCAATGGACTGAAAGTCATAAGTTAATAATAAAAGGTAAAGTACACATACTCATAAGGCCCCTTAAGAAAGATTTGTGTTTAAAACTTTCAAAAAGTATTAAGAAGTTGTCAAACTAATTTCAAGATTCTTCAAAATGCTGCAGCTATTAGTAGGATTTGACCCCAGGACCTTTTGGATCATGTAGAGAGTGTCTTTACACAGTAAGCTATTGAACTTGAGTGTCTTTACACAGTAAGCTATTGAACTTGTGACTCATTAGAAGCCAAATGGATTCATCACAAAAAAGCCAGAGGCGTGTTTCCACTGTGCTCCAAACTGCGCTATAAACAATCCAGACAAGCAACAGCACAACAAACGAGATACATAACACTGCATAAATTCAACTGCATATCTTGATATATTTTGTTTGCATAAATTCAACTGCATATCTTGATATATTTTGTTTGTATCGTTGTTTGTTGTTAGTTAAAGCAGGAGGAAAACAGACTCAGTGCAGGCGGCATGGTTGGTCACTGTGTTAATACATTGTCTACTCTAGATGATCCAAAGGTCGAGGGTTCAAGTCCTCCTGCCGCTTTACTGTGAAGCATGTTTTGAAAACTAACATCCAGAAACGACACTTAAAAGCCCTAAAAGAAACATGTGTGGAGGTGCTGTGATTCAATGTTGGCATTTCAATCATTAAATTCAACCTTAATACAATGACACCTTTTAAACATTTAAGGTCTTTAACCTTAAGCAAAAATCGACATTTCTGACCATAATTCAACGTTGATTTAACAACTTTTGCTATCTGGGGAGCTTGTAGTTGTAGATCTGCTATTTTTGAAGATTTTTGACAAAGACTAAAACAAAAAAACTAAGTACACTTTCTCTATGATTTTAGTTACTTTTACTTAGTTTTGTAAACACATTACAGTTTCAGTTAGTTCATTTGTTTTTGTAAAGCCTTTTATTTATCTTTTATTTCAGTTATCTAAAATGTTTTTCCAATTCCACTTTTGGTTATTTTGTTAGTTTGAGTTAACTATACAGTATAATAACCCTGCACTACTATATGTGTTTACTATATGTTCCTTTCCTTTTGTTTGAGTAGAACATAAATGAAATGAATGTCAGCATTTGTTTTGGGAGGAATTTGGATGCAATCATTTAGTTCTAATGCACACTTAATGGGCTTGCAACTCTGATAGTGTACACTTGGAACCAAATGGACCCATACGGGTCCATTTGGTTCCATTTGTACACTCTCAGAGTTAACTAAACACTGAGGGTTTTATATTGTAGATTGCTGTCCCAGAGATAAAAAAAAACTAAAAAACAACAAAAACAAAGGAATCAAATGGGGGTCGGTGATATTGCATATCAAACTGGGGAGTCCTTGATTTGAAATTCTAAAGGTTGAGAACCACTGACTCAAAGGATCCTGCATTCTTCACTCAAACGTGTTGTTCACAACACGTCGCAATGCGACGCGTTGTGAGCTTGTAGATCGTCTATTTTCCAAAAGCCTATGTATAAAATAGGACTAAAGTGGTTAATGTGTGTTTTATAATATAATAATTTATATCTGCAAAGTAACTAGTAATAAAGTTTTAAAATAATTGTAGTGGAGTACAATATTTGCCCCTGAGATGTAGTGGAGTAGAAGTAAAAGTACAGAAATTTGGAAATAAATTGGAACAGGCATGCAAACAGCCCCGAGGTGAAAAAGGTGACAACATGTTGTTTTCTTTCGGGTTAGGTGTCACACAATTGCCCTATTTGGGTTCAAAAAGGTGACTGTAGCTGAAAAGTGACACTTTTGCATGTCTGTGGAAGCTTCTTCGGCTGGTTTTGAGTGTGGATGTGGGCTAGTCTCTCCTAACCACATTGACCCTAGTATCCCACTTCTGGGCACGTCATAATAGGCAAACATTTGGTAAGAAATAACAGATCTACTAGCTCAGAATGTGTTATGTTGTTGTGAGCTTGTAGATCAGCTACTGTATGTTCAGCGAACAGATTTGATGTAAATGAAAAGTATGGACCCTTGGTGGACTCTGGTCAACAAAGTAATTATGGTTAACCACATTAACCCTGGTGTCCCTATTTTGTGCAAAACTAAATTTTGTTCAAACCTTTAAAAAAAAAAGTGAAAATAGCCGATCCTCAAGCTCACGTAGTAAAGCTACGTGAGCAAAGCATTGTGAGATTCTAGGCTATTTTCGCTATTTGTCATACAGTGTATGACAAATATGGGGATAAAGTGGTTAATGTATGCTAGCTGTTCTGCTTATCATTGAACTTCTCTCTCTCTCTCTCTCTCTCGCTCTCTCTCTATATAGAAGTGGCTTGAGTCCATCCCGTGGGTTCGTATCGGGCTCATTGCTGGTGGTCACCGCTGTCACTCTGTGTGTCCTGGGAAGCCTGCGGAAAATCTAAAATGTCGCATCACAGATGCAAAACATTAGAGGAGAATTTTGTGAGATTCTTCAGCGTTCTTTGTTGAAAGGGTTGTCACAGTTGGCCCATACTATTCACCCTTCTTGCCATTTGTGTAAACAATCGTTGAGCCACAGGTCCTGGGTCAAATGTTTTTTTTTGGGGACAAAACAACAACAAAGAAATAACACCAATTCCAAAGAAATTTTTTTCAGGCCTTCTTGCAGACGTTATGACATAATGGCCACCGAAGACTCCATCTTCAACAGTCCATTCTTTCCAGTCATGTTCTGTGGCTGTGTTTGGTGTTTCAGACAGACTCATGTAGCCTACTGTAGCCTATATACAGAGTTTTACCAAATTAACACATTTCAGACACATGCCCTAATTATTTGAAAAGTCAGAGAATGGAGTCATTAGACACAACTGAACAACATTAATTGTTGGTGTTTTCTTTAGTTGCTACTGTTTGCAACCATTAACCCATTAAGACCGGGGACGCACGCATCTGTGTCATTTTAGATTTCTTTGGCTATAAAAGAAAATAGCAGATATACAAGCTCAGACATAGAAGCTCATAGCGCGGCACCGAGTGCCACACTATGCTGCTATTTTTTGAAAAATCGTGAAAATGTGTGCAAATCTTTGAATATGTTTATGTAGTGAACACTTTTTACTCTGCTACAACTTCTGGGGAACAAACTATTTTGAGATGGGGGGTCCGCGGCCAAAATTCATTTAATTTTGGGGGTCCTTGACATGAAAAAGTTTGAGAACCACTGATTATAGCAACATATTTTTTCATATTTTCTGCAACCCTGCAGCTTTTTTATTTCCTGTGTTGTGTTTCCATGTCTCTAGATTTGTACTGTATGGATTCATATCAGGTCCTTCTAAATGTTTCATGAGGGGTGATTAGTCAAAATTCTTGTAGCTGAATGCCTGAATCACTTGAAATTGCTGTGATTTAAACATGTACAGTTAGAGCTTGTGGTGTGACGGTCACGGTCCAAATGACATGGAACCACTCCCATAGATACAAAACAGCTTTCAGAAACAAAACACATGTTTTTCATTGCTAATTCATTCATTCAGCTTCATTATGAAGATTTAAATTGTATGATATTTTTGAGGATTATATCAAGTGCTGTTATTTGGACTGTTATTTGGCTCAACACCTCAGTGCTGTTATGGCTCTCTGGACTAAGTGTTCCTCGAGACAGTTTGGCTATCACAAGTGTTACAATAGAAACTTATACTTGGCTGCGTCATGTTGCGCAAGCTCGTCAACATGTTGCGCTGAGCTTGTAGATCTGCTATTTTCGGTGTGCAACACCGCTGCACAAATGAGTATAAATCAATTATACATTTTCCTGTGTGCCCATTTGAGCCAAACGCTTAGTGTTTGGGTCGTCCTGCAAGCTCTGTGGAAACCCTGTGGATTCTGTAGTGGTTCTCAAAGTGGGGTCCGGGGACCCTCAGCCCAGGGTTCCTTGAGGGTGTTCCAAATGGACCCATGATACAGGTCTGGTCTGTAACTCAAGTACTCTCTGAATTATGGGGGTCCTTGAAAAAAGGAAGAAAACTTTAAGAACCATTGGACTGTAGCATGGTGGAGTTTCTGTATAGGTTACAAAATAGTGAAAATTATACCCGGGTACAAAATAGTGAAAATCTACAAGCTCACAACACAACGTGTTGTGGTGAGCTGTGAGCTTGTAGATCTCCTATTTTATGTTTTATTTATGTTATGCTAATGCTATAGTTTATCTATGGGTTTAATCGCACCTGAATAAGATCCTACAGGCAACATTTGTCCCCATCAAATTGTTCAAACTGCAGACAGCAGTAATTCTTCTCCTGGATGGCCTTATATAATATAGTCAGTGTTTATTTGTGTGTGAACGGAGTCAACTGCAACTTGAACCTTTGTCCTAAGGGTGGCACTAGAAGGAAAGACATGAGGTCACTGAAATCATTTGATCAGTGATCAGTGATCAGTGGTGGAAAAAGTACTGATATGTTTTACTAAAGTAAAAGTATCAACACTGCAATGTAGAAATACTCTGTACAAGTAAAAGTCCTGAATTCAAAATGTACTCAAGTAAAAGTACAAAAGTATTGGTATCAAAATGTACTTAAATACCAAGTAAAAGTACTCATTATGCAGGATGTCCCATTTCACAAGTTTTCAAATGTATAAAATGTTTAAAAATCTTTTGAAAATAGCAGATCTACACGCATTGTGAGCTTGTAGATCGGCTATTTTCAAAATGTATATAGGGCTGCAGTGGTTATTATATGTTTTGTAATAATCAAAATCTACAAAGTAACTAGTAAATAATTGTAGTGGAGTAAAAGTGTAATATTTGGCTCTGAGATGTAGTGGAGTAGAGGTAAAATTATTGATTATTGGTTATTGTATGTTTTGTAATAATCAAAATCTACAAAGTAACTAGTAAATAATTGTAGTGGAGTAAAAGTGTAATATTTGGCTCTGATATGTAGTGGAGTAGAGGTACAATTATTGATTATTGGTTATTGTATGTTTTGTAGTAATCAAAATCTACAAAGTAACTAGTAAATAATTGTAGTGGAGTAAAAGTGTAATATTTGGCTCTGAGATGTAGTGGAGTAGAGGTACAATTATTGAACATTGGAAATACTAACTAATACTAAAAAAAAAAAATTGTACTTACGTACAGTACTTGAGTAAATACTTAGTTACTTTACACCACTGAATGCACTCATGCTGACAGATTTCTCCTGCGTTTGAAGTGATTTCTGCCTCACTATCCAATGTCTTATTTTGATTGAATACTTAACAGTTATAAAAAAAAAGCACAGATCAGTTTTATACAAAGGACGCTAAAAGGATAAAACCAAGAAAGCACTATGGATTGTTTCCATTGGGGTCCTGTGTATTCAATTCATCGAGACATTTAAAGACAAACAATAATATACAAAATGTGTAAAAACATCATATAAACGAGTCGTAAAAAAAGAGAAATATAGATGTTTTTGATCGATTTTGACATTTACATATCTATGATACTAAAGTAAAAGTCAGACTTCATAAATGTTAGTCTTGATCCAAGGCTATAATACCTGAAGACATAACTCATGTCTCATAGCCGTGTGTGTGTGTGTGTGTGTGTGTGTGTGTGTGTGTGTGTGTGTGTGTGTGTGTGTGTGTGTGTGTGTGTGTGTGTGTGTGTGTGTGTGTGTGTGTGTGTGTGTGTGTGTGTGTGTGTGTGTGTGTGCGCACGCGCTTCAGGGCTCATTCACAGAGTTAAAACATCTTAGCCTGGACCCCGCCCACTCTCTGAGTGAACTGCCTCTTCGCAGCTTCAGGCTGATAATAATCAGGCTAAAAACATCTCCTTTGCAATTCCATCCCTCCTCGTCTATATATAAGTTAAATTATATGTTAAAATGAAACCACCTTCTGTTGACGTGCTGCCAAATCCCCCTGTATGGATGTATGGACACCCGAGACGCGCTGCGCGCGTGTTTCCCCGTGTGTCCTCTGCCAAAATATTGTGCGCTGGCTGCTAACTAAGCACAAACCGGGACTCGAGTTCGTACAGTAATATACTGTAATGAATGCACCACGGCTGGAAACGCGACAAGTGACAAAAGACACTTACTTTCATAAGTTTAAAACAGAGAGAAAGACGGCATATCATCTGTTATTGTGGACCCGTGTACGTGAGAGACACGCCGTGTGGATTGGGTTGATCTATCATCTGATGATCTAGTGGTTATTTTCGGTAAGGACCAGAAACGACCGTCCACACGCACACCACACGGTGTCCCCGTTTTTGGCTGTTGACTTCTTGGCGACGGACGCATGGATGGAACATTTACGCGCGCTGGACATTTTACGCACGTTGGACATTTTAAGGATCATGGATGCAATGCATGCAGCATGAATGACACACAGCCCTTTGCCGCAATCATGGCATGCTGTCTCTACCTAGCCATGGATCTGTCACGACCGTCATGGATGAACTTCAATCTGGTGTTTGCACTTTCTCTCTTTTTGGCCCGTACATCTACATAAACGTTCAGATTTCAAATATGAAGTGCTGACCTCATGGCCACAGATGTTCCTATTATGTACGGGCCCTCAGAAGTACCTGTATCGTCCGTATTGTTCAATAAAAAGCCTTTTAATCCGATTGGTGGCCATTTTCTCATGGAGTTATAATGTATCAGAGTGCAATACACCTTCCAACCAAAAGGGTCGCTTTTTATTGAACAATACGGAAGATACTGGTAATTCTGAGAAGCCGTACATAATTGCAACATCTATGGCCATGGGGTAAGCACTTTATTTGAAATCTGAACGTTTATGGGCCAAAAAGGGAGAAAGTGCAAACACCAGGTTGAAGTTCATCCATGACGGTCATGATATGACAGTCATGTTTCAGGGCGAGCTGTCTACCAGACCATGGATTAAAGATTGTCATTTGTTGTCTTCAAGCCACTTTGACCGAATATTTTGTTCATATTATGTTCTATACTGCAGACAGAGAGAGGTAGAAGATGATGTCTCTTCTTGGCATTGTGGTGACGTTGGCTTCTCTTCAGTTTGGACAGATCTGCAGTGGTGAGTCGTTGCATCTTTTACTTGCTTTTCACTTTGTTTTCTTTTTGTCGATTTCGCCTGAAGAAGGTGACGGAAACGTTGTTTTCTTTAATAAATGTTTCTAAAATAAATGTTTAATACATGTTTTCTACGCATCTGCATGTTTTTTAAACAATAAAATGTTTAAATAAGATTTAAAATCCTCCTCTCATTATACTTAACCTTCTTTAATCTTTTACTTTAATTCCACTTCTCTCACTCCTTTCCTCCCGTCTTTATTCCCTCATCTGCTCTCCTCTTCCCTTTCACTCCTTCTTTTCTCCTCTCCTCCTGTCTCCTCCTGATGTGCCGTGACAGACCTGTCACTCTTGGTTCAATAAACCCTAAAGTCCAGTTTATAGACGACATACACAGAAATTACCTTTTACATGCGCAAGGCATCTTTATTGACAAACAAGGGAGATTCCCTCTATACTATGTGAATAAAAGAACAGCAAATTAATGATATTAACACAATACGACCTGATATATCACGAAGGCAATTCGCTCCACATCTAAGTCTGCATGCAAACAAGCGCTCGGTTGAGCGCCTGGAGAATTCTGAAGTTCTTATCTATTACATTCAGTATATCAACGCTGTGGCTATCAAGGCCTGTCTTCTGACTGCACTCTATAAAGTAAAGGTTGACGGCCCAAGGTTCCACAATGGACCATCAAGCCCTCCTTGGGTACGAATTTAGTACCCACAACAACACAAGATTAAACACTTAAACAGTACTTTATAGAAATTATCCACTTGCATAACATATTTCATGTTTAAAAAAATCAGGTCCCATTATTCTCTTTTTGAGTCATGTGAGCCGAGGAAAACCCTTTTCTTTGAAGGGGAAACTCTGAACTAGGCTGGGGCAGTCCAAAACCTACCATCTGGACATGAGCTCTTATTGGGGACAATTACATCATTTGATTCCATATTGCATTGCTAAACTTAGGGTCCCTCAGTGGGGCATTCCCACTGAGTTTTCCTTTACAAGCAACTATTCTAACATGTGTAATATATATATATTTAAAAAAAAAAAATCATTTATCTTGTTCTCTGTGTGCATTTTTGGTTTCTTCTCCAATTCCTCTGGTTGAGGTGGTCACTTTTCCGAGCCCGGAGGAGGAGGTTCCGACAGAGCCCAAGACTAGGCCCCCCCCCCAACCCATCCAGTGCCATTAACGAATGTACTTGGCACTGAATGAGCTAAGAGGCGGAGGTCCCACTCCCGAGCCCCCCGGGTCCGTACCCTCCTGGGGCCTGAGACCGGAGCCCCCCGTATTATACACAGGGGCCCCAACCCCCAAGCGCCAGTCAGATCCGTACCCTCCTTGAGGTCAAAGGTCGGGCGTAGATATCGTGCAGGGGTGTTCTTCGTCAAGTTCAGCATTGGGGCCCAGGTGGCAATATAATGTTTCTGTGGTGTGTATTGGGATAGCCCATATTTAATGTGCCTAAAGCTGCCAGGGAGATCGCTACGATCAGATTACGTCCCCCAACATTACTATCAAAATCAAAATCAAACTTATTATGTATTCTGGGGTCGTTCAGTGGCCTTGGGCAGCATAGATGTCGGGCCGTGTAAAAATCTCTCTGTTTGGTCTCTCAATACTACATCTGTCTCTAAAGAATCACTCTGATTAAACCCCATGAAACAATGGTATGTTCCTGTCTGGCTGAGAGTGATATGGGTACTAGTCAAATTTATTGTGTAGTCACCCTCCTTGATATAAAAAAAAAAATTGTGTAGTAAATATTGTCTAGTGGCAAGTCTTTCACTTAGGTCTTTGGCCCGTATTATGCTTTGGACTTTAATTATACTATCTGGACTATCGACTGTATTTGTACTATTATACTATCTAATTTGTGGCGTGCTTGTGTATGAGAGTGTGTGCGTTTCACTGTCTCTCCTTCCTTACACTTAAGTGTCTCTGTATTGGTCACTCTGCCATAAGTCTAAGCATATCCATTTAACAAAAATTAACGGCAACATTACAACACTTCGACATGAAAGTTTCTACAAGTCACTTAACATTATACTATGTATCTCAATATCAATCTGCTATTATATTATTTCCCTCCTTGACCTGACACCCGGCAGGGCACACAGCATAGGAATGTGCAGAGGCCAGGGTGCCACCCTCCTTTACCCTTTTTGACATACACAACAACACATACCATACACAAAATGTAATTGGAAACACAACAAAACAACTTTCCTGTGCTTTATGCACAGGTCAATTGACATTATCCTCGGGCTGTACAAAATTGTACACTTCTCTTCTGCAACCCATGACCTGTTTCAGAGAAATGGAAGGTTAATGACAGCAAAATTACATAACCTTAATCACACCTTGGTCAATCAGTGGTCACATGGTAATTGAAATAAACGTTAGGTCAATGATGAGCAAGGTAATTGGATACATCTAGCACCAAAATCGATGATGTAAAGTATGCATTCTTTTGACACTAGTGTAGGTTTCAGTCAGTCCACCGCAACTGGCAATAAACTGTAAAGCAAATGTCAGCAATGTATGAAATCACTTGACATCCACTCTGCACCCAAAACCCGGCATGTTCTCATAATGTACACCAAACGCACTGACCATTACCATAAGGGGGAGATATTTTGAGCAGCACACACAAACACCTCACTTCGCTGTATGTGAATCAAATCAAGCCAGAGCACAAAAGGAGCCAACACGCGCACAGCCCCGAAGTGTGCACCCTTCTGAGGCCATGGACCGTGCAGCTACCCCCGTGGTCATAAATGTTCTGCTAGGCATCACCCAACGTGCTCGTGAGTCTCTTGACAACCACTTAACTCAACTGCAACAGAAATCAACTACCTTTCAATTCACGTAACAAATTTAGATACACAAATTTTTTTGGTATCTTGTAAGGGCCTAAATGTCCCCAGTAGGTATGATATCTAGTGTTTCTGCTATAAACTTATCTTGCTATGGTTCACCCTGTCCACCCTGCCACAGTGTGATCAATTTATCGCTCCAAAAAAATCTATCACTTCTAATGTTGGAATGCAAACCTCTTCGCTTAAATAATGTTATTATTCACGTAACATAAAAACATAAAACACTTAACTCTATTTAAGCCCTATTTTAGCTATAACCAGGCAATAATTCTCATTTCAATCACTTATACTTAATTATTATCACAACTCTGAGGTTCCCTTGTGCACTTCAGTCTCGTTCATCTGTGCCTGTCTTGTTGACACAGCCACTGAATTGGGTGAAACAGCTGAACTGTAAACATCTTGATAAGAAAGGACATCTACTGCACAGTGTCGATATGGAAAAAATTAGAGCTGCTCGCCACTAAAATCATCTTAATGTCCTCCCTTAATTTTTCACTTAAGTCTTGTCTTTGGTTTTGAACAAATATAATATGTTCACACTTATAACTTAATTAGTCGTTACATGTGCCTTCATAGTTTCAGCTTTAGAAAAACTGAAAAACAACAGGCCTTGCATACTTAGATTACTTTGAAAAAAATATAGTTTGAATGTGGCATTCTATTTAGCAATAATTCCAAGAGTTTGTCACTTGTCAATTAAGTCCATTGGACCTCCCTCAACAGGGTTGTTTTTCTCACTTATTACATTATTAAAGTTCACTCTGTAATTGTTTTAGTCATTTGTTGTATAAGTTCAAAACAGAACGAATTATGTTTTGGATAACGATACGACCAAGCACTAATAGCTCTGGTGTGTGTGTCTCCCTTGCTATTGTATCTATAAACGTAAATCGTGTTGTGTCCTCTCCAGATCGATAGAAATGTATGTATTTGCACATGTCGAGGCTACAACAACAGAGAGTGGGCAAGAGGTCAACCCCGGCTGCGTATATTCCATTGGCTGAAGAGACGAGAGGTCATGTGTCCGTGACCATAGCATAGTAGTGAACTAGTGTAAAGTCTCTGAAACATTCAAAGTCTGAGTAACCCAAGCTTCCCCAAGGCTTGGTGTCTGTTCCCCGTAGGTGTCATCAGAAGTGAGTCTCAACCACGTCACAGCTTGTATCTATTGCTGGCCCTCTACGTCATGTCCAGAACGATGGTTTATGTTGTGGTGTTTCACTTGTAGCGCACACAGTACAGTTCCATGTCCCATCAGGTCACAGCTGGAAGTGAACCTCTGCCACTCATGCTGTAAGTTAGCGTCGAATGTGGAATCAATACATCTCTAACTTCTGTGAAGGTCCATTTTGGGAATATGTCACTTAGTGTATGGATTACCTACAGGCACTGTGTCTGTGGCACTTGAATGTATTTTGATACTGCAGTCTGTGTGGCAAATCTCGCTATGGTGCATGTGATGTCAGTAAGGCCTCTGTTCTGCTCTTGGCCTTCATGTGCGCGTGCAAGCCATGTTTGGTCTATAACAACTAATGTTTTATGATCACTGCACTCCAAAATGTCACTCTCCACTACAGTATATGTTATGCAGCTTGGCCGTGCTAATGAAACAAGGAATTAAGAGTTCACACTACAAGCGTTTGGGCTTTCTGCCCACTTACATTCTTAAACGTATTATTGTTATTATTATTATGATTATTATTATTAAAGTTATAATTAGTTATGTCACTCACTCATACACTGACTTTTTGTACACCATAATTGATTTGAGCAAAAATATAATTACACAATATAGTTGCCCCATACCTAAACATACAGATTAATTTGAATATTATTGTATGCAAGCTACTGTTTTCTCTATATTTCTGCAGAATTATCTGAAGAAACTAATTTATTTGAACGTCATATTTCTACTCTCTTCTCACCTCTGACCTCGCTTTTTTATTTTATTTTTTATAACTGACTCCAATCATCTAATCTAAGGGTGGCATTCCCTAGTTATCAGTGTCCTTAATTTCTGGGATTACTAAATAGTTATCGCACATTTCAGACTGTTCATAACTGTAACAACAATAGCAGATCTACAAGCTTGTAGAAGTATTAAGGATATAAGCGGGCTTGGTCACAGTACAATATTTCTGCATTTATTTTATTATTCTACAGAGAATTTAGTTGATCTACACACTTATGTTGGGTCACTAATTTCAACCAGATTTACTTCCACTGTCCATGACTACATTTTAGCTGGGAGCATTCTCATGAAAAAAAAAATTGTTTTCCTTTTCCACTGACAGTGTTGTGGGAATCTTATCAGTGTGTGTGTGCCACTGCTACAGGCATCTGGTAATGGGTGAAGGTCACAGCGCCTTCCTTCCCCCCCATTCTTTCAACTGTCTATTTTAATAGATTGAAGGAAGACTATTTCTCTCCCTCTATGTGAAGCTGGTGGCCACTGTTTATTTATTCATCTTATTTTAAATACGTTAATTAATGACGTTAGATCACTGCAGTATGTAAATTCTCAGGGGTATAGGCTTCAATATAACTAAAAAAATTTAATCCAGCAAAAAAGAACAGTAGTAGGTGTCTTGGATGCACCTTACGTGAATGTGGGGTATATCTGAGTTTCTTTCTCTTTCTCCTCCCCCTGGAAAATATTCCCCTAGTGTCTCAGTCCTCAGGCCTTCACGCCGCTCACTCAGAAGTAAATCACTGTGCCCCACTGAGTCAGACTCAAAATGGTACGCAGCCATGCACTTGTGAATGCACCACAGTAACCAGAATCAGTAGTACTCTACAAGGCCACCCCAACCCAATTACATATATGGACCCAGGAACGGCAACGATCGAGTGGCACATATGAAATATGTTGAACCACAGCCCTAATGTATAAAATGGGTGCGCCTGTCATTCATACGCTCACAATTTCCAAAGCATTCACCTCCAACACTTACCCCAAAGTGGGACACACATACAGCTGCAGCAGTCACACGGTCAGTCACCACTTGTCAGGCGTTCAGTGTAAAAACCAGTTGGGGATGTGTCCGGTGGCGTAACGAACATATACAGAACGGACCAGCAGTCTGTGTGCAGCACACCTCCTGCTTACAGTAGATACAAACATGTACACTTAACAATGACACAATATCCCAACTTTGTTACATACAAGACAAAACAAACAAACAAACATATAGAGACCTTCATTCATTCGGAACACATACATATAACATACATATAAAGACAACATATATGACACACTGTAGTACTATTTAGGGGGCAACCCTAGGCTGCAGAGCCAGCCGTTCACGTCACCTCGCTCGGATGCTGGAGCTAAACATAACGTGCATGTAACCTGTAGTATTTTTGGGGTCGCCCCTTAGCGGCAGTCTCAGCTTAAACATAACATAACCTGTAGTATTTCCTTAGCCGCAGTCTCAGCTTAAACATAACATAACCTGTAGTATTTCCTTAGCCGCAGTCTCAGCTTAAACATAATATAACCTGTAGTATTTCCTTAGCCGCAGTCTCAGCTTAAACATAACATAACCTGTAGTATTTCCTTAGCCGCAGTCTCAGCTTAAACATAACATAACCTGTAGTATTTCCTTAGCCGCAGTCTCAGCTTAAACCTAACATAACCTGTAGTATTTCCTTAGCCGCAGTCTCAGCTTAAACATAACATAACCTGTAGTATTTCCTTAGCCGCAGTCTCAGCTTAAACATAACATAACCTGTAGTATTTCCTTAGCCGCAGTCTCAGCTTAAACATAACATAACCTGTAGTATTTCCTTAGCCGCAGTCTCAGCTTAAACATAACATAACCTGTAGTATTTCCTTAGCCGCAGTCTCAGCTTAAACATAACATAACCTGTAGTATTTCCTTAGCCGCAGTCTCAGCTTAAACCTAACCTGTAGTATTTCCTTAGCCGCAGTCTCAGCTTAAACCTAACCTGTAGTATTTCCTTAGCCGCAGTCTCAGCTTAAACCTAACCTGTAGTATTTCCTTAGCCGCAGTCTCAGCTTAAACCTAACCTGTAGTATTTCCTTAGCCGCAGTCTCAGCTTAAACCTAACCTGTAGTATTTCCTTAGCCGCAGTCTCAGCTTAAACCTAACCTAACGACACATAACGTACACAACTTAGGCTACACGCTATCTTCTCCCATGAACCCGTTGTGATTTGCGGTTTAGAGAGCCGTGTAAAGCCCACTTAGTGTAGTGTCTCAGTACACTATAAGATCACAGAGGAACATAGGATACAGAGAGACAGTGTAGTGTCTCAGTAAACTATTGGACCACAGAATACAGAGAAACAGTGTAGTGTCTCAGTAAACTATTGGACCACAGAATACAGAGAAACAAAGTAGTGTCTCAGTAAACTATTGGACCACAGAATACAGAGAAACAGTGTAGTGTCTCAGTAAACTATTGGACCACAGAATACAGAGAAACAGTGTAGTGTCTCAGTAAACTATTAGTACATTATGACAATTGTAAGGATATATTCATGCAGGCACACAGACAAACCCCCTACATCTAGTGTAAAACTAATATTAGATAAATTCACCCGCACCGAAAACCAAAGCGTGAAAAAGTGGTATTTCGAGGTACAACAAAAATAAATCCATATATTTATATATATAGCCATGCATTGCTCGAACACCCAAGTTGAATCGTGGGTTATTCTAGAGGCCTTGACATGAATATATATATAAATAAAGACAAATAACTGATAGTAACAGCTGATAGTTCAACATCCGTGTAAAAAAAACGTCGGGGTGTCTCCGGTGGTCTCATAAACATATACAGAGACAGTTGCTGGGAGGATCAACTCGGTCCACCCAGCCACGCTAACAGGACATCATGGGGTATAGGAAGTACAGAGCCTAAGTATTAAACACAAAGGTCATTCAATCTGCTGTTCAGTGGTGACTTCACATGTATGCAATCATATTTACACATTGTCTTTAATAATTGACCTAAATTTGGTATAATACAATTCACATATAGCACCGCGTGTACCCTTCCTGGGGCCCCAAGGAATTGTAGCACATAGTGTATGGGCGAATTGTTATTTGGATCTTATGGATCCAGCGGTCGTCTGGACTGGACAGGGTCACGGTCGGGGTCACCAGCTGATGTGCCGTGACAGACCTGTCACTCTTGGTTCAATAAACCCTAAAGTCCAGTTTATAGACGACATACACAGAAATTACCTTTTACATGCGCAAGGCATCTTTATTGACAAACAAGGGAGATTCCCTCTATACTATGTGAATAAAAGAACAGCAAATTAATGATATTAACACAATACGACCTGATATATCACGAAGGCAATTCGCTCCACATCTAAGTCTGCATGCAAACAAGCGCTCGGTTGAGCGCCTGGAGAATTCTGAAGTTCTTATCTATTACATTCAGTATATCAACGCTGTGGCTATCAAGGCCTGTCTTCTGACTGCACTCTATAAAGTAAAGGTTGACGGCCCAAGGTTCCACAATGGACCATCACTCCTCTCTCCTCCTGTCTCCTCCTCTTCCTCCTCTTCTAACCACCACCCTCCCATCCATCTGTACCCTTATTTCCTCACCAATCCTTCACTGCTCATCTCTCTCTCTCTCTCTCTCTCTCTCTCTCTCTTTCTCTGTCTGTCTGTCTGTCTGTCTGTCTGTCTGTCTGTCTGTCTGTCTGTCTGTCTGTCTGTCTGTCTGTCTGTCTGTCTCTCCAGTCTCTCATCTTCCCCAGGTTGTGTCTCTGTCGGTGGATTATGGCTCTACGGTCACCTTGCCCTGTAACGGCTCAGCGTACGTGGAGGAAGGGCTGCAACTGGAGGAGGGAGAGGAGGGTGAGATCCGCTGGGAGGCCGTGGGATCAGACGTGGCCTTCTTCCAGTCAGGAGAGCTGGTCCAGGGTCCGGGATATGAGGTACTGTTCTGTACTCTCTGCCTCCTCAGATTGTGTAATATAATAATATAATATATTATATTAGATATAGATATAACACTATTACAGTACAAGTTATGGTTCTTCAGAGATTCTCTACTGGTTCTTCTCTAGCTTGGTTTAGGCACCTCTAATGGTTCTACCTAACCAATGGTAGCACCAAAATAGTTTCCTATGATGGTGAGCCAATAAACTATCAAGTATCGTGGTAGTTCAGGCAGGCATGGAAGTCAAGCCGGTCCCACGTGCACCCTCCTATCACGTACGGTGCACCCACAATGTAACGCATGCACCCTCAATCCTAATGGTTCAGTCTAGGCGGCCTTATTAAGCAGAAACGTGACTACTTCTTTCATGTTACACGTCATTCAGTATAGCTCACTGATATCTCTACTGCTGCTGCTAATAGTCAGTGATCAAACTCCCTCCACCTCCCCTGACTCTTCCTGTAGTAGTATTTACTGTAGCTCTTCGCTATCTCAGCATGCTAATTGTGTGTACCGTAAATTTCGGACTATAAGCCGCGACTTTTTTCCCATTTTTGGACCCTGCGGCTTATATAACGGTGCGGCTTATCTATGGATTTTTACAGCTAACGGCCACTAGGGGACCTCCTAAATCTATGGATTTTACACCTGCGGCTTATAGTCCAGTGCGGCTTATATATGTACAAATCATTCAATTTAGCTGCTGCGGCTTATATTCAGGTGCGGCTTATAGTGCGAAAATTACGGTACTGTGAACTCTGGTGCATTTCTGTGTCATGCTTGTGCAGATTAATCTGTTGTATCATCGTTGTCAAATTTGCAATAAATGACTTATCTTGATGAAAGTGTCTAACTGAGCTTTAATGTAGTTTGAACTTTTCCTTGCAGGGTCGGGTACGGTTTGCCCCAGAACCGAGGCTGAAGGAAGGAGACTGGTCCCTGTTTCTGGGTAGAGTCCGACAGACTGATGCTGACATGTATGAGTGCCTCAGAGGAAGACGCACTGTGTCGACAGTATGGCTCAAAGTGAATGGTGAGAGGGAGGGAGGGATGGAGAGAGAGAGAGAGAGAGAGAGAGGGGTATGAGTGTTGCTACTGTAGGTTTTAATAGAGCACCTTTCAGACATGAATGCAGTTCAAAGTGCTTTACATTAAAAATGAAAACAAAGATCAAATAAAGAACAAAGCAATAATAAGTGAAAATGTAGTCAAGAAGTTAAAACGATACCATCAAAGCATCTGTGTCATTTTAGATTTTTGCGTTGGCTATTCAAAAATAGCAGATATACAAGCTCACAGTGTATCACTATGTGCCGCGCTGCGAGCTTATACATCTGCTATTTTTGGAACATTTTTGAAAAATCTTGAGAACGAGATCGTGAGAACTACCGATTTAGAAATCGGTAGTTCTTTAGAACTACCGATACTACCGATACTACCTTTAGAAAGGATAGAATTCAGTCAGAAGGAGATCAGTTAAAAAGCAAGGTCACAGAAGCGTGTTTTGAACTGCCTCTTAATAACCTTTGATAGCACAATGCCTCATTGAACCCACTCAGCCTCTTTCCTTCCTCTGTCAGAGCTCAGTGTGGAAACATCTGTCACGGCGTGGCTGGGTGACAGCCTGCACCTGCCCTGCATCCTGTCGGTGCAGAGATCCCAGTCCTCCAAGGAGCTGAGTGTCTGGTGGCTCCGAAACGATCACCTTCTGGTCTCTTACAACCAGGTAACATACACTCACTCACTTTCGCTGGGCTCTTTTGAAACAGCCCTGAAAATTCACCTTTCAGGAGGCCAAAAAAGGAGGTAGTACTATTTTCCCGTTAGACAGACGACCCCCCCCCCCCCCCGTTCTTGTACATATAGCTTTTTATTTGACTTTTTTTGTTGTTGTTGTACATATTGTTATCTTTTTGTGTGTGGTGCCACTATAATAATAATAATAATAATAATACATTTTATTTATAACGCACTTTATATTCTTGCGAATCTCAGAGTGCTACAGATTTAAAAGCAGAGTATAAAAACAGCATAGGCAACAGAACAATTATAATAGACCCAACCAGGCTAAACTAAAGGGCCAACATTTAGAAATTAAAACTCAGTACGAAAAAATAAAACAAAAAACAAAGTCCATGAAAAATTAGAAAAATGCTTTTTTAAAAAGGTAGGTTTTTAGTCCATTTTTAAAAGCATCAGTGGACTGTGGGGCTCTCAGGTGGTCTGGGAGGGCATTCCACAGACATGGGGCTGTGTGACAGAAGGCCCGGTCGCCCATGGTGCGGAGGTTGGTGTCAGGCACAACAAGAAGGTTGGTGTTGTTGGAACGGAGGCTTCGGGTGGCGGGTTTTGGTGTGAGGAGTTCTTTGAGGTAGGGGGGGGCGTTGCCGTAAATGCACTGATGGGTGAGAAGGGAAATCTTGTATTCGGTCCTGAAGGAGATGGGGAGCCAGTGTAGTGAGCGGAGGATGGGTGTGATATGGTCATATTTTCGCACTCTCATCAGGACCCTAGCAGCGCTGTTTTGGATGTATTGGAGCCTTTGGAGGCTCTTGCTAGGGATCCCGATGAGTAGTGCATTGCAGTAATCCAGCCGGGAGGAGATAAAGGCGTGGATGAGTTTCTCAGCATCTGGCAGGGTGAGTGTGGAGCGGAGTGTGGAGATGTTCCTGAGGTGAAAAAAGGAGGTTTTACAGACTATATATGTCTATGAACTGAATACCTAGGACCTCGTTGGAAACAAGACCGCAAGGACTTTTATGAACGGACCTTTTAGACAAAGTATTTTAAATGTAACTGTGCTGTTTTACATTTATTGCCTAACAGAACCCCCTTACTCATGTGTTTTGATGATTCTCCTAAATCTGCTGTATCACTAACTAACACATTGATGGGCATATCAACGATCTGATAGGACATTGTGTTGGAACTATTTTGAGTGCTTCAGCTGCTTTCTTGTCAGTGTCTTAGTTTCGTCCCAAACTATGGCTGCAGGGAAAATGAGATCTTTTGCCATAAAGAAAACACTGTGGTTGCGGAGGATGTGTGGACATACAGATAAAGCCATGAGTAAAATTTATTTTTCACTAAACTGGAGGAGTTTGGGCCTAGCCAGTCGAAACCCTAATTCAAACACTGCATCGTGTCATTTCATAGTTTGTTATTTCAATAACTACAGTACATTAAACGTCTGTTAAATCTTTGTTCACCCCCCCAGTCCTATGTGATGATTGAAGACGAGGATACGTCTCGGTTCACCGTAGAGATGGGCCGCTCTGTGGAAGAGTTTGTCCTGTACGTCAACCCAGTGCTGTTTCAGGACCAGGGAGAGTACCGCTGCTTTTACAAGACCAGGTGAGTACCAGTTGAACTGGTAATGGTTACTCCTGACAAGAGAGCGTCTTAATGAAGGAGTCATTAATGATGATTCAGTGCAACAATGCACAAGCATCCCCTTGGTGTTCCATTTACAAAGACAAATGTCGTTGCTGTCGGGTGGAAACCTTGTATGTCCAAAACCATTCCTTTTTTATTATTATTTTTAAAACATTTTAAAATAGTGAAAATAGCCGATTTACAAGCTCACCTCTTGTTGGTTTGCTCTTTTCACTACTTTTGTACGACACTCTTATGTCGCACAAGATTTACGAAAAAAAACATTACAATTAGAAAACTTGGAGATACAAGGTTTCTGCCCGACAATAGCGATATGTTACAGAATCAACTGAAGGCCAGTCTGGGAATCAGAAGGCTATCGGTTCGTCCCCCTGGCCCCGGTCTATGTGTCAAGGTGTCCCTGAGCAAGACACATAACCTCTAACTGCACTAATAGTTAGGAGGATTAAATGCTCCTACCTATTGGGAGCATTTAAGATAGTCAAGGGGGCCGTGCCCTCAATACCCTCATACCTGACTAACTACTTCTCCAAAGTGAGTGACACCCACAGCCACAACACTAGAGGGAGCGGCCAAGAATGGAACATTCTCATTCTACTGTTCTGCCTCCAAAATGTGGCACCATCCATTAAAAGATGTAAATCACTGGTTTATTTCAAAACAAGCCTGAAAACCCATCTATCTCAGGAGACCTCAAGGGGAGGTAAATGCAAGTTCCCATAGAAAGGAGGTGTCATTCACATTGTTTTGTATTTGTTGATGACATGTATTATTGTGTTATTTCTTTATGCTATGTTGATGAATTGAATACACCACAATGGACTTTTTTGTGTTATCCTTTTAGCCTTAAGGCGGTTACACACCGGTGAATATGCGAATATACACAAAATTCGGACTCGTTCCGAATAATTAAAAGACGCGTTTTTCGCTCCGTGTAACTGGTGTGGAAGCTTGCATTGACTTTATAAGGTTTTAAAAGAAAACTTATTATTCGCATGAAAAAAATCGCCCCGGTGTGTAAGGACCTTAAATGTCTGACTGTACCTCTCGCTGTTTACATTTCTGACTAAAAGTATTCAATAAAAAAAAAATCTGTGCAATGTACTATGACAAAAAATACTCCAAAGGAGTGGGGACCTTATTATTATTATTATTATTAACTGAAGTACTGCACATTCTCATTACAGTATTTAATATAAATACCTGCCATATACATTTAAGTCAATTGTTATTTTGTTATTATTAGAGCGAATGAAAAGGCCAAGCCTGGATTCCCAGAGATCATCAATGTGGCTGTACTGGGACAAGAGGCTACTGGTATTTACTCTCTATTATAATTCTTATCATTGTCATTGTTGGCGTAGTAGTTGTTGCAGTATAGTATCCGGTAGTATCGTTACACAGACTGTAATTGAACTGCAGTCTGTCTATGTGCTGTATACTGTGTCTTCATGTAAAATGTGATGAGGTAGTCTACATTGTTTTATTATTATGAATACTGGGGACTTTTATTTCATGTAATAAAAATATAGAAAAATGGAAATGTGTGAAGAAAAAACGAACATTTACAGAACACAGGCCTCTGTATGCTCCTGTCCTTCCTGAACAAATACTTTTCACGCCATGGTCTTTCTTCTGTTGTCCACAACACAGAGACAGACGCCTGGGCAGACATGGGGACAGAGGGACGGACAGCGGTCGGAACCACTGAAAGCCCGGCTCATCCCACTCCAGTGTTTCTGGACGATTGGACACACGCAGAACAAGGTGACCTGCTTGAATTAAACAGAATGAAATGGAATACAACTACATAAATACTACACAAACTATGAATTAAAGAACACTATGAGTTGTATGTTAATACAATGTGACAATATCTGCAGTTGGTTGTCACATTGGCTGACCTACAATGCATTTTTATAGTAAAAACTATAGTTTTGAATATTTTATATTTTATTTGTATTTCGCTTTGACTTGTTTTCAATTTCAGTTTAGTTTTGATTAGGTTTTAATGTGTTTTTTTTAGTTTAGTTTATTTATTTTGTGAAAAGGCTCAGTTCTAGTTTAGTTTTTATTAGTTTTAGTGTAATTCTTTCTTTCTTTCTTTCTTTCTGTCATGGGCAAGATTCAACAAGTTCATAAAAATTGCAAAAATAGAACATCTAAAAGCTCACAACATGTAGCAATGTGACCTATTGTGACCCAGATTGCAAAATATGAGTGAATCAATGTTGAAATATGGTTAGGCAGAAATATTGAATCCATGTTGAAACCTAACATTGAAATTATACAGAAAGCGCTAATTGTTGGATTTTCAACCATAACTGACTCTAAATCAATGTTGATTCAACCATCCTCTAAAATGGTAATCTACATGCACATTTTAGTTGATTTTATATTGAATCAATGACACCGTTGTATGACAAAGTATGAATCAAGCTTCATTGTACGAGTGTTCAGAAATCTTATTAGAATCTCATTTCAAACCACTTAGGAATGTGATTCAAATCTGATTCATAAAAATCAGGGGGAAAATGACAGAAAAAAACTAATGTGAAAATAACTTATCTACAAGCTCACAGCGCGTCTAAATGCGATGTGTTGTGAGCTTGTAGATAAGCTATTTTCACTATACTGTATTAGATCTACTATGTTTGTATTTGTATGTATTGTTCCCCCCCATGTAGTGGAGTCAAAAGCACAATATTTGTCTTTGAAATGTAATGGACTGAAAGTCATAAGTTAATAATAAAAGGTAAAGTACACATACTCATAAGGCCCCTTAAGAAAGATTTGTGTTTAAAACTTATGCTGATCAGCTATTAGTAGGATTTGACCCCAGGACCTTTTGGATCACGTAGAGAGTGTCTTTACACGGTGAGCTATTGAACTTGTGACTCATTAGAAGCCAAATGGATTCATCACAAAAAAGCCAGAGGCGTGTTTCCACTGTGCTCCAAACTGCGCTATAAACAATCCAGACAAGCAACAGCACAACAAACGAGATACATAACACTGCATAAATTCAACTGCATATCTTGATATATTTTGTTTGTATCGTTGTTAGTTAAAGCAGGAGGAAAACAGATTCAGTGCAGGCGGCATGGTTGGTCACTGTGTTAATACACTGTCTACTCTAGATGATCCAAAGGTCGAGGGTTCAAGTCCTCCTGCCGCTTTACTGTGAAGCATGTTTTGTAAACTAACATCCAGAAACAACACTTAAAAGCCCTAAAAGAAACATGTGTGGAGGTGCTGTGATTCAATGTTGGCATTTCAATCATTAAATTCAACCATAATACAATGACACCTTTTAAACATTTAAGGTCTTTAACCTTAAGCAAAAATCGACATTTCTGACCATAATTCAACGTTGATTTAACAACTTTTGCTATCTGGGGAGCTTGTAGTTGTAGATCTGCTATTTTTGACAAAGACTAAAACAAAAAAACTAAGTACACTTTCTCTATGATTTTAGTTACTTTTACTTAGTTTTGTAAACACATTACAGTTTCAGTTAGTTCATTTGTTTTTGTAAAGCCTTTTATTTCAGTTAACTGAAATGTTTTTCCAATTCCACTATACAGTACAATAACCCTGCACTACAATATGTGTCATGTGTTCCTTTCACAGTGGGCACCACACCACAGCCAATGGAAGCGCAGGAGGAGACGGCGACATCATTTCCTGAGGAAGAAGGTGCCTGCTTTTAGCTCCCTCATGTTTGAGTAGAACATAAATGTCAGCATTTGTTTTGGGAGGAATTTGGATGCAATCATTTAGTTCTAATGCACACTTAATGGGCTTGCAACTCTGATAGTGTACACTTGGACAGTGTGGAACCAAATGGAACCAAGTACGGTTCCATTTGTACACTCTCAGAGTTAACTAAACACTGAGGGTTTTATATTGTAGATTGCGGTCCCAGAGATAAAAAAACAACAAAACAACAAAAACAAAGGAATCAAATGGGGGTCGGTGATATTGCATATCAAACTGGGGAGTCCTTGATTTAAAATTCTAAAGGTTGAGAACCACTGACTCAAAGGATCCTGCATTCTTCACTCAAACGTGTTGTTCACAACACGTCGCAATGTAAAAAAAAAAGTATGGACCCTTGGTGGACTCTGGTCAACAAAGTCATTATGGTTAACCACATTAACCCTGGTGTCCCTATTTTGGGCAAAACTAAATTTTGTTCAAACCTTTAAAAAAAACTGTGAAAATAGCCGATTCTCAAGCTCACGCAGTAAAGCAAAGCTACGTGAGCAAAGCATTGCGAGATTCTAGGCTATTTTCGCTATTGATAAAGTGGTTAATGTATACTAGCTGTTCTGCTTATCATTGAACTTCAATCTCTCTCTCTCTCTTTCTCTCTCTCTCTCAGGTTCACTACAGAAGAGGCTTGAGTCCATCCCGTGGGTTCGTATCGGGCTCATTGCCGGGGTGCTGGTGGTCACCGCTGTCACTCTGTGTGTCCTGGGAAGCCTGCGGAAAATCTAACCCACCCCCCCCCCGCTCCCACAAGCTCCCCCTCACAGCCACACGGAGACCGAAGGAGCGGGTAACAAAGACTTACGAGACCCAATACTAAAACAATCTGTCACAGTTTTGGAAAGGATTTGAGTCATTCAACGAAGCAAGGAAGTACGTAAGGAGTCTGTGTATATTTTGAGGACAGCACGGACATAGAACTAGACTGGAAGGAACAGCGTTTGTGTTGCATCAAAATCCTCTTGTGATACAGCTAAAGAAGGCTGCAGTAGAATCTTGTGTAGGCAGCGATAAGGAGACACTGTACATGTTTACATGCGT
This sequence comes from Gymnoscopelus braueri, assembly GCF_963280865.1. Classification (NCBI taxonomy): domain Eukaryota; kingdom Metazoa; phylum Chordata; class Actinopteri; order Myctophiformes; family Myctophidae; genus Gymnoscopelus; species Gymnoscopelus braueri. The sequence goes on from NC_137626.1 coordinate 10,234,512, forward strand.
GAGTTTGATTCAAATATTAAAACGGTGTATGATAAGGCACTGATAACACTGATGTATTTATGGGGAGGTCATTGAAGCATGAGACTCAGAATCAGCCTGCAGCAGTGGTGTAAAGTAACTAAGTACATGTACTCAAGTACTGTACTTAAGTACAATTTTGAGGTACTTTTACTTTACTGGAGTATTTTCCATTTTATACCTAGGGCATTCGAAAGTAGCCGATTTACAAGCTCACGACGCGTTGTGAGCTTGTAGATCTGCTATTTTCAAACATTGTGGTACATTTTGATACCAGTACTTTTTCTAAATTTTGAATTCCGGAATTGTACTTGTAACAGAGTACTTCTACATTGCAGTATTGATACTTTTACTTAGAGTACCTTTTCCACCACTGGCCTGCAGTGATGTCTACAGATGGCAAAATGTCAGAAGAGAATTCTGTGAGATTTTTCAGCGTTCTTTGTTGAAAGGCTTGTCTCAGTTGGCCCAAACTATTCACCCTTCTTGCCATTTGTGTAAAAACAGTCATTGAGCCACACGGGTCCTGGGTCAAATGCTTTTTTTTGGACAAAACAACAACAAAGAAATAACACCAATTCCAAAGACATTTCTTTCAGGCCTTCTTGCAGACGTTATGACATAATGGCCACCGAAGACTCCATCTTCAACAGTCCATTCTTTCCTTTCATGTTCTGTGGCTGTGTTTGGTGTTTCAGACAGACACATGTAGCCTATAGACAGAGTTTTACCAAATTAACACATTTCAGACACATGCCCTAATTATTTGAATAGTCAGAGAATGGAGTCATTAGACCATTTTCAGTGACTGATGAACACAACTGAACAACATTAATTGTTGGCGTTTTCTTTAGTTGCTACTGTTTGCAACCATCAACAGTTTCTGTACAGTTATCTTCACAGTTTCTGTACAGTTATCTTCAAACAGTAATAGCCAAATTATACACACCTACAATTAACATGATTACTTTCAGCCGTATTTACAGTGGTGGAAAGTAACTAAGTACTGTACTTAAGTACAATTTTGAGGTATTTGTACTTTACTTGAGAATTTCCTTCTACTCCACTACATCTCAGAGGCAAATGTTGTACTTTCACTCCACTACAATTATTTGAAAACTTTAGTTACTAGACTTTGTAGATATAAATTATGAAACTATTTTATACATGGGCTATTTGAAAATAGCCGATCTACGAGCTTGTAGAACTGCCATTTTCGTACATTTTGATGCCTGTACTTTTACTCAAGTAAATTTTGAATTCCGGACTTTTACTTGTAACGAACATAGTAGGAGAATTTTATGCCCGAAAACTGCCGTTTACAAGCTTCCATCCAGTTATTAGTGTGGTTGCCCTGTAGGGCAACCAGACTATAGTACTCTTCCGACTTTATTATTGTGGAGACTATAGTAATAGATCATCTTTATTCTTCCCTGTACACTTTATTTCTCCCACAGTTTTTGCGGCACACACTCGTGCCTCTCCCACAGTTTTATATGTCAAAACGACCGGCTTCACCGGGAATGCTGTGCTTGTACTTTGCTAAGGCATACGTCGTATAGTTTAATTGATATTGATTTATTAGTGCATTACATTTTTGACATTCATTTTAATGGGAAAATGAAAAAACTCCCATTCACGTATTTTTTTCTCAGAAACCATACCTTACAAGACTTGCAGGGGAGGGGAGGTTCATAATTTAGTGCAAAATTATTATAAAACATTTTACACCAGTCGGCCTCATGGTGGCGCTTTAACAGCCCCCTTTATGTTTTGGCCATGTTATTTTTTTAGGGTAAAAAGCTCCACTCCACCCTAATCACTCACTAATATATGTGCTCCACTCCACCCTAATCACTCACTGTATGTGTGTATGTATATACACACAACACACACAATGAGTGATTAGGGCGGAGTGGAGCAGGCCATCACCTGGCCTGTGGGGCCTAACCCTTTTGTTTAAGTTGCCTTAAACACCTTTTTATACAACACTCACACAGCACATTCCACACATCCATACACTGCAGACATTACTGACTTTCTCACACCCGATTGTTTAAGATCTATAAAAACGTTTGACTTTGTGTGGACTCCCTTGATTTGTACATGACAGTAATGCACATATGTGACTGGGTACAATGCCTACCACTATGCAACTCTCCACCCCCCAAAACGCACAAAAGCAGCCTACTTTACCATACAAATTTAACCATTTAATGACTTTAAAACGGATATCTGTTGGAATTAAAACCTTACTCAACATTCGAAAACTGTGTTAATATGGGGGAATAAAACTAAAATCAAACTTATTTAGCTGGGGAACTTTTTTCTAGCCACAGTCACATATGTGAAATGTGTCCTCTTCACTATAACAACTAGCAGCCTCTAAGCATACACCATATTGCAGGCCCAATAACCTCTCAGCTATGGCACTTTCATTAAGATGATGTTAAAATGTAAACGAAACAAAAGGCAGACGTCAAGCTTTACAAAATGTAAGTTGTAAAACACAAAAAAAAGGCTATACCAATTGATTAACTAATGTGAAGTGTTAAATAATCATTTTACCCCCCCCGCCAAGTTAAAGCTCTATATTCTGGATTTTGATCTAATCATTACTGTAGTTGAGCCTTAAACCTGTGACCTACGTCTCACCAGGCCGTCACACTAACCAGTCACCTACAGCTGTTCTTGGAATCTGTGGTTCTAAAACATTTTCTTGTGGAGGACCCCCCAAATTGACATTTATTTTTATTTGGCAGTGGACCTCATTGTGAAATTATGTAGTGTCAGGGCCCCCCATGAAAAAGATTTATATTTAAAACTTTAAAAAAAATAATATATATATTTATTCCAAATGTGTTCATATTTCACACATTGTCAGAGTTAAGACTCATAACCTTTGGTTTCTCAGGCAGGCTCTTCAATCCAGTGGACCACTGTGCTGTGCTAAGGATTGAAGGCCAAATAGAAAAGCCAAAGGCTTGTTTCCATTGGGGTTCATTAACGTTCAATATCTAGACAAGCAACAGTACTACAAACCATAGACAAAATATGCTGTTAAAGGGATACTTCACTCTCCCGACGGGGACACATTTAAAAAAATTATTAAAAATAAATGAAAAAATTTATGGAAAATTCATGGCCCCCTCACGCATTAGTAGGACACTCTAATGCGTGAGGGGGCCATGAATTTTCCATAACTTTTTTCATTTATTTTTAATATTTTTTTTAAATGTGTCCCCGGCCCGAGAGTGAAGTATCCCTTTAAGATCTTTTTTTTTGTATTGTTGTGTGTTGTCCGTCAAAGAGGAATGAAGACCATAGCATGAGCAGGCAGTCGATAGCTCAATGTGTAAGACACTGCCTACATAATCCAGAGGCTGTGGGACACTGCCTACATAATCCAGAGGCTGTGGGTTCAAACCCCATTCACTCTTTACCATGAATCTTTCCTTTACAAGGAAAGGTTCAGGGTAAGGAGTGAGTGAGGTTTGAACCCACACACCCAGAAACCCTTAAAAGCAACACAGAAAGCAGTGAATTTCAGCCGGTACTGATGGCCTAGCGGACTAAATTCAAGTCACAAGGACTGGCATTGCCAGGTACTAGTCGAAATAAGTCGTGCCAGTGTCGGGTACCGAAGATCATCTCATCCATGTGTGAGCGGGGTGGGCCCGGGGGATCATTCCCCTGTGGTTTCCAGACAATAAAGTGGAGGGGGTTATAGAAAAAATATAAATGGGCAGCTGAAATATTACAGAAAGATTGAGGGAGGAAAGGGTGAGGGTGGAGCTAGTGAGGAAGGGGGTGGGGCTTGGGAGGAAGGGGCAGAGATGGGTGGAGCTAGGGAGTGGGATAGGATCTACTACTGGTGCATAGTATACTAGTAAGGTGAGTTCTAGTATGTGAGTAACATAGTGTAGTAGTATACTAGTAGTAATGTTGTAGTAGTAACATAGATTGGCAAACCAGGAGTTCCATACCTGTGTGTTTTCTAAAAGCAGCAGCAGCGGTTAAAGTAAATTCTTGACTCTGCAATGTAGAAATACTTAATGTTTCAACTTTCAATTCAAGGTATTGGCACCAAAGCTATGGATCTGCTATTTTCATAATAGCCAAGGTTTATGGGCTGAAGTGGTTAATAAGCAAACGTAACTAAAATTTTCAAATAATTGTAGTGGAGTAAAAGTTCAATATTTGTATCTGAGAGAAAAATGGAAATACTCAAGTAAAGATGTTTCTGTCTTTAACGTCCTGCAATGTATGTGCTGTAGGACAGTGCAAGCTGTTGCCCCACTCCTAACTCACTGCTGATGTTATATGTTATAAGAGTGATAAATTAAACAGTTTGTATCACACCCAGTGGTGGAGTATGTACTTACCTCTGCCTAATAGGTGAATGATGTACCAAAGGAACATCACTTGTCCCGTCTGTATCAGACCTTGTGGTGGAAAGTAACTAAGTACAACAATATTTTTACTTCTACTCCACTACATCTCAGAGGCAAATATTATACTTTTAGTCCACTGCAATTATTGAAAACTTTAGTTATTGCAAAATATACATGAATCACTTCAGCCCTATATACATTTCGGCAAAATAGCCGTTATAGATTGGCTATTTTGTATAAATGATTTCTGCATAATGAGTAGTCTACTTTGGCACACTTGTACTCAAGTACCTTTTACTTGTATTTCTACACTGCAGTATTGATACTTTTACTTACGCACACGTCCATGTTGTTTAGGGAGTCAGGCTCACACTCTACAGTGAAAGAGAAAAGTAATTCATTAGTATTGTTATGATCACTTACAATACTTTAACACATTCCCTGCCATCGACAAGTCAATAAAAAAATTATTTGTCAGTCCATCCACTCCCATGTTATGAGATTTAAAAAAACACATCTAGCTCTGATTTTTTTCCTGAAAAGGAGCTTGGCACTGGATCTGCCAAAATACGGACTGTGGCCCTCATCTCTTTAGTATTTGATTGACTGATCATAACGCCATGGACTGGCGTTATAGTCTGAGTAAACACTGGTTGAAACATCGCAATTGCAAAGTACTGTATAAAAAAAACGTGCAGACCCAAGCTATGCTCCAGTATTTTATTTATTGTGGGTAATCTATTTGAGAACAGCAAAAGTGATCCTGCATGAGTGGATAGCCTGAAACGTGACCGTCATGGATGAACTTGAAGTGAGTAAAATCCTCAACATATTATTCACGACCATAACCTCAGATTTGGTTGAAAAACTACCCCCTCACTCTGGGTGCTATGGTGAAGAGTATGTTGACTCATTTTACGAAAAACAGGGTGTACGCAAAGAGGATTTTAGACTCTCCCCTGTGAAAACAGAAGAGGTGTTTAAAAAATTGAGTGCTCTTCATCAACACAGAGCCACAGGCCTCGACAATATCCCCGCCAAATTTCTAAAAGACTCAGCCGCCTCCATTGCTCCAATCATTACCCACATAACAAACCTCGGACTCAGCCGCCTCCATTGCTCCAATCATTACCCACATAACAAACCTCTCCATCATACAGGGATGGGTCCCTAACGATTTCAAAAAAGCAAGGGTGACCCCTCTGTACAAAAAACGAAAAACAAATTAGACCCTGGCAACTACCGCTCCATCTCGAAAGTCATGGAAAAAATAGTCTATGAACAGGTCGATAAGTATCTTGCCGAGAAAAATCTAATCTACAAATTCCAATCTGGTTTCAGAACAAACCACTCCACTGACACCTTCTCTATTTGAACGACTCTATCAAACAAGATGTCGACAAGGGCAAATATTGCGGCATGGTCATGCTGGACCTCCAGAAGGCCTTTGACACCGTAATCACCCAATCATGATCAATAAGCTCAAAGCAATAGGTTTTGATGATACGTCAGTGAACTGGATGAGATCCTACCTGGAAGGGAGGGAGCAAGTGGTGGAAGTAAACGGCACCCAGTCCCCCCCCCCCTCCCTGTGACTTGTGGTGTTTCCTCAAGGAAGTATACTATTACATTACAGTCATTTAGCAGACGCTTTTATCCAAAGCGACTTACAATAAGTGTATTCAACATAGGTAGGGAACGAAAACTACTAATCACCAGAAGTCTTTAGTGCATTTTCTGCAAGAACACGCAACCAAGAGTATACCTAGCGCTAAGGTAAAAGTGCAATATATCAGCTACCTATTTCGTTAAACAGATGAGACAAAATAGCTAAATCAAATGAGCATGAGCTAAAACAAATAAGTGTATCGACTAAACAATACAACAATAGAAACCAAGCGCAGGCAGAGAGGAAGGGTAGTGTTTCCTGAAGAGGTGGGTTTTCAGCCTGCGGCGAAATATGGGCAGTGACTCTGCTGTCCTAACATCAGTGGGAAGTTCATTCCACCACTGTGGGGCCAGAAAAAAGAGGACCTTTACTGGAGGACCTTTACTGTTCCTGATATATGTGAATGATCCTTCAGCCTGCGACTGCAAACTGTTCCTGTTCGCAGATGACTCGGCCCTGTCTCGGACAGGTTGCTAGTCTCGGACAGGGACAGGCTGCAGGTTGAGAAAACTATCAGCTCTGAACTCAACAAAATCTGCATCTGGCTCTCTGACAACAAACTTTCATTACACCTGAGTAAAACTGAATCCATCCTCTTTGGGTCCAGTCCTAACCTTAGCAAGGCAGAGAGTTTCACGATCAAAGTGGGTAATGATGTCATCAAAAGAAAGGATGAAATTACCTACCTGGGTTCCATCTTGGAGGCAAACCTCTCTCTGGTAACAAAAACGCCGAAAAAGTGATCAAAAATGTCAACCAAACAACACGCTATTTGTGGAGGATTGATCGTCTAGTCAGTAAGAATACTCTGAAGATTCTTGCAGGGGCCATTATGCACTTCATGGTATCACAACACCTCCAAGGCCTTAAAAACAAGGCTCCAAACATCCCAAAACAAACTTGTAAGGCTACTTCTTGGCCTCAATCACAGAACCCATCTAACCCCTGCTCATTTTGCTAGGATTGGATGGCTTAGGGTTGAGGACAGAGTACAGCAACTTGCTATGGGCCTGGTCTTCAAGATACACCACAACATTGGGATCCCCCTGTATTTGTCAAAATACTTCCAAAATGTTAATGAAGTCCATGATCATAACACCAGAGGCAGCTCCACAAATCATGTTCAACCCAGATTTGGCTCAGGGAATGAACTCGTTCTCATGCTATTCATCAAAAATGTGGAATGCCCTACCAAAAGGAGTAAAGGAGTGTAAAACCCTACTCACTTTCAAAACTCCCCTAAAGATACACCTTCAGGAGGCTGCAATTCGGAAATGGCCCCTGTCTAAGTCTTAACCTACCCCCCCCCTCTTTTATATATATTTGTTCTCTCTTCATACCAGTAACCTGAAAGCTGATTGTATGACATTCTGTATAGTAGTGTGTATATCTGTCTGTCTGTCTCTTATATGTCATCATGATTTGTGTGCATGGGGTTCTCATCTTAAACAAGCCAAGTGCTTAATGAGTCTTCCAGTTTAGTAGACCTTGTATTGTGAATTTTTACGTCCATGTACTGTGATTCTCATGTCTTACTAAATAAAAGTACATCAAACTTCAACATGGTATTTATAGGCTACTTTCTCCCTTTGGTCCGTACATAAACGTTGATATTTCAAATATAAAGTGCTTACCCATGGCCACGGATGTTACAATTATGTACTTTCTCCATATGCTTTCAACTGTATTGCACTCTAATACGTTATAATTCTAAATGGCCACCAATCGGATTAAAATGCGTTTTATTGAACGATACAGGTACTTTTGAGGAGCCGTACATAATTGTAACATCCGTGGCCATGGGGTAAACACTTTATATTTGAAATCTAAACATGTATGGAGCAAAAAGTGAGAAAGTGCAAACACCAGGTTGAAGTTCATCCATGACGGTCTAACACAGAAGACCGTGATGGCTAGCGCATGGCTAATTTGCATACAACACCGCATGGCTAATTTGCATACGGGTCAAAAAATTCTACTGGAAAGTAACTAAGTACATTTACTCATTTTTAGGTATGATACTTTTTCCACGATGATTAAATGCAAGTAACTTGGATAACAATGACATGACTGAAAAATGTAGGCTATTTTATTAGTTAGGGGAAACAAGAGTTCACATTATAATAGAGGCTACATAACAAGAGAGACATGAATGAATTGCCGTCTGATATGATGTAAAAACGACAAAGCATTCGAATAACGAATTGGATAATGTTTTAAACCATAGCATACGTTATCCTAGAGCAGGGGTCCTCATAGTACTACAGCCAGGGGGTCCGCAAATTGCGCCAAATCTATGATAACCTCAGCGAAAATAGCCGGTAGCCTACAGAGCCAAATGTGATGGGTGGAATAAAACGTGGACAATGTTTAGCTGTCGGAAAGAAACAGGAACATTAAGTCAGTCAGTAAAAGCTCTCGTTCTGCAATGACAATGACTGTGCTTAGTTTGATCAGGTTAATGTTGCATTATCGGCTACAATCATCGTTGACAAACTAGAATAGTAATGATTTGAACATCTCACAGAATACATTTTATGAATGATATTGATATGACAGAAGAGACGGAGTCGAACCCCAGACCCACGGTTCATCAGTCCGGCTACAACCCCCTGCGCAAGCAGATAAGCTTACATACTCGGCGGAGGAAGTTGTACCGACCAGGTGACGCATATGGTAGCCTACAGCAGTGGTGGTCCTTGAGGGGTACCCAGCTAAATGGTAGTTAGGAACCAAATGGACCCTTATGGGTCTGTAACTCAGAGAGAGAATATGTTCAATTAACATATATTTTTACGATATAAATTGGGGTCCCAGAGATAGAAATGCCATTAGATGGGGGTCTGTAGCCTAACGCCTGTCAAACTGGGGGTCCTTGAAATTTATAATGGTTGAGAATACTGCTCGAGCCATAAAAGTCTTCATGGGGGTCCCCTCCCCTTGGCATATCTTTTCAAATGGGGGTCCGCGGGGTAATAAGTGTCAATTTGGGGGTCCTTGACATGACAGTCAAAGCCAACACAGAAAGCAGTGAGGATTAGCCGGTACCATAGTGAAGCGGACTAAGTCAGAATCATTCAGGCCTAGTACACCCGAGCTGCTACCGCCTGCCGTACTAAGGGCCGCGGGTTCGAATCCTGGTTTGCACCTAAGTCAGAGTCACCAAGCCTAGTACACCCGAGTTGCTACCGCTTGCCGTACTAAGTGCAAATCCAGCTAAGTCCCATAAAGCAAGGTACTGAAGATTGTCCCGACCATGCGAGAGCGGGGAGGGCGGGGGGCGTTTATTCCCCCTGGTTTCCAGACAATAAAGGGGAGGGGTTATGGAAAAGATATAAGCTGAAATTTTGCAGTAATATCATAGTGGTGGAAAAAGAACTCAAATGTTTTACTTCTTAAGTAAAAGTATCAATACTGCAATGTACAAAAGTCCGGAATTCACAGTACAAAAGTAATGTAAAAGTACTAGTAGGCAGAATAACCGTCTAACTTGTTTCAAAGGCTTGTGAGCTTATAGATATGCTATTTTCGGCATGCAAGTGAAAATCACCCATTTTGATGACATCACGGCCGCCAAAAATACATTCGACCAAAATCTTATGATATTTAGTCGACTAAAAGTATAACATGGGTGACTAAGTTTTAGGTGACTAAAACTGAACAGAATTTTATTCAAAAGACTGACTAAATCAAATAAACCCACAGCCCTGGGTCGAACCCCGGTTGATTAAGTACAGCGTTAAAACTCTATATTCTGATCATTGCTATACACAGTACAATACATTTCCAGGTGCGTTGTCAATTCCCTCTAATCAGGAGAGAGTAGCCTTTCATCAGCTTCTTTATAAATTGTGTCTATATTTAACACATATAACACAAAGACAGACAGAGAAAGTGATACAGAAATACAGACAGACAAAGTGATAGAGATAGGCTCTTAAAAGCTACATTTTTTGTCTCCGCCGTAGGTGGAGAGTATGTTTTCGCTTCGTCCCGCCGTGTGTTAGCTTGGACACGTGTCAATATGTTGACACCAATGCCTTTGATTGGCTAGAGGGACGCATGACGAAATAAAATCCTATAAATAGGTGTGTCACTGTTGTGTACTGAAGGTACCGTTCCAATCAAGACTGATTGATCCTGTCTTACCTCACTTCAAAAGACATAAATGGCCTTTTGAAGTGAGGTAAGACAGGATCAATCAGTCTTGATTGGAACAGTACCTTCAGTACCTTCCAGTGTGTGTGTCCCTCTGAGAACACCTAACATTGGTCAAGCAAAGGCGCAGAAGGCCAAAGCATACTCATCTACAACAGTAACACAGAAGAGGACTATAGAGTTGAATTGATCCCACAACAAGGCCGAAGTCTTAATACTGTAACAATTGGCCACCTTGATCAAATACATTATGTAGCACTAGAGAAAACTGACATAGATCAAACACACCAATCAACTGCTGAAACTGTTCAGGACAATGAAGATGAAGAAGACAGACAAGCATTTGAACAAACCAGTCAATTACGACGACTCCCATATGACACATTGCTTCAAGAAGAACATTTTTTAGATGCAGACACTACATATTCAGACGCCCCTGCAGAACACCAAAAACCACGCGCATTCTACCAAGACGACCCGTTCTACCAAGACGACCTGTGCTATTAAAATAGCACAGGTCTGCTGGCGGAGACTTGTGCTCCGAGGAGCGCCATTTTCTAGTTTTACTTTTCTCTTCAACTGGGGATTTTAGATATTGGTCCAAAGTTCATGGGAAAAAAGATTGCTCAAAAATCCCAGGAGGAGATAGTTTTAACTGTTTTTCATATAATTCAAACAAAATGGTGGGAGATCTAAAGGTCAGAGTATGAAAGTTGTTAGGCATGAGGAGACGCATGTGTGTATAGAAGTTGGCATTTTTCAATTGAGTGTTATAGCGCCACCTTTTCACGAAAGACTTGATCGTTTTTCATGACCATCTACCATATGGCCGAGTTTCGTAACAAGCATATGCACGGTTAAACCAGAACTGCCAAAAGTGGCAGAAGAAGTGACAGAATAATGTCAATAACAAAACAGAGCCTTGGCACTGAAGTGCCTGGCCCCGTAATAATAATAAAGGAAACCAAGTTAAGTATAGATAATGATTTTCTCTTCTCTCAGGGGTAGCAGGTAAATACTTTAGGTTGGTGCACACTATTTATTTCACTTATTCTCCAGCTTTAAGTAACAGTAGCAGGTTACTAAATTTATAATAGCCCAGGTGTAAGTAGCCTGATCAAACAACTTCTGGCAGAGACAATTCATTCTGTGACGCAACATATTCAAACGAGAATAATACTCATTTATTACATAACAAATATGCACTATGTACAGAAGCAGCAGATAAAATAGAGAAAAGGGGAGGAAGAAGGAAAGGTTAAGGTTTTTGAACCAGGGGGAGGTATTAAGAAGTACAGTAAACAGTAGCAGAAGCAAAACATTGTGAGTTCAAAGTAACATCCATGTTTTTTTTTCATTTAAAAAAAAATAAATCTTCCCAGCCTTTGCCATCATGGCTATCAGTTATGATAACATTTTACACACCAACTTCATAGAGATTTTGGACACAGAGACATCATTACACAAAACTTTCAAATGACTATCTACTGGGGTCATCAGGTGGTTAACAAGTCCAATTTAACTTTAAGCTTGTAAAGCCAAACCTTATTTCCACATTTTCTATGTATGTAGCTTTCTTACAACTTACAAACAAAACTACAGGTGTGCTGCAAGGCAAGTACAGTAATTATACAACAATTGTGTTCCGTAACCCCAATAGACAAGACGCCTGTGTGGAACAATCTCGACTATGAAGCCAGTGAGTCAAATGTTGGCATAATCTATACGCATTATGGCAAACAACACACAGGTTGTACTAAAAACAACATTTTCCTTTAAGTACCAAACTGACTGCCATGCAGAATTCACAAAGTGTAGAAGCTAGTCATGTAATGGTCATAGAGGCGCGGTGAATTAATTGTCTTGTCAAAAATCTGTTGTACAATGGCAGTGTGAGGCAGGTCTGGGGAGGGGGAATGCATATACAATGCAAAACAAATTAAGGGATACATTTATGTGGGTGTATACAACAATACTCAAAAAATTAAGGGATGCAAGGGATTATTTCACCGTTTGTCAACCTACTGTATCTTCGTAGAAGTCCTCACTAATGCTCATTATTACACGGCTTGGTTTGGTTGAATGCTTTATTCTGATTGGTCAATCACTTAATCAGCGGTGTGTTATTTCTCGATAATGACCGATGAGCTCTATAACAGACCGCTGTCTAAACAAAGGCTCAAGCACCTGCTCATATTAATCTGCGCTGCTTGACTTTGTGCCGTATCCTACATGACAGCAATGTAAACACACACACAATGTCATTTACACCTAAACATTGCTGTCAGGAATGTTTTTGAAAGCGAGAAATAGACAATGCAATAACCGGAAATTGATTATATTTGATCAACACTTTCCGCGGCGACCATGTCCGCCCTTACGGAATACTTTCATTGCCGTAAGCAAGGAAATACTTCGTTTTGTTGTTACTTTTGGGTAAATGTATTAATTTAGTTATTAAGTAGCCATGTAATAAGCTGGATAATTGACGGGTCACCGGTCATTATTGAGGATTTATAAATCCCGACAGGGTAATTAGGCACCGACGCGTAGCGGAGATTAGATGGTACCATTTCTGTCTCAGAGGAGAGCTGTGGACAGCTAGGAATCCTGCCTACCAATGACATCGTAGGCAGGTTTGGCAATTACAAACAAGATACAAATCCTTTATTAATGCATGAACAATGGCTTCCAATTCCGAATACCAACTTTTTAGGCAGAGAAAGGCTTTAGTTTCTATCAATCGCTGTCCATAGCCCACCAATGAGACGCAGTGAGTAGATGGAAATTGCGCCATCTTTTAACGAGCTTTAGTAAAGAGGACCAACTTCATGAAGATTAGGTTGAAAATAAGTGCTCCCTTAATTTGTTTGAGCAGTTTATTCACCTTATTCTTGGCCCTTCTCCAAGGCGGCACCATTGCTTTATTCTCTGTGTGCTACTTCATTCAATATCTGTTCACTTCTGCCCTAGTAGGCTACTGCCGGTGTAATGCAGGTAATCTGCAGTGTTGCCAGATTTTGCCAGCGATTAAGCTAAGTTTGACCACTTTACATCAGCTATTTGAAAATAGCAGATCTACAAGCACACAACGCATCACATCGTGACGCGTTGTGAGCATGTAGATATACTATTTTCAATAAATATTGAAATATCGAAACATGTTAACACAAAACTTGTATGGGGGTCCCTCCCTGGCACAAAATATTTTCAGATAGGGGTCCGCAGACAAATACATATTAATCTGGGGGTCCTTGACATGAAAAAAATACACTAGTAAACAAGCCCAAATAAGCAATTACACTTTAGAAAAGCCCCAAAAAACGCAACCCACAACTACCAATATTTACAAGAGATTATATTAAGCAGACATGGCAACACTGGAAACCCCTTGATATGGACTCCCCCCCCCCTACATTAGAGTGGTGGCCGTGACCAGGAATACAGTATTTATTTTTACTTCAATACAGATGTTTAAAATATATAACTTAAAGGGATACTTCACTCTCGGGCCGGGGACACATTTAAAAAAAATATTAAAAATAAATGAAAAAAGTTATGGAAAATTCATGGCCCCCTCACGACACGCAGTGTCCTACTAATGTGTGAGGGGGCCATGAATTTTCCATAACTTTTTTCATTTATTTTTAATATTTCTTTTAAATGTGTCCCCGGCCCGAGAGTGAAGTATCCCTTTAATGCAGTCCCATTGTGCTCACATTCTGTCAGGTCCATGTCCACTTCCACTGAAATTATTGTTTCGGGGATTTTGTTTGAATAATGTTTCGAGGCGTGTGTGCTCTATAATAGGTATTAACGCAAGCACTTGGTTAACCATCTTGTGTACGTTGAGTACAAACATGAAAGAAACTTGATGACTGAACTTTTTAATATAAATAATATATCCTTTAAAAACTTAAAATGTACTTGCACAGACAAATTTAAGTTAAGCCCTCAATATTACAGCTTCACTCCTGGTTCTGGAGTCTGAACCTTAACAGGATTAGGTTCAGAAATGAATTATCCAGATTACATTTAGCACGTTGGCTATTTAGAAATTGCAGATATACAAGCTCACAGCGCGTCACTTAGTGCTGCACTGCAAGCTTGTACATCTGCTATTATTCTTTTATCTTCAAAGTGTGAGAACTACTGATTAACTACTGATTTGTAGAATCGCCTCAGGTTTTAATGGGTTAAGCCTGGCATGTGTGCCTGGTACATGAACCGAAATTAGATCTCGCAAAAACTCTTCCATTTACGGCCGGGAAACCACATTCTATAAACCTTCTCTCATCTGTCCAAACTAATGACAAACTAAGATGGTATTTGTGTTTGCGTGACTAGAGAACCGCACTGTCCCCTATTCTGGGTGAACATTCGCCTGAAAACAGCTGACCTTGTGTACAAGTTGTGAGCTTGTAGATCGGCTTTTTTTTCGGCAAACAGAAAAAGGAGTGGTGTAGAAGGAAAATAAAAGGAGCGGACGTAGTACAAACCGCTGGCGAACTCCGGTCAACGAAGTATATAGCGTCTAAGTGGTAAAGTTGCATTTACAGCTGAATATTATACCTTTATACACTAACCTATCAACCCTTACTACTCCCCTGTTTTATAAGTGGATTTAGTTGGCGCCAGTGTTAATTTTGACAGCAAATTTTGATTAGTCTTTTGACTAAAGTTCCAATTAGTTTTAGTCACATTTTAGTCGACTAAAAGGCAGGCCTTGATGGCGTCATAATACCTAATTTATTTATATTTTGGCTATGTGGCGAAAATAGCCGATCTACAAACTATTTCGGAAGCATAAAATGACTCGTCTTAGTTCTATTGGATCTCTTATCCACTCGTCTTCCCTAACATGTTAGTCTAGTCTTAATTATTTGAACAAAATTGACAATACATTTACTAGTAGTCACAGTTTTAGTCATCATAGCTTAGTTTTTATTTAGTTTTTGTCAGTAAAAAAAGGTAGTCGATGGAAATGTTTTCGTCATAGCTTTAGTTCGACAAAATTAACACTGGTTGGCGCTTGACACAAATAAAACCACCAACAAGCAGAGGAAAAACAATATAAATAACATTTTATCTAGTTACAGCCTCAGCGCAGCAATGAGGATGCTCTAATCTGAAATGGAACACCCCCCATGTCACCAAACATGTTTGACAAAGGGTACAAATACAAATGTAGGCCACTGCAAATACGTGGTTTCCTTCGTACGTGGTTCATGTCAGCCGACTGACACGGCCCTTAAAGTGAACTTTCACAAGAGTCTCTGAGTGTGTTGTAGAATGTGTGTGTGTGTGTGTGTGTGTGTCTATGTAGAGAACAGGGGTCCGGTGGAAGCAGCTGTAAAGACGGGTCCTGTGTAGAGGCCTGGTCCATCTGCAGGAACCTGGGAAAAGACACACACACACACACACACACACACACACACACACACACACACACACTTCCATCAAACTTACTTGAATCAATCGTGGTGATTTAGTATCTAGTCCAGGGGTCTTCAACAGGGGGTCCAGGACCCCAGAGCTACTATAGGGGGCTACACAAATCTTTGTGTAATAGGATGCTTTTTTTTTTACATGAACCACTTGAACCCTAGCACAGAAATTAGCAGAACTACAAGCTGTGAGGCGAGGCATTGTGAGCTTGTAGATCAGCTATTTCTGGCCAAGAGGTTTGGTGTAGGGGGGGAAAGGGAGCAAATCAAGTACTAAGTATTGAAGGTTTAAGTGGTTAAATGTCTGAAACAAACAAAATTTACCAGAACACTGATGATGGTCAATGAAGCTATCTATGAAATCTATGAAAAAGTTGAATCTGCAACACAATTGTAAACAATGCAGTGGGGGGGGTCCCTGCTTCATCTCTCTCTCAGCTACGGGGTCCTTGGACTGAAAAACGTTGAAGACCTCTGATCTAGTCAAATAACATCCATCTATGTTACGGTGACTCTATGACATGATATCTGCCAGGCTGTTTTGTCATTTAGTAATACAAGTGGGTGAGGCCTTACTGGCATTTATGCACTATGTAAGTAAGTAGCCGTAGCCTGAGGTCCTCTGATTCGGCTCTACTTCCTATTGAAGTCTAGGCTGGTGACCAAGGGTGACCTGGCCTTTGCCATCAAGGCCCCTAAACTCCGTAACAGCCTCCCATTGGACCTCAGACTTGCTAGTCCCATAACCCAGTGACAGTGGTTCTCAAACTTTTTCATGTCAAGGACCCCCAAATTGACATTTATTAGCCCGCAGACCCCCATTTGAAAAGATATGCCAGGGACCCCCCAAAGAGATTATGGAAGTACAGCAGTGATTCAAACATTTTAATTTAAGGACCCCAGTTGATACCATTTCATCAGTGTTGATTTAACTCTGAGAGTGTACAAATGGAACCAAGATGATGGCCATGAAATCAGGGTACTGAAATGGCTAGTGTTTGTGCCCGATTATGTCAACCTCTACAGAGTACACTGTGAATAGTGTCATGACATGGCACCAACACAAGCCAATAGCAGATGTGTTCAGTTACTCTGCTTTTTACCAGAGAGGATGATGATGGTTATTATGTTGTTGTTGTTGTTGTTAGCAGAGTGCCCTATAAATGGCCTATTCCTGTAAAACCGTGGAAGGCAACATTGCCTTCCCATAGGATGTATTATGAGACATCATTATCTCATAATACAGCTGTGCTCAAATCAGAGGAAATCACAGGTAAGCGCTTTCAGGAGCGTGTGCCCTGTACGACCGGATGGTAACAAGCTGGAACAGTAGATCAGCCAGAGACACGTGACTACTAACAGACTAGCGCTGGTTACCTCTCCCATGGCCTGCAGGGCCACCGTAGCAGCCATGGCCTTGGCGTGTTTCTTGTTGGGACTGGCTGACTGGGGCTGGTGGTCCACACCGTTTACTGTCACCTAGGGTACACCACACAGGGACATTATTAGAGAGAGAAAGAGAGAGAGAGAGAGAGAGAGAGAGAGAGGGGAAACATGCATGGTGAGTCATGTCTAATTTATGCTGTCACACGATGCTGCCACGCACCAAAAATAGCGGTTCTATAAGCTCACGTCCGTAATGTGACGTGAGCTTGTGGATGGGCTATTTTTATGACGTGAAGTGTAAATCGGCCTTTAGGTTGCTTAGTGGATGTAGTGAGCTATACACACATTTAATGTATTCAATACAGAGACATGGAAAGGTACTCCATGCACGCACGCGCACACACACACAGACAGACAGACAGACACACAGACCTTGAAGAGGAAGTTCTTGCGGTGGTCAGGGCCACTGTGATGAACCATAACAAAGTCAGGCTGCATGATCCTCTTCTTGTTGCACAGCTCGATCAGAGCCGACACCGGGTGCTTCCCTGGACGGACAGACAGACAGAAAGACAGATATTTTACACAGAACGTTTAAAGCTTAACACAAGCGCTTGTGTTGTCCGACAGCAGAGGAAACCCTGCAAGGCCCCAACCTGCTCATCATGAGCAGTTAGAAATTCAGTGTCTTGCTCAGGGACACTTTGACTCTGACCCTGGAGTCGAACCAGGGTCTCGCACACATTAGAGCCCATGCGGTATACTCTCGAACCACTCGGCTATTGGGTTGCCCCATTAAAAAAAAAAAATTGTCATGTGTGTTGGCCTTGACAGGTAAAACACATGTCAAAGTGTCCTTGGGCAAGACACCTGAACCCTACATTAGAAGTCCGCACACCGTCTTTTTATTTGTTAGGCAACGTTTCGACCGTAGCCGGTCTTCGTCGGGTCTTGATACATTACAAGGCAAGGCGTGTTTAAATACAGGAAGGAGAGGTACAATACAATCAACGGCAGCTGTGGTACTAACCTACAGACACACCCACCAAATCTACAGGCTCAGGCTGAATACAGTGTTGCCATATAGAGAGCTTGTAGATCTAGGGAAGAGCTATACGGGGGCAGTAACGCCATCACAAAAAAAGGAAAAACAAATTTCCAAATAAGGGCATTCAGGGTGGACAGGTTAAAGGGCCAACACTAAAAAGTTCATGTGCAATACATTTACCTCTCATTTAACTCTTCATCTCCTTCCTGTATTTAAACACGCCTTGCCTTGTAATGTATCAAGACCTGATGAAGACCGGCTACGGTCGAAACGTTGCCTAACAAATAAAAAGACTCAAACCGGTGTGCGGACTTCCCCTCTTTTTCTCATGTACGTATTGTTGTCCAGCACCCGATTAACTGCTTTAGGATGTGCGTGCTTACCCCTCGTTCCTAACTGAACCCTACATTGCCTTCAATGAGTCGGTCGGCGGTAGCTTGACATCATTGTGTGTGAATGTGGGAAAAGTGAGGACGCTGGTGTTGACTGTTCGCCGCTTCACCTCCCAATGCCCCCCCCCCCCCCTGTATGAATGGATATACCATTGTAAAGCGCTTTGAGTAAGTTTGAGTACTTAGAAAAGCACCGTAAAAATGCAATTCATTATTATTATTGGATTCTCTACAAAATCCACAAAAAAAAAAAAAAAAAAAAAAATGCATGAGTGAGAATGTCTTGCTGGGCAAATGTGACATCAATTGCACTCTCAGGGCCCTATTTTGGGCGGCGCCCTACCCATTATCTATTAACCTCTTTGCCAGTTTTTACTATTTTGAACAACATTTTCAAATAGTAGCCCCTCTACATCGACACAGTGTGAGCTTGTAGATTGGCTATTTCAAAATGATTTTCAAAATAGTAAAAAATGGCAAAGTAGTATTAGGGATAATGGGTAAGGCGCCGCCCAAAATAGGGCCCTCAATGTTTCTGCAGGACTATGTGTGTGTTTCTATCTCACCCATCAGATCCTTGGTGACCACCAGTCCTCCTGTTTGCTTCAGAGGTTTCTCTCCTTCAGCAACCAGACCTGTAAGAAGAAGAGCGTCAACATTAAAGTGTTGCTTCACTAGGGAGGTGACTTGAGGAGGAGGAGGAGGTGCAGACATTTTAGCTTTCGAATAGCACGGCGCAACACCAGCCAAGTCATTTGAGCTGTATGTATACAGGGTTTGTTTGTTTGACAATTCACTTTAAAAGGATCCCTGGCTAATAAGCCTTATATGCCTTAATACATTATAATTGCCATCTATAACTAAAATTGAAAACACCTTAAATCAGGGGTCTTCAACCTTTTCAGGCCAGGGACCCCCAAACTGATGGGGAGATGGAGCAGGGACCCCCTACCTCGTAGGGTAGGGGGGCTACCACATATATTGTATATTTATGTATACAATTGTGTTTTATATTGCCTGCTCCTACGCACCTGCCCCACCCAGTAGGTGTGCAAAATTAAAATTCTCTACAAAATATGTATAAACATACCATGTTATTGTGCATTGTGCCTCCATTTATCTGTTTGCTATGGATTCATGTTATGTTTAAAGACAATTTGACATTTTGGGGAAAAAAAGAAAAAGAAATGTTTTTTTTATTTCAAACAAAAATATTGTTTAATCAAACAACAATTTCGCGGACCCCCTGCAGTACCTCCGCGGACCCCCTAGGGGTCGCGGACCCCCTGTTGAAGACCTCTGCCTTAAATATTGTATTTATTTTAGAAACTCTTACTCAACCGGGACATGTGTGGTCCAGCCCTGTGGAATGTATGGAATGCATGTACAAATAAAACATATTTAAAATATTGTTTTGATGCTCATATTAACCTTAGGAAGAATTAAGTTGGTTTTTATTTGCACATGCATTCCATACATTCCGTAGGGCTAGACCACACATGGACACATGACATCATCAGCTTGCGACGGGCATTGGCCCACTTGAGTAAAAACTATTCGCCAGGGATCCTTTTAAAGGACAATTAAATGTGTCATTTGGCGCTACAACATTTACAAACAGTGTTTTACCTGTGTTGCTCTTTACAGGGAGCCAGTGGACAATAAAATACATTGTGATGATGATGCTTAGTTGTGATGTGACTGGCAAATCCTTGATGTTTATTATAGATTGACAACAGTGTTCCCCCCCCCTGACCTTTGCGGTCGATCTTGAAGTCGATGATGATTGGCTCCACGGTGCCCTCGCGGTTCCTCCCCAGGCCTTCTCCTGTCCGCCAACCCATCTTCCTCATCAGGAACTCCCCGACGCCTCCTGACACGGGAGCTGCTCTCAGAAACTGGTCCTGGACGCAGATGCACACACACACACACGCACACACACACACGGAGAGAGAGAGAGAGAGAGAGAGAGAGGTAGAGGAAGGACAGAAAGAAAAAGAAAGCAAGACAGACAGACAGAGGGGTAAAGAAAGGTAGTGTGGCACAGTGAGGTGATGAGAGAGAGAGAGAGAGAGAGATAGAGAGTGAGAGGAGGAGAAAGAGAGCATAAAGGAGAATATAAGTGTTCATCTAAAAAAAATGCCTGCCTGTCAAATACATGAAGTTATGTTAAAATGACACAGGCACAAAAGCACACACACACACACACACACACACATGTACATGCACACTCATGCATGTACGCACCCCCACCTCCACACATACACCTCCACACATACGCACACACACACACACACACACACACACACGCATACGACATGTGTTAAGTTAATACAACTTTTTGCAATAAAATCACCATATTCCATTCCATCTGTTCTCTCTCTGTGATTGACACACAGACACACACACACACACACACAGACACACAGACATTAGCAGTAGGTGAAGTTAGCGTGTTGTTGGTACGTACCTAGCCCCTCCTCTCCGCCCCCTTCATCGCCCCCGGCAACAGAGAGGGGGCCGGTGTCAGCGATCCTGAAACAGTCTAACATACAGAGAGGTGAAAGTTCACGGGGTCACCGCGCATGATGACCACCGCCAACTTCCACCTCCCCCTTTCCCCCTCCCCTCCCCTCCCCCCCCTCCCCGCCCTGTGTAGACTGCACAGGCCCAGACCGGGCCGAGCGGAACCGGACCGGACCGGGCCGGATCAGACCAGACCGGCACAAAAACCTAAACAGGCCGGCCTGAAACCAGGCCAGGCTAGATTAGGTTACAATAAGCCACACTCCTAGACCTACAGTAGACCAGTCCTGATCACTCTTAAAAACAAACTAGACCAGGCCAGCCTAGACTGGACGGGACTGGAATAAACCGGACCGTGCCAGCCTAGACTGGATGGGACTGGACTAAACCAGACCATGCTCCGTGTTAAGATCTGATTCTCGCACTGCCTCAGTAACCCCCCCCCCCCGCCCCCCCATAACAAAAGTCCTCTCTCATGTTCTATCATCTCACTCATTTATTTATTTTCCACTGCGTAGAACCGACTCAACTTGACTAGCTTGACTTTCTTTGGTTATTCAAAAATAGCAGATATACAAGCTCATAGTGCGACACCAAGTGCTGCGCTATGAGCTTGTAGATCTGCCATTTTCTAAAAATCGTGAAAATGTGAGCAAATCTTTGATCTCTGCAATTTTTTGAATAGCCAAAGAAATCTAAAATGACACAGATGCGTTCCCGGATTGAATGGGTTAATGCTTATGCTAAGGCTCATGCTGTATGGAAATTGTCTCTATTTCACCTGTACAGGTCAACAAAAAAACTGTTGCTGTAAACATTTTAGGCGAGAAAAGGCCATTCATTTCGCAATTACATCTCGTTTTAAAAGCCTGTCCCGACGTAATTACGCAAAATCACGCTAGGGATAGATTCTCTCTGGCCAATCAGACAGTAGTACTGAAGTGTTTTCACGTCACATTTTGGTATAGCCTTATAGCCTGCATGGAACCTTGACGGAGCGGAGCTGATACCAAAAAAAGAACCAGGTACTTTTGCCTAATGGAAAACCGAAAAAGGCGAGTAGAGTTGGGTCGGTTCTATGCAATGGAAAAGTGACATTATTTACTTTATTGAAAAGAGAGACCGGTGGTCACAAATAAATAGATCCTCGTCACAGCAGCCATTTTAATGGATAAACAAAACTAAAGGTAATAACATTAATTGTGGGTGTGTTTTATTTAGGCGTTACTGTGTGTCAGCGTGGATAGCTTCGTGCTGGGGCACACAGTGATACCAATAAACGAAACGCCCCAAATTAACGTTATTAACTTCAGTTGTGACGACCTGTCAAAAATGGCCGCTGTGAAAAGGGTCCATGTTGTAATCCTCCCCCTGAAGTCACACACAATTTAAGTAGGGAAACAAAAGGATGTGTGACACTTAAGGAAAACCAGTCCAAACCCCATCAGACCAGAGCTAACCGCCATCATCCCCACCGCTCCATACCCAAGTCACAGGCCTATCCAGGGACAGCCTTTGTTAGCTAAGGATCCCAGTACTGACACCTGTCACCTCACCTCCCACACACACACACATACATACATGCATAGTCATACATACATAGACCTTGGATTCACTGTCATATACAGTACGCTTAATCTGTTTGGTATGGAAACATAGCAACGTAACACACAGTCACACACACACACGTTTCTGTTAGTGTAGTTGCTGTGGCAATTGAAACCGTGTAGCGAGAGTGTGAGTCAGGTGCTGTCATGTTTATCCATGTCCGTCACGTGGCTGGCATGTCTCATGTTAGCAACAGCTGTCATGTTAAAGGTGCATTATCGTGCAGATGATGCCCACATATACACGGTCGGTGACATTGATTTGTTTTGGGCATGTTGCCATGGCATAAGGGAGCTGTTACATGAACCAAATGACACTGGTATGGATACATCTCAAGCGTCTTACTTGATATTTTCTGTCTTGAACCGGAAGTTCAAGCCAGGACGTAACTCATTTGGAAGGTCGTCCCAAAGCTCTTATTACTGCTCCTATAGGAGGGATCTCTGAGGAGCGAGGATACACGAGAGCAGCCTTCCAGGAAGACTTTCAGCTGAATGCCATGAGGTAATTCATTAGAACGAGATGGCAGAGCAACAGTGCCCGTTATGTTTTTTGCTCTATAACGTCAAAATTACAAGCCTTCACATGGCTGCTTATTTCAAGAAGCAAACTGTCACTGATATCTCATTATTGAGCTGAATGTTATTTGCGTGAAATAATTTCCCACAGAATGACAGAGTGACTGTTGAGGGAATACGAGTTGTGGAGGGTGCATGAATTAATAAGCAAATGCATAAATCAATAAGATGTTGGGACAGTGTGTGAGAGCTAACAAGATGATAGTTTTATCCAGTGTATCGCCATTAAAATTAAGATGTGAACACATTTCTGATTAATTATGAACCTGTTTAAAACTAGATTTATAAACTCTCGATGAAGTGTAATCCAGGATTAATCTAATGAATCTATGTTGGCGCAACCCAGCCATAGCCTTGGTTTCCTCAGTTGACTGGGACCTCCTAGGGGTCCCTGGATCACACCTAGAAAAACAACTGTTCTCATAAATAACGTGTGTGTAGAATTGTAGCTGGAAAGCACACAAAAGTGGATGGATGGATTTTGTTTTATTTTGTTCTTGGTGTGTGAGACTCAATCTTATCTCTAAATAAGGTTTAAATCAAAGCGATGTGGAGTTTGTCCTCTGCTGCACATGGGAGCTTAAATGTAAAGGCAGAATGAACTCGGTGGCCGATACACCATGTGTGAGGTAAGGTTTTGGTAACATGAGCAGAGAGACAGACATTCCCTCGGGGGAAGCGCTGATTTAGTAGCAACTATTAGCAGAACAAACTTGGCCTTATCATATATGCCTACCTTCCTGTCATGCACACTTCATTACATTTATCTCGAGTCCTTATGGGCTTTGGGGAAACACCCTGTGATATTAAAAAAATCCGAAGACTAATATTGAATAAAAGTATCAAAGAGATCAACAGTTTTTTCAACTGTAAATATGTCACTATTTTTAGCGACACAGTTGTGTGACAAGGGTATAAATTAAGCTTTACAGTAAGTAAGTAGAAAAGGGGTTTCTGTCATTTTATTCACGTTTCATTCACTTCTCTGATTCAGCTTGGGAGGATTTTGCAAGGCCACTGTAGCTACTCTTATCGTATCTTAGTTAAAAACCGAAGCCGTTTCTTAACTCATTCCCTGCCTAGAACGACTAAAACGACTTCTGTCCTTTAACCCCCTCTGCCAAGAACGACTAAAACGACTTTTTTTTTTTTTTTTTTTAATTTATTTCTTTTTTAACCCAAAGACCAAGGAGATATGATTTTTTGAAGATCTAGACTCCCATCCACTTCCTTGTTAACTTAAAACTTAAACATTTTGTATCTCGGCTCCTGAGTACTTTTTTTTTTCAATTAAAAATCTCTGGCAGTGGGCAAACGCAAAAAAAATAAAGTTCTGGCAGTGAATGAGTTAATAACCGAGAGACCAAGCAGGAATGAGGTGTGAGTTACGTGGTGCCTCATGTGTACCCCAATTTACACCTTCACACACACACGCACACCATTAATACTGCTACGACGCAATATGAGAAGGTGTCTTGGATGCTATTGACACATGGGAGACTTTGGCATTCACCTGTCCTTATCCCGGCACAGTATGTCTCTGTTTCACGTGCGCACGCACACGCACACGCACACACACGCACACGCACACACACACACACACTCTCCAGGGAGGTAGTGACAGGCCACAGTGCTGGGATTCCCTTTAACTCAAAATTCTCCTTTGATGCTTGCTGCCTGCAGTGCCTCTGTCCATCCCTCCTTCATCCTCCAACTGGGGGGCTGTCATCAAAAATAGCCCCCAAACATGCGCGTACAACAGGATTCAAATGTCGGTTGTTTGGCACCGGGCAAGTTCTCATGTGGAAATTTCAAGCGGCAGGGACAGTCACGGGAACGGAGCTATTTGGAGCTTGTTAAGAGGACTAATCAGTGCCGTGCTCAATGACAAGCAGGGGAAAGACCCACGGCCACAGAAAATAGAGGAATCTGTCCCTTGCTCTTCTGGGCGGAAGGAGAAACTGGCCAGGGTCACTGCCCCCGGCAGGCATCGACTCTGTTTTACTAGAAACAAGGGATGTTGTGGGGATGAGGAGCGGATCTGCGTCTGGATTAAGACTTACTCTGTCATCTCTCCGACCTTGTTCCTTCCTTCCCTGCCTCACTCTCTCAGTTTTATCTCTCTCCGAGTCTCCCCCTCCCCGACCCCCTGTTCAGAGGAGAGGGGCTCCAGAGAGAAGTGGCAGCAATAGAGCGGCCCCCCGCCTAGTGGCGGTCAGCCCGCACTGCAGCAGCCGTACCTGCTTTGGCGAGAACACAGTGAGACATCTGCATTGGTCAACCGCCTTTTTTTTTTACGCGGAGCAACCCGGAGCCGCACCGTGACAGAGTTTCACCTCAGGGATAGGTCTGAGCCTGAGGGTCAGATTTTTTTATGTTTGCACCCTGTGGGTTTTGCCTCGTGGCACTAGTACCGGATTGGCATTTCTTTCTGTTCAAATACTCAAAACTGATAGGGTTGTTTTCTTTTGTGACACCGCAACCTGAACCTACTTGTTACAAAACTGCTTTTTAGGTGCCCCGGAATCAGTCGGATGTTTCTCGACCAGAGTGACAAATTCTGGAAGCGACTCAACAAACCAAACCCAGCGTCCTCCCTTGAAATTCACCCACAACCATGAGTGCAGAGTCATCGATTATATAATGATATCAAATTTGACAATTTCACTCACACGGACAAATCATTTGGCTGAAATGGGAAGAGTATTATCTCGAAACTTTACGTGGCGTTAGGGTTTGGTTTGGGGAGTGGGCTGGCCGACCATATCTGTGGTTGACGACTCGTTTTATTTTGCGGCTCTGGGTGCAAGACGAACTGGGGGCGTTGAGCAATGCAGGCGCCTGCAGCGTGGAGCGGACAGCTGGGATATGAAGTGAAAGGCAGTATGTGGATGGGAGTGCATGTGGATAGTAGTACATGTGGCTAGATGCATCTGTCTCTGCATGGGTAGACTGTATACAGTATGTGTTTAACCATTCAATCCTGGAACCCATCCGTGTCATTTTAAGATTTATTTGGCTATTTTTGAAAAATCATGATTTTTTTTGGGGCAAATCTTTGAATATATATATACACATTTGTAACTCAAATCTTTGCTTCTGGGGGTCCCTGGACACAATGTTTTGAGATGTGGGGAGGGGGGGGGGGATTTAGAAGACATTTGTAGAATCCCCAGAAGCAAAGATTTGAGTAAAAAATGTTCGCTTTGAAAAAATATATATACTTATTCAAAGAGTTGCACACATTTTCACGATTTCAAAAATAGCAGATCTACAAGCTTGTATATCAGCTATTTTTTAATAGCCAAAGAAATCAAAAAATGACACAGACAGATGTGTTCCCGGATTGAATGGGTTGGGAGGATGCAAGCACTACTCAAGTTTCTTCTAGTAATAGTTACTGGGTGCACAGACTAGCAAAGAGCTATAACTGTCAGAAGGATTACCAGCACAGAAATGTCTTTCAGGCACTTTTTATTTAGTCGGCATGGGCAGCATACAAAACAATTACATTATCATACAGTATGTTATACTGTATGATAATGTAAAAAAGGATTTGCGTCAAAACGCATACCATATATTGATCTGTAATGCTGCCCCATGACAACTAAATAAAAAGTGCCCAAAGGACATTTCCAAGAACGGTGGTAATCCTTAAAGGGATAGTTCACC
This sequence comes from Gymnoscopelus braueri, assembly GCF_963280865.1. NCBI lineage: Eukaryota > Metazoa > Chordata > Actinopteri > Myctophiformes > Myctophidae > Gymnoscopelus > Gymnoscopelus braueri. The sequence continues at coordinate 10,261,408 of NC_137626.1, forward strand.
CCAAAAACATATTTTTTTCTATCGATTAGTCACCCCATGGAGACTTCAATTCGTGGATATTTTTTGGTTTTTGTCGCATTCCTAAGCCAATAATTTGATGACCAGCGAACCGGTAGGCAGCGGTTCCGGTAGGAGACACAAAGGAGACTCTTTGTGTCTCCTACCGGAACCGCTAACGGTCATCAAATTATCGGCTTAGGAATGGGACAAAAACTAAAAAAATATCCATGAATTCAAGTCTCCATGGGGTGACTAATCCATAGAAAAGAAAGTCTTTTTCCCTTTAAACTGTATATACAGACATGTGCATGGGTGTACCTGTACACTTGCTTGTGTTGTTGGGCGTGTGTGTGCGTGTGTGTGTGTGTGTGTGTGTGTGTGTGTGTGTGTGTGTGTGTGTGTGTGTGTGTGTGTGTGTGTGCGCGTGAGTCTTGTGTGTTACCTTTTTGAGCCATGCCTGGGGCCCACTGTTGGACAGCTCCTCAGAGCTGAGGACCTGAGCTCCAGTGGAGCCGGTGAACAGTCCTGGAATGGTGTTGGACTGGGCCCATGCATCCACCTATAGGTTAAGGGGGTCAAAACACTCATTGAATAATAACCATTGACAGACATTTCCATCAAATACAATTTTAGCGATTGAATAATCGGTTCAGTGAAAATGAATAAAGTGCTATTTACGATGTCAATGTGAATTATTGTCTTCGTTTCATTTGATAAAATTAAGCTACAGTAATGTATTTGACTGATAAAAAAATGGGAGATCCGGGCACTCGAGGTTAAAAGAGGGAACAGCCTTTATTTAATACAACACCAACATGTTTCGACCAGAAGCTCAGGGCTAAAATGAAGACCGTTTCAGGCCGAAACATGTTGGCGTTGTATTAAATAAAGGCTGTTCTGTCCAGTGTTCATTTTGTCGACTAAAACTATGACAAAAAAATGTTTGTCGACTACCTTATTTCACAAGAAAGCGAAATAAAAAATAAAAAGCAAAAAGGAGCAATGATGACTAAACCTATGACAAAATATATTGACAATTTCGTCAACAAATAAAAACTAGACTAAAATGTTAGTGAGGGACTAGTGAAGAAGAGATCCAGTAGAACTATAAGACAAGTCATTTCATGCTTGGTGGTGTGCGGGTGTCCCACCAGGCATTACGACAGCATCACTGCCCGCCAAAATACATTTTAGTCGACTAAATCAACTGTAGATTTAGTCGACTAAAACCTTATGATATTTAGTTGACTAAAACTAAAACATTTTGGATGACTAAAACTAAATGGAATTTGTTTCAAAAGACTATGACTTAAACTGGCCTAAAACTAAATCAAAAGTTGCTGTCAGAATTAACACTGGTTCTTTTAACTTCGAGTGCCCGGATTTCCCATTTTTCTATCTGAGGTTTTATCCCGTCTGATCTAGGAGCAACTTTTACTATTTAACTCTTTTGACTATTATGTCTCCGGTGAGCACCTGATCGCCTCGTTCTCTCTGCCTAAGTATTATACTGCTGTGTCACGATATTCAGCAACTTCAACATGTCTGTTTGGATTTAGATGTTTCAATATTGAAATAAGACAGTCTCTTGTTTCAGTATCGTTTCAAGGTTTTGCGGCATTTAAGCGAGTGTGTGTGTGTGTGTGTATGAAAGAGTGATGTACAGTACCTGCTCTTGTGCGCGGCTCAGCATGCAAATGGCGCTGACGTCGTAGGGGTTCTCGGCCAATCGCCTTTGGGCTTTGATCCGCTCGGTGACGGCCTGCGAGATGTCTACGGGCTGGGGAGAGACGAGGAGAACGTAACAGATGAGACCCAAGAACGTTTTCTCATGTAGTTCTAACACAGTCAAGAAGGGTCACATCTCATAGTCATGGAAACACAATGTGCTTCACAGGGCTCTGCATGGGAACGGCGTGGCTTGTTTGATTGATGTTTTTATTGACAAAAATACATATAAATGACCATATATTTATATTTATCTGTCAAAAGGATAACACACATTAAAGGTTGAGAGCTTAGTTATCCCATTTAGACCTGGAAAGCCTATACTTTGTTATACTGTACCTTTCAATCCAGTAAAGGATCTGTGTCATTTTAGATGTTGCTATGTATATTGCAACATATTTCGATTTCTTTTAATAGAACATTTTAGACTTTCAGAAAAGTCAGGTTAAAATTTAGAAGGCGTTTTTAAAGTCTTCCTCAGGTCTACATGGGTTATTTGGTGGGAGGGGGAGGGGGGGGGGGGCATACAGAGGAATAATGTGATCTTGGAATTCATGCGGACAGCCTATGATGTGAGCCATCTATTACATATCTATGAGGAATTCCAAATTGGGGCCAGGTTTAAGCCCGATCTGAGGCCCTTTGAATTCCATTTTAAATTTAAATTTAAAAATACATATATTTCAAAAATAGAAAATTAACTGGAGAGACCAAGTTGTCTTACTGGCAGTGGGTGTAACAGTGTTAGAAATAGCCTCTTGTGAATTTCTACAAAAATGTTATGCATGTTGTATAGATTCAAAGCCACCTTGTGGGGTAAAAGTGCAACTGCATAGACAGGGTTCCTCTTCAAGCACTGGATCTTGCCTCAGCAAAAGTTGGAGGTGAACGCATGTGAGCAAAGTTGCAATCAATGTGTGTGTGTATAATGCTTTAAAATGTCTTCTGCAGCAATCAGCAACATGCATTTTGAATGTGAGCAGCACTACTGGCATGTCATTTGATAATTAGAGATACATTTGTAGAAATGGCTACTTTACTCTCAAGTGGCACTTTCAGATGCATGTTAGTAGTTACAGTAATCAGGTGATGGCTGGCTTTGTCCCGGTTGTTTTATAGTCATTGTTTTAGATATTCACTTTTTACTTTTTGTTACACATAACATGAATGTACTGTATGCAGGTGCACTGTTGATGATGACTGTGTGTCATTGATGTTCATACCAGATAGGCTTTGTTTTACATACTGTTGTATGAAAGCCTTGTAATTACAGCTTTGAGATTTATCAAGTTATGGGCACAATGAAGGCTTTTTGCGTCTAATGTTACTTTGTCCCATTTATAATACACCATTATAATTGTACATAATTAACACTATACCTATTTTTATTTATTTATCCTAAAAAAAATCAATAAAGGGTTTTTGTACAACAGCAATAACATGTTGCACAATGTAGGACATTATCATAATTGATGTGCCATTTATTGTCTATGGACAATCTCACGATTTGCGAGATCAGCTCCGCACACACACAGACTGACCCTCTTATAGACACCTATTCTCCTGCAGAGCCACGCTGTGAAAGGAGAGAGAGGAGAAGAGATAGCAGAAGGAGAGGAAAGGATAGGAGAGGGCGCACAGCCGCACACACACAAACAGTCCTCCTCCAGCATCTCACCTGTTGTGGAGGCTCTGGAAAAACGCTGTCGGTGGCCGGCACGAACGTCGGTTCCGTGACTGTCGCCGAAGCCGCCTCCCCGGACGATGGCGCGGTCGTTGCCGCTGGAACGGCCGGCGTGGCCTTGCTGCCGGCAGAAGCAGCAGCAGCAACAGCAGCAGCAACAGCAGAGGCTTTGGTCTTGTCTGCTGTCTGTTTCTCAACTGGGACCCAGTCACCGTACGCACTCGGCGTGTCGCCCTCCTGTTGGATCGACAAAGACCACATTATCTAATGAGTTTTACCTTTGTTTTTACCTAATAATAATAAATGCAGTAGGGCTTTGATTGATTTTAACCACCGGGCGTTACTATTGGGCATGTCATTATAGATGATTAAAAAAAAAAAAAAAAACATCCAAATGTTTCCCAAAATACCTTTACAGTGAAATATAGCTCACAATACGTCACAATGCCTCACCATGCGAAGCAAACCTTATTTGTGAAACGATGACGTTTGTCTGGGCCTTTCAAATGCAACCAAATGGTTCACCAATATTCAGACACATCTAGCAAGGCAGCCTTCTTCACTGACTTCTAAATGTCAGCCATTTCAGGAATTTGGGGGATTTTGGTTTGTCTTTTACAGTTTTTCTGGAGTCATTTAGCAACTGTCAGACTGCTGAACAAAACGTAAGCCTGTCACCTGTGCTTAACTGGTTTGCACTATAGCCTACTGATGCACATATATTATGTTTTAGGTCTTCCTTTAGGACTTCGAAGCTACATGATACTGACATGCACTTTATTGAATGCACTACATGTGATTCTGATTTTTAACATGCTGCTATTTTCAGCCTTTTTTGTGCTATTTTCTATTCTTTACTTATAATCATCTTTTTACTCCTTGAACTGCAAACGTGAAGGCCTGCATGAACAAGAGTTTCACCTCACTTTTACCTGTAACCGTGTTGTGACAATAAAGTAGATTCATTGATAACTGACAGAAACCAAACAGCATCTTGCTTGATTGTTTTGTGTACGATACGTGTGCAGGGATCAGATAAAAAGGTAGGAAGTAGGAACCAGCACAGATCTTGTTGTGTGTTCTGCTGCTGGAGAGCCTGGCATCATGCGTACTGCAGGTAGTTCTGCTCCAAATAATGAATGGGTTTACAACAGTACCTTCTTACGATGCTGAGACCCTGAAGACACGGGGAACTCCTTAGCCATGCCTGCATCACTGCGGACGGCCGGACGAACGGACATATTCTGAAAGAGAAGTGTGCTCGTCGTAAATTGATGTGTTACGTTAAAACGAGTGTACAGTATGTGCATATCTACGTGTTAGGGATGAGAGGTTGACAGTGTGTGTTCAGGAATAATTAACAAAATGATTTAACTAACTCATATAAATAATATAATGTATTTAAAATGTGTATGTAACTATAACAAGCAGCTCTTGCAAAGTGGGAAACAATCACTCTGAATTCTACAATTTACATGAACTCACTTCAGATTCAAGTTTCATTTTTATTTTTCGTGGCTTGTCTTTAAAAAAAATGAAAGATTGTGCTACATATAAGATAAAGTTGCTGTTCTGTGTGCAAGGCTCATGATATGCGCTGTGCCATAAATAAATATCCAAACACCCGTCCCAAGTGTGTGTGAGAGGTTGTATAATCTTACACCGATGCTGAAGCTGATGGCTTTAGTCTCCTTCAGGGCAGAACCTCCAAACGGCTTCCCTTCATCCTCCTCGTCCGAAACGTGAGGCTTCGCCACCGGCAGCTCGCCTTTACTGTCCACAATCATCTTACATTTCTACACGTGCATGCAAAGGAACACACAGACACACTTTGGTTATCATCTTGCTCAATCACTCACTCAAGTTCACATATTTGCATATTTTCCTTACAAATTATGGTCAAACACAAGTATGCATGTTTTCATAAAAAAATAAAAATCTGAATAATTCATATTACCATAATTGCTAAATAGCTACCACTATTGTGAGTCATTATGCAGAGTGCGACTTATGGACCTTCCTATAAAGCAGTGGGTACCAAACCGGAGGCCCACAATTCATTTTGGGGGATCCCCAGATGATAAGCTTAATGTGCAACATTATTTTCTCACTCAATGCAGGGTGTCTGCACATTTCTAAGTTATGATTTAAGGACTTTTCAGACCTTTTTAATACCGAATTGGCCAAAATGTCAAATATTACGTAAGAAAGAGGCAAACATTGTGAAAATAGCCAGTCTACAAGCTCACTACGCCTGTAGTTCGGCTATTTTCACAATATTTATCTGTGGAACCGAGTCAAACTATATGTAATGCCTACAATTCCAAGTGCTTGTCAGGGCGGGGGGTCCCCAGTTCAAATAAGATTATTTAGGTGGATCGGCACTGAAACTTTTTGGAACCCTTGCTGTAAAGTGTGGCTACAAAATGTGATCATACTGTGACACGGCACAATGAGGAGCTATACATACATGTGTTAGCCGTTGGCACCTATGAAGAACCTGTGATGAATGCCATCCCTTCATCTTCATGCAGAGAAACTTAGTGAGCCTTAATTAAACAACTGTGCGTCCCTATTTTGGGTATGTCACAGGAAAATGTGTTTTTTTAAACAGTGAAAATAGCAGATCTACTAGCTCACAAGATGCGCAAGCACATGCTTTTGAACAATGCAAAGTAATTTTTCTATGATTATTTAGACTGTTGAGCATCTGAATACTGGTGAAAATATTGCTCATCTCCTCTCTTTTGACTGTTGACATACATTTTTTTCAGCTAAAAAACAAATTGAGAAATGTTTGCCGCCTAAATCATGATCAAAAGATCGCCACTTGTATTCAAGGAAGCTTTCAAACACGTTTTCCAATTTCAGTTCCAACACAGTAAAAAGTGTTCATTGAACTCGGAAAGTGTACAAAAGGTCAATCACAAGACAAGACTTTTGACTGGAGATTAGTGTTGATTTTGACAGCAAATTTTGATTTAGTTTTAGTCATAGTCTTTTGAATAAACGTTTTAGTTTTAGTTCGACTAAATATCATAAGATTTCAGTCGACTAAATCTACAGTTGATTTAGTCGACTAAAATGTATTGTGGCGGTGCCTTGATGGCGTTGTAATGGCTGATTTTACACTGGTTGCATGCTGAAAATAGCCGATCTACAAGCTCACAACGTGTCGCAGCGCGACGCGTTGTGAGCTTGTAGATCGGCTATTTTCAGAGTGCAACACCAGAACGCAACCAAACATAAAATGACTCGTCTTAGTTCTACTGGATCTCGTCTCCACTCTCACTAACATTTATGTCTAGATTTTATTAGTTGACGAAATTGTCAGTATACTTAGTCATAGTTTTAGTCATCATAGCTTAGTTTTTATTTAGTTTTCGTCAGTGAAAAAAGGTTTCGACTAAATCAACACTGCTGGCGATTGACAAGTGAACTTACTTCGGTGAACTCCTTGATGCTGATGCTGTTGGCCTGCTTGGCCACCTTCCTCTTCACCTCCTCCAGGGCGGCTAGGTTCTGCTGGGGCGGCCCGGGAGGGGGCTTGTTGGTGATGGAGGGCAGAGGGGGCAGTGAGGCGAGAGCACCCATACCGGACAGGGCTGCCGTCATTGTAGCTAACGGAAGACAGAGAGAGAGAGAGAGACACACACACACAGAAACATAGATGGAGATGTGAGGACGCAGAGAGATTACAATCGGGAGAGAAAGTCATGTTACACATAGGGCTGTCACGATTACAAATTTGATTACAAAGTTGACGATTAATTGTCACACAAATAATTGCGATTAACGATTTAATTGTGTTTTGGAACATATGTGTCATTGGAGCATATGAATACATTTTTTTATTTCTGTTTTTAGGCTCATAATCACAAATTGCACAGGGCAGATATGACAAATAACTTAAATATACAAAGAGATTGTTGACATATTTCAATATTTAATTGAAATAGCAGATATTTAATTGCAGAAATAGCAGATCTACAAGCTTACTACACGTCACGAAGTGACGTGTTGTAAGCTTGTAGATCTGCCATTTCAGCTTTTTTTATATTTGAAAATGTGTGAAAATCTTTCAACATAGAAACGATTATGACGATTATGCAAAAAATAATTGCGATTATCTCAAATAATTGCAATTAGACGATTATGTAATAATTGTGACAGGCCTAGGTACACATTCTCATTATGGAGAATTTACTATTACAACGTTCCTTATGTAAATTCTCATGTAGTGCTAATTTTAGGTCATTGGCTGCATTATGTGGGCTGAATTACTGTTTGTCTGAGCATGAAGGCTGTCATAGTATATGGTCACAACACACACAAAATATGATGGCTAACATTCTTAGGCCACTGACTTCAGGTCTAATCGTACCAAAGAATAAATCATGAATGCCACCATGTTAGTGGAAACGTTCTTCGGTAGGCTACAAAGGGGGAGACAGAGGCTGCCACACACAGATAATAACTGGGTGTGATTTTTTGTGATATTTTCATTAAAACTTTGTATTTGTGTGTTACTTCCCTCCCATTTCTTTTTTTTATTATTTTCACGGTGTGGCTCTGTAAGAGGCAAGACATCTAGAAATGGGTCTGTCAGTCTTTTATTAGACCAGTGCCATGACGTTTTTAAAAAAAAAGGGGGGGGGAAGATCTCGACTTGTGTCGATCTCTACACAGTTATTATCACAAATTCACTCAACGTTCAAAGATTCCACAGTGACGCACTCCTGTCAGAGCAGTATTTTGTGGATCATGATTTATCACCATGGCTGTAGATCTGTAGAACATATGCATCATTTGAATATCTTTCCTGGCTGCTGTTACAAGCTATCAAATAGCAGACAGCCTTTAAACCCGACATGACACCCATGTGATTGACAACTTGACCAGCGCCAGCCAGGGAACGATAAAACGAGACGTACCAGCGGTCATACTGGCCAGGGCAGCATTCATGGCCATGGCGGGTAAGGGCATCGGCATCGGCATGGGCTGCTGAGGCAGCATCCTGGGTCTCAGGTTATCAGGAATTGGCATGCCCGCCTTGGCACACATAGCAGCCGCGTTGGCTTTGGCGATCTCCAGTAACTGCTCCTTGTCTGAGGGGGAAGAAATCACACGGGAAAACGGGGACAGAACAGTCGTCGTTTAGAGGACTTGATTTGCTGTGAAGCTAGCTTTCTTCAAAACACAAGAGATGTCCAAGATACACAGTGCATTCGATTCAGCGACAGCATACTAAAAGCTCTGATTTCTTATTCCATTCAAAATCCTAAAACACTTCCTGTATGTCCGTTTTAAACTGAATGAAATAACTGTAATTAAACATAACCATGCCGGATTATGCCAAATTAATTAATTGAATGTGTACAGTAAATTAAACACATTACACATTTAAATCACCTCTTGCTCCTTTGGCATTCATTGCTGAACAGGACCAAAGCGAATGAACAAAAAAATCAAATGAATTAGGATACAATTGTTTTTTCTCTTTGTCTTTTCTTTGTGTCTTGTGTATGTTGACCTTGCATCTGTTCTCAAATGTGTGCAATTATGTGAAGGATCCCCCCCCCCTTTCTCTTTCTTAAAGCTGCCCTGCTGTTAGTTATTATTTCCGGCTTTGTTTTTGATTGTCAAAAAATTGTTAAAATGTTGGTCATCACTGAGAAATGAAAAATAGAATAGGTTTGTAAAATGAATGGATATATGGACAAGAGCAAAAATACATATATGTATGTATGTATTTAAAAGGTGAAGGATTCATATGATCGAACTGTTATGTGTTGACTTGAAACAGTCGCCAACATGCATTATATTTTATGATGATAAAACTGTCTGTGTACACGATGACCACAATAATAAAATTAAATAAAATAAAATAAATTGGAATACTATAGTCGAAAATAAATAATCAAAAGAAAAAGTAATCTACTATCTCACCCAGTTCTGTGATGCGTGAGGGGCTCTTGCTGTTGCTGCGTTTTTTGCGCGGGGGGGACCTGTTCTTGCGGAGGATGAGCACGGGGGAGTGGCTGGGCTCTCTCTTCCAGCGGTCCCTCTGGCTGAGGCTGTACGCACCCCTCCGCCGACCCCGGGACCCCGAGCGGGAGCGTGACCGCCGCGACCTCCGGGACGGAGACCTTTAAAGAGGGGACAGGATTCTGTTAGCGCCACTGATCAAATAAATCATTGGTTCTCAAACTTTTTCGTGTCAAGGTCAAGGACCCCCAAATTGATATGTATTTGGCCACGGACCCCCGCAAAGAGTTGTGTTAAATAATTTTGCTTTTTAAAAAGAATACTTTGATTATTTTTATACTATTTTTCTAAAATAGCAAATCTACAAGCTCATAGCACGGCACCTAGTGACGTGCTATGAGCTTGTACATCGGCTATCCTTGAATAGCCAATGTATAAAATATGGTTAAAGTGGTTAAAATTATTGTGATGCTGAATTAATTAATTACCTGGGGACCCCCTGGTACCTCCCCAAGGACCCCTGGGGGTCCCGGACCCCACTTTACGAACCAATGAAATATATAACCGCTTACTGTCCCACGCCTGTAGCGATGTTTACGTCCAAATATCACATAACTCAATAATGTCAGTGGGATTGTTTTTGATATGGCCACTGTGCAGCAGAATCCTGGTATCTCCATCCATATTTCATCTTTTTATGTTACTTATTTCATAAATGAATGTCCTGATCTAATAAGCGCATAATCAGCAGTGATGGAAAATCTTTGAAAAATGTCCGCCTAAGTCCTATGACATGCCCAAAACAGAGAGACCAGGTTGAAAATGTCTGTCTGTGGGTTTTATACATATTTAACCAATGAAAAGTATTAACATGGACGCATTTGAATTAGTGCTACTTAACACTATATTCTTATTTAACACTATATATTCTTTAAACATTGTCTCACGTGGTTGTGAGATCCTCCTCCAGCAGGACGAAAAATAAACTAGGATTCAAAGTCAGTTAAAAACAGGCAATCTAATGGACTGCAGCTCCCTCTGGTGGACAAATTTGAACCCGGCGACAGAGCCTCACAACAATAGTTTTGCTAGATCTGTCACCTTCTAGTCTCTCTAACTGAACTAAATAATTGCCAAAACTCTTAAGATTTGAATGATATTTCAATTAATATAAAAAAAGTTAAACCTAAATAAAAATGACATCTTATTTTTTGTTTAAACCTTGAAAAATTAGCTTTCATTGTGATACCGATGAATAGTAACTTCAAGTGTTAGTTTCACTGATCGAAGCTGGATGGATTGATTGATCATTAAAATAAACATGCTCTGAGAATGCAAGCGGCCCAGCCATTTGACCAGCCGTGCATCTGGATCAGATGTGGGCCCTGATCCAGAAATGGTTGGGAATTTTGGGAACCGCTGTTTTGGACGACTGTAAAGCAGGATCTCCCTACCTGGACCTGCTTTTGGTCCGAGACCGCTTCCTCCGCGACGGGCTTCTGCTTCGGGACCGGGACTTCTTCTTCCGGCTCCGAGACTGAGACCGGGACTTGGACTTGGACTTTTTCTTCTTCTTCGACGAGGACTTCCCGTCTTTCTTCTTCTGTGACACCGGAGACTTGGATGCTCTTGTGCGTTTCTTGGCTGGCGGTGACTTGGCCTTCCCAGCGGTGGCGGTGGGGTCTTCTGGAGCGCGGGGACGAGAGGAGCCGGTCGCCGCGCTCCTGTCTTTCTCTCGAGAGCCGGAACGGGTCGGCGACGACTGGGAGGTGGCAGAACTCGTCCCCCGCTTTGATCCTGCTCGGTTTGTAGGAAAACAAACAAAAACGGCAAAAGGTTCGGATCTGCGCTACAGAATTACATACAAAATAAATGATTAGATTTTCTTGACTGACATCTAAAAAAAAAAGGTACAGCGTTCTATTAAAGATTTAAATTATAATGAAAGACAATTCACAGCAAACACACAGAATCCAAAACCTATGCTTGGACTGCCCATACTGAGAGTCGATTTTATCAAAAGACGATAACCTTCAGAGTGATGCTTTTCCAAGTCAAAAACGTCCCCCATGTTAACACATTGAGTGCCAGGGTCTTTTTAAAACAGGGTACAGTCGGTGCCTGGATTTTTAACCATTTTTTAACCTTTTTCAAGTAGTCACAAAATATTTTCAGTGATCACCGTCCTCAAGGTGATCCCCTCATTACACACATAGAGGTCTCGTACAATCGGGGGGAAAAAATTAAAAACATTAGGTAATCCGTTCCATAGTTGCAGCCAGTTGAAAAAACATTTTTTACATTTTTTTTATTTTCTTTTCTCAAAAACGGTCATAACCGTTTTTGGCACACAACGCATGGCTTCTCAAAAACGGTCCGGACCGTTTTTGGCACTCAATGTTTAAAAACTTGAACCCCAGCGTCCCAATATTGGGGCAAACGTTCTGCAAAAAATACCTGAGCTATAAGCTCACAAATGTGTTTTCGGCGAAGAGCTTCGTGTAGAGGGAAATACTAGTAGTCCTAGTATAGAGCCTTGGGGGACTCCGGTCAACTAAGTATACAGGTATACATGGATTACATGGAAAATTTTATCTCACGACTGAGGCCAACAGCGTGAAGGGAGCCACCCACACACACACTAGGGCTGTGTTTCATAAATAAGCAAAATATGTAGAATAATTATGTTTTGGTGGCCATACAGCCAGCCAGTTGAAGAAAATGCAGATTGAGGTTTTAACCTTTGCTTTTCTGAAATAAACCAGATCATTAGGGTTTTCTGGAAGATTGACCACTTCAAATAGTCTTTAATCTTAAAATAACTAATAATCGAAAATAGGTTATCTACAAGCTTACAACGTGTGGCAGACGCGTTGCAAGCTTGTAGCTGGCCTATTTTCGGTGAGTGACATATGACAGTCATGGCGACTGAGAACTTTAATCCATGTACATAGGTTTTAAGTGTTTTAAACAGCGCATTCTTCAGCTAGAGTCATAACGTCATTACCCGCTCTCTCTTTTGTGTCCTCTGCTTTTTGTTCTTCTCTCCCGGTTTTTGACCCGTTGCTCCGCTGGTCTGCGCTCTGCGGCGGCTCTGTGCTGGCCTCTGTCAGCTCCTTTGTGACCGCAGACAGGGGACCTTTGGAGGAGGAGGCTTCAGAGGACTGAGCGGACCCGTCTGACGCTGCCTTCTTCTCTGAGGAGCTGGAGAGAGCAGGACACCAAGGAGTAAATACACAGTAAAGTAATAGCTTTTGTTTTGTTTTCACATCACACAGACAAGAGGTACGGCAAGGACAGCAGAATGAATGCAAAAAAACAACAGCAACAACATTCAAACAATCTTGAATAAGGTAATCATACATTATAAAGGTCCCCCTGCATAAATGAAGGATAAATATAAAATCACCTGGTCTTTAAAAAGGATCCCTGGCCAATAAGCCAAATACATTATAATTATAATTCTATAACTAAAATATAATTTTTTAAAACATCTTAAATATTGTATTTATTTTAGAAAGTTCATCTTTCACTCAATAGGGGCAATGGACGTCCAGTTGATGATGTCATTTGTCCATGTGTGGTATAGCCCTATGGAATTTATGGAATGCATGTGCAAAAAGGACAAAAAGTTCAAAATATTGATTTGATGTTCATATTAGACCGGTTAGACCACACATGGACAAATGACATCATCAAAATTAATATTTAAGGTGTTTTACATTTTAGTTATAATTGGACAATTATAATGTATTAAGGCATATTTAACCAGGGATCCTTTTACTACTTTGTACAGGGATCAATATGTCTGTCTTGGTTGTCTGTCTGTCCATTCACGTTGTCTGTCTGTCTGTCTGTCTGTCTGTCTGTCTGTCTCATATTTGGTAAAACTCATATTTGTTTTTAATGTAACACAACTGAAGGTTTTGTTGTGCATTCATTGTAATCTTCTCTGAGAAGTTACCTTGCGGTGCTGTTGACGTCTAGGAGAGGGAGTGGTTTCCATCCTCCTGCCGTTTTCAGTGCCTCAGCAGCAGTGGAGTCAGAGTGAGGAGGCGGAGACATTCGCTCCTCTTTGACCACGGAGGGAGAGGAGGCGACACGCTCCTCTTTGACTCCGACCACGTCAGCCTGTAAAAACGACAGAACATGTAAATATATTATTTTCAAAGTACCGCTAGACCAGGGGTCTTTAACGTTTTCCAGGCCAAGGACCCCTTAGCTGAGAGCGATGAAGCAGGGACCCCCACAACATATACAATTGTGTTGTAGATTAAACTTTTTCATAGATTCCATAGATAGCTTCATAGACTTGTTTGACAGCACTGTCATCAGTGTGGTGTAAATTAATGGTTTTGTTTATTTCAGACATTTAACCACTTAAACCTTAGGCTCTGTACTTGATCCGCTCCTTTTCCCTCTACAACAAACCACTTTGCTAAAAATAGCAGATCTACAAGCTCACAACGCCTTGCAGAGGCGTAGATCTGCTATTTTTGGCTAATGTTCTCCTCAGAATAGGGATGCTAGGGTTCAAGTGGTTAATGTAGAAAAAATAAACAAATCCTTTCACACAAATAATTGGCGGCCCCCCTGTAGTAACTCTGAGGACCCCCTCGGGGCCCCGGACCCCCTGTTGAAGACCCCTGTGGCTAGACCATTAGACTCTCTCAGCAACATGCAACTGAGTCCACCCAATGCATACAGAGAATGCAAATCATAAAAATCTTCTACAAGTCACCTCCCGTGCTGCCTATTTTGTCCAGCAGGTGTCGCCTGGTCTTTCTCTGTGCCTGTCATCGCCTCTACTAATTATAAGTAGCAGCACCAATTCCAATGAAATGCAGAGTGAGTAGACGGAAATTGTGCCATCTTATAATGGCCATTAGTGAGACTTATCAATTTAGTCAAGTATATATATTTAAAAAAAATCTATCTGAAATGTTCATGTCAATTTGTGAATACATATTGAAAAATTAATTGATAGAATAATCACAAATAAAAGAATCAACAGCTGCAGCCCAAGAGTAAACACTGCACCCGTTATACCTGTGTCTCCATCTCTGTCTGAGAGTCTGCACTTTGCTCCCTGTCTCACCAATTTCTGTCTCACTCAACATTTGTGTTTTCTGCTTCTTCTTTTTTTAAACCGCTGTACTGAAATTGTTGCAGAAGATGTAATAATATCAGCATAACGGAGGAAACCACAGGACCACGGAGGAACAACGAGGACCTAAGCTCTCGTCATCATTTGTTTAGAAGACAAAATGCAACGAGAGCTTGAGTGAAAGAAAAGTAACAAGAAGGTATATTGTAGAGAAAGAGGGAACTGGGCTATGAATCTAAATAAATGCAGTCGTCACCACTGTTTCCCCTGAAGTTAGAGGAAACGAAAGCTTGAGTACGTAGAACTACTGTATATCTAGAGTGAGTTCCTGGTAGCTCCGATTCTTGCTGGTTATTGTTTTTTCTTGTGCAATCGAAAAGGACCCTGAGTTACACACCGAAATGTGATTTACTGTAAGTGCATTGTTACACCCTTATGACGACACAAGTGCGTGAACAAATAAATATATCTTTAAAGCTAGAAAGGCCCTACGTCCTCCCTGTGGGGAATCCTCACTGGCAGGTGAGTCAGTAGGATACAACACAGACATGTGTGTGGGGAGGAATCACCAGGCATAACGACTATATTGGGCAGAAAAAGGGGTAAAAAGCTCACACAAAAAAATAAAAAATAAAACTAGCGTTAGAAAAAGGGATGGAGAAAACGACGGCACATACGGTAGATTTGTTGGCAGGCCGGTCCTTATTGGAGCCAGAGCCTCTGTCTCTGGATGGGGAGCGTCTACGGCGAGATGGGGACTGGGTTTTGGATCGAGACCGCCTCCGCCCGGGAGACCTGGACCGACTTCTTCTGGATCTCCTGGCCGACCGCGACCTGCTGGGGAGATAAAGAGTGAAATGGTTAACACACATTTATGTGGTTTCTATGAACTCTCTCCAATCCCAAAAATGGAATTTGGACATTTATTATGCTTAATAATTCACACCAGCAGTAGCACTTTGCTTCTGCGTTCTAAGAAAGTGGCGAGGTTCGACGCGTTGTTTATGGCGAGGAAAAATAATCGCCACTCTCCCCACGGCACAAGTTGAGGAAAGTTCAACTTTGCCGCTGCCGCTGTGTGGCGAGATAGAGCGGTAGCCAACCATAAGGCACGCTGTGCCTCTGTAGGCGTGGACTAGATGTTGTCAAAGAATTCTGAGATATATGAACATTTAAATGAACTCTCTCTCTAAAGTCGTGTAAGAATTGGGTGAGAGATATACAGTAAGAAGGGTATTTACTGCTTGTCGTGACCAGCACAGCTGTACAGATTAGATCTCGTCTGAAGACCTGGTCTGTCTGTCGTGTAGGCCTATATGTTTTTTTCCCTTTTTGAGCGGTGCAACCGCTCCTATAAGAGGGTTTAGGACCCATCCGTGGTGAAAGTTTTTCTTTCCGTCGTGAAAATGTGTCTTTCGCTGTGACGCCATGCTGTGGAAAACACGCCCATAGGCTAAGCTTTGCAGGACGTGCTGTGATTGGCTAGCGAGACACATGATGAAATTAACTTCAAACTTCGCAGACGCGCTGTGATTGGCTAGCGAGACGCATGATGAAATTAATAATAATGTAAAAAATGTAAGCACGTCACTTCGCAGGACGTGCTGTGATTGGCTACCAAGATGCATGATGAAATTAATAACTCATAAATAGCACCGCTCACTTCACACTGGGTGTGATTTTTTCTTTTCTCCTGCACTGTAACTGTATCTATAAATATTGACTTATTTTGTTTTATGCATCCTAATGTCATTTCATAATTGTGTTTCCTTTGATTGATGTTCTGTGTAATTGAATACACATTGAATTGCCTTGTTGTTGAAAAAATTGCCATGGCTATATAAGCTGCGATCACATATTGTTCTGGCAGTCAGACAGACAGGGAGTTCCATTGCAACATGTAAGTTTGACTGAGTACTTAA
This sequence comes from Gymnoscopelus braueri, assembly GCF_963280865.1. Taxonomy (NCBI): domain Eukaryota; kingdom Metazoa; phylum Chordata; class Actinopteri; order Myctophiformes; family Myctophidae; genus Gymnoscopelus; species Gymnoscopelus braueri. The sequence goes on from NC_137626.1 coordinate 10,277,837, forward strand.
ATCTCTCCTACTTTAAAATCTGAGTTGTTGTCTCCGTCTCATTTTGTGTCCTTATGACTTCTGAGTACCCCACAATACAGATTGCTTTGACAATGTACACAATTGACACCGCTTGAGATGGACAAAAACTGACTATCGTTGAAGTAGTGAATACTACTTTTAAAACTAGCCGTTGTACTGTAGATGTGAAATTAATGTATAGATCGTTAACAAAGAAGCTGCCAGAGACTAGCATTGATTGTCTGTACTTCTCCATACTTGTGAGCTCTCATGCCGGGCACAGCTGCTCGCTTTGAGCCGCCCGGAGCAGCAGAGCTCTCGCTGGACCACAACTCATTTATTTACGAGGGTGTCACGCACACACCCGGGACACACCTAATACGGGCCACACCTAATAAGCCAGATTCTAGACTGACCGGCCGCTGCTGGTGTGAATTAGAGTTGTTGCGATATCGGAACAGCTGCCGATAATGCCTAAAATGGTGGTATCTGCGAGTATGCCAGTCTATGCCATTCCGATACCACGTAATTTCTCACATATTTCATTTACAGTAATATTTTGAATGCTTCAGTTGATGTTGCACACTACTGTTTTATACTCTTACTGTACTATTTACATTACACTTTTTACTAACTTGTAGCTGCACTTTAACAATTATTAATGGACTTTGTATTTATTCCTAGATCCGTGGAACTTCTCAAACAGACCATTTACAACCCCCTCGAGGAACCCTGAGAGTCCCTCGACCCAACTTTGAGAACCACTGTCTTAGATCCTTTTTTTTTTCTCACACTGGTATCGGATAGGTACTCTGTATTGAACGATACGCAAGTTATGGTTATTGGAATAGTTATCAGGAAGGAAGAAAGTGAATTCAGCTTTGGTTTCACGGTGGTTTCTCGCACCTGGATCTGGATCTGGACACAGTTCGGGACCGCCTGCGGTGCCGCGACCTGGAACGGGAGCGAGTCCTGGACCTGCGGCGCCGCGACTGTGACCGGGAGCGGTGGCCTCTCCTCGCCGAGCGGGAATGGGACCGCGAGCGGGAACGAGAGCGGTGCCTCGCCCGGCCGTCCCTCTCGCCGCCTCCTCCTCCCTTCTTGGAGCCGTCCTGTTCAGGGACAATGACAACATGTCCATTACTCTCATATAAGATAGGGCTGTCTTTCATTTTGTTTCTCTCTCAATCTGTCTTTTTTCTTTCTTTCTTTAACCCATTAAGACCTGATCCGATTCTACAAATACCTTCTAAAACTGTTTTCATGTCAAGGATCAAAATTATATATATTTGATTTTTGAATAGCCAAAGAATAGAATATGACTAAAATCTAAAATGACACAGATGCTTTCCCGGTTTTAATGGGTTCAATTAAAATTATTATTATTAGTAGGGGGTTAGGGTTAGAGGGGTAAATAAATGCAACACAGGACTTCTCCTGCAATCAAACCAATAATGCTTCAGTCATGTGGCTGACACACTATCCTGTCAGAACACTAACCTGTTTTGACCCAATAAATACCCCACCCACAACACACACACACACTCTTGAACTTTCTGTTCCCGGTCTTGTTAAAGCATAGCGAGTACTGCTTATGTTGTACACAACGGCAGGTTGTTACTGTCACTAACCAATGACTTCCTGCCTGTTTTCAGGGTCATAGTTTAGTAACTTGTAACACTGATCTCTATGAACTTAAGTCATGGTCTTCCGGTCTATACATCGTTTTCTGTGTGGCTCTGCATTAGGCTAGCCATCTGTAAGTGTGTGTGTGTGTGTGTGTCCAGAGCAGAGCACGTGAGCGGAGCGGAGAGGGTGGAAATGCGGCTCGGCGCTCCAGGGGGCTGGTTTCACGCTCGCTATTCGCTCACGTTGACTCCCCCCGCGCTCCAATCCCCGTCGCCCCGTCGCTCACGTTGATTTGCGCACCTCTCGCTCCATGCTCCGCTCAAACCGGGTCGCTCAACAGTAAAAAAAAAGAAAAGACAAAGAAAGTAGAAATTCTAATGAAATCTCGGTGCGCTGTGCACTGCTAGATGTCTGTGTGTCTCTGAGTCCGTGCGACCGGGCAATGGGCATGCTCAAACATTCGGTGCGTGGCCCCCGCCGGGGGCGGCTTGGAGCGGCAGGCGGTCCTCACTCCGAGTAGCGCTCCAACCTTTTTATAAACCAGCTCCGCGCTCACGTCAAAATCGCGTCGCTCCACTCCTCGCTCCGCTCACATGCTCTGGTCCAGAGCTAATCTGGTATTTTCACTACTTCTTAAACGTTTTTTATTTTATTCATGAAATACTTCAGAATTGTTGTGGAATTGTTTTTAATTTATGAAAAGTATTTTTTTTGTATAAACCTTTTTAAATCTTTTGAATAACTTATGTCACAGCCTGGTCACATGAATTCCAAGATCCATGTGATTCTCATTTATTGTGTACCTGTTTAGGGATGATGTCAGGCAGGGCCTCTCGGTGCCGCGCTGACGAGCCTCCCTCCTTGTGTTTCGACCCCGACTCGGAGTCAGAGTCCGACGAGCTCTTCTCCGCGTCTTTCCTCCTCTTCTTTTTCTTCTTCTTTGCCGAGGCGTGCCCCTTGTGTCGCTTGGACTTGTCATCTTGATCTGGGGGAGAAAAAAAAAACAGCCTTTTATTTTCACTTTGTTGTTTTTTCAATGCCTTCCTTGGCAGATGAACACATTTTTCAGTGAACTCTGAAGGTGTAACTCTTAAGCCTGAGCCCACTGCACAACCACAAACCAATTCCCAGTACAGAGGATTTGTAGGGTTTATTTTTGTTGACGCATGTGTGCTTCTGTTCTGTCACTAAGTCTTTCTTCCTCTTTATCAGTGCTTCCTATTTCTGGAGAAGGAAGGGAGGTCTGCACTCTGTTTCACTGTTTATCTGACCTGATGAAAGACCTGCATGGGTTGAAACGTCACACTTTTTCTAAGACATTTTCTACTAGGGACTGAGAAACAGTGTGCTGACTTCCCTTACTTCTGCAGTGTAAATAGTGTTGTTCAGAAGCTGCAGTATAACCTCAATACACACTGTGCTTGTCCTGAGCCATATCACTTTTGTTGATTCCCCTGCCTTCCTGACACTTCCAGTCCACTGTATGCTAGCTAGAAATAAAGACATTAAGTCAAATGAAGGAGAAAGAGAGAAGAGCATGGGGGGGGGGGGGAGAGAGAGAGAGAGAGAGAGAGAGACAGAGACAGAGAGATACAGTGAAGGCCTCCTTACCTTGTTCCTCATTCACTTGCCCTGGCACGGCCACGCTGTAAAGCAAAGGAAACCACAAGCCATCAGTCGGGTTTGGCACGTCACTCTGAGAAACATCTAGCCTCATCATAAAACTACTGCAAAAGCCTGCAGCCTCAAAGTGTGCCGTGTTTCTATCAAGAAAGAAAGGGAGATGAACACCACTGTGGCTTTAGGATGTGTGGCCTTTTCTAAGGGACAAGTTTTTGTAATATATTTTTATTGTAATGCATCTTGTGCTATAACAGTGAAACAACATTAGAGTCGACTTACTAATCGAAAACACTGAGAGGGCATTAGGTGTGTCTGTGTCTGTCTCTGTCTGTCTGTCTGTCTGTCTGTCTGTCTGTCTGTCTGTCTGTCTGTCTGTCTGTCTGTCTGTCTGTGTGTTCAAACTGGTTACTTCCTGTTTATGAGGCACGTTCTCAAACCACCAAAACACTGCCACTGGTGATTAAAAACATACATATTCATAGACGTGCTGAAAGGCCCGTGTTTGGGGGAAATCCAAATAGCTGTTGCTTTCCTATAACCTACAGTAGCACCAAGGTTTCACATGCACGGTTGTCATTCAACAGGACGCCAACCCGCAGTGAACTAGTAATGCACGGTTGGATATTTCACGTTGTGCAGCTTACATTGTTTTTTGTTTTTTTATGTAATGCTGTGCAATGTCTGAGGGATGCAAAATATGTGTGATCTTGCCGTATGTTCAAGTCGAGAACCGAGACAGCCCAACTGGGGAGAAAAGCATAAACGAGGTGGGGCAACTGCATGTTGTGGTGTGGGCACCGGTGTGTGGTGCGTGTGCGTGTGCGTGTGTGTGTGACTGTGAGAGAGAGACGAGCTAATGGCTGCAACTGCTATTCCTGCATCCTCTTCTACACTAAAGTTTAAATGTAATATCAAACATCCAGCAGTGTAATGGCCATTTACTGAACACTAGGTAAGTACTAGCCTATATTTTGATTGTAACAGAAACATTCGTAAAACAATAAATAAATAAATGATACTCATTAAATCGATTATGAAATTTGAAAAAAATTGAAGACTGCCATGAATATTTGGAAATTGAAATTAAAATCCCTAATTAAAAGCATAACGTGTCTTTATACAAGACACTTTATAATTGACTAAGTATGACAGTTATAATGTGCTGTTCCGCTGAGCTTACAATGTATTATGACCACTGACCATAAACCTGGTTATAAGTTATGCTTAGCTATAATCATTAAAGATTTGTGTATGGGACAATTTGACTAAATCGATGAGACCAGAACCAAGCGTGCGTGCACCTCCAAAATGATCCCCCTATTTTTTCTTTATGTGTTTAGTTTGGTATAATCCAGTGGAGTGTTCTACCGTGTTACGCTATATACGTAGTGTGACCTGCAGAACATTTTCGTAGCCAAGCGTAGCCATCCAAAAAAACTTCTGAGAAAGCGTAGGAGGAGGGGCTGGGGTAGGCCTGTCACAATTATTACATAATCGCCTAATCACAATTATTTTTGCATAATCGTTTCCAAATTGAAAAAGGTTCCTACATTTTCTAACATTTTCCAAAAATTGCAGAAATAGCAGATCAACAAGCTTACAACACATCACTTTGTGACGTGTTGTAAGCTTGTAGATCAGCTGATCAGCTTGTAGATCAGCTATTTCTGCACAAAAGTACACAATTAAATCGTTAATTGTGATCATTTGTGTGACAATTAATCGTCAACTTAAATTTGTAATCGTGACAGCCCTAGGCTGGGGGGCAGCAAGAATTCAAGTTTTTTCCTGATTTCATAATGTGGCGTCTGTGTGACTATTGTCTTGAGGTGATAATGACCGCTGGCCGTTTTGAAGTTTTGAAGTAATTCACACATTAACTACTTAACAAAAGAGCGGTTATTTCATTCGGCGACCTCGCACACGCGTGCACGTGCCGTGGAGGGAAGAATTATAGTATGCCCTCTGAAAAAGCCTAGAACACACCACTGGTATAATCGTTTCATTTATTTTGGTAAAATAATCGCTTCGTATAATAATCGTTTGGCACAGTATGTGTCCATCTTTTATTCAAACTTGTGGCACGAGTAGCGAGACAGAACTAAACGGGATGTTTTTTTCTAAACAGGATCACGCGGCTCAAGTTTTAGAATGAATACCACGGACGGAGGAAAGCCTGGTGTGACGCGAGGTTTACATCTCACCTGGACTGATGCTTGGCCCCTCCCCCGTCCGACTCCGCCCCAGACTCTGTGCTGCTCTCCTCCTCGTCCTCCTCTTCGTCCCCGGTCCCCTTCTTCCTCTTTTTCTTCTTCTTCCTCTTCTTGCTTTTGTGTTTCTTGTGCTTCTTGTGTTTTTGCTGTGGCTCGCCGGCTGCCCCTCCTCCCTGGGCGTGTGGCTCAGCGCTGGCTCTCTGCGCTACCTCCCCATCGTCTCCTCTGGGCTCGGGGTCTTCAGCGGGGCTGAAGGGGAGAGAAAACACAAGAATGTATTAATTAATTCACTTATTTACCTTTGTTTTCTATCTTATAGAACATGGGTCATCAACATGGTGCCCGGGTCCCATAGGGGGTCCTCAGCATTACAACAGGGGGGACGCCAAATCTTTGTGTGATAGGAACGTTTTTTTACACTGACCACTTGAACCCTCGCATCCCTATTCTGAGGGCATCATTAGCCGAAAATAGCAGATCTACAAGCACACAGCGCCTCGCAGCCTCGCGCTGCGAGGCGTTGTGTGCTTGTAGATCTGCTATTTTCTCCAAAGAGGTTTGGAGTAGAGGGAAAAAAAGAGAAGACAAAGTACAGAGTGTCTGAAAATACACATTAACATGAATCCAACACTTTCATAGAAAAGATAATGTGTAAACAAACAAACACCGATGACAGTGCTGTCAAACAAGTCTATGAAGCTATCTATGAAATTAAATCTATGAAAAAGTTTAATCTGCAAAACGATTTTATACAATATATAGTGGGGGGGGTCCCTGCTTCATTTCTCTCTCAGCTAAGGGGACTTTGGCCTGAAAAACGTTGAAGACATAGAAGCTGGGACTAGTGTCAACATTGAACAATACAATAACCAATGGTAAACACTACAGGACATTGGTTTGGGTTGGGTATATGTTTGACTATATTCTAAAAGAAAAAAAGCTGAATTACATAACAGTGTGTCAGTTGCCAATAGACACTGCATGCCCAGATCACTCAAATTCCTTTTCTGTCATTTATCAAACTTTATATGAGGAGCCGGCGAGGAGAAATATTGTCTTTCAATCTGGTTTCTGGCTTTTTAAACAACTGTCCACTGTCCATGTTCATTAATGTCATCATCATGTCTAGACCTCCAGAACCACATACACAGATCTACAAAGTAAAATCCTGTGTCCATTAATTTAAAAGCTGCAATCCGGAACTTATTTAACCAATCTGTAAGGCAGAGTATGTTATTACAATATAACTACATCTGCAGTGGTTGGAAGTGGTTTCCCTACTCTTCCATTGATAACTTTAGAGCCTGGTGTCGAGTAGAACGCCTATGTGCAGTGCTACCTGTACAGTACTGCCTGAAGCTAGGTAGGGATGGGACGATATGAAAATTACACGTCACAATTAATGTGGCAAAAAGAATTGCGATTAACAATATTCAAAATATGCTTAAACCTTAAAATGCCACTTTTGTTAACCACTTGAAAGCCAGGATCCCTATTCTGGGGGGAAACGATAAACTATAATCTCCACGATACGATTATTGTGAGCATTTTTGTATCATGATAAATGATAATAACGGTTAATAAAACATCAACTGATACACAAACGTGCCTCTTATATGAGCGGTAGATTAGTTTGGTCTAACGTGCAGGATATCGGGCCTGTTCGAATCCAGGGTAGTAGGACACAGGGTCATACCCATGTTCCCCGGACCTATGTTCCCCCACTAAGGTTATGGTTAGGGTTAGGTTTAGGTTAGGTCCTATATTCCCCGCTCTCCTAGGAAAGCGGGGAACATAGAACCTGGGGAACATAGAACCTGGGGAACATAGGTACGGTCCCGTAGGACACAAAACGTATGGATTGCAGCACAGGCGTAATATCAATATGTAACTTTTCCCTGTGTTGTTTACGTAGCAAAACAATAAATACACTGTTTGCCAATCATTTCCCTGTATACAGTTATCATCAGCCACTGGAGTAGTGTGGTGGTGTTTACCTACAGCTACACTGTAGAAACACATTGCCCTCTGGCTGTATTTTCACCGTTTGTTTTGATAGACAGGGATGTTTTTGGTCTCCCAAAACAAACAGTGAAATCACCAAAAACACAGCTCGGGCAGTGTGTTTCTGTAGGTAAACACCACGTCACCACCACACTACTCACTTCTGGTATATAGAGGGAAATGATTGGTGAAAAATGTATTTATTGTTTTGCTATGCAAACACAGAACAAAGTTACCTACTATGCCTTTAAATAGACGTAAAAATTCAACCTTGGTTCTTGGTTCCATTTGTACACGCTCGGGGGTTAAAGTAACACTCAGTGTTTGGAGCATTTTGTTCGAAATAATGCAGTTCACTTCAGTAGCTACGCGGGGGGGGGGGTCATTATTGTGCAGTGTATTTATTGGACCAGTTTTGGTTTTATGATGCCTAAAACATTGGTTCTCAAAGTGGGGTCCTTGGAAGGATACCTAAATGTGTTAATATAGCGTCACAATCGTTTTAACCACTTTTGCCATATTTAATACTTTGGCTATTCAAAAATAGCAGATCTACAAGCTCATGATGAGCTTGTAGATCTGCTATTTTTGAAAAATCGTGCAAATTGTGCAAATCTTGGAATATAGAGTATTTTCTATTTAAGCGAACATTTTAACTCAAATCTTTGCTCTTACTTTTGCTACTTTAAGTATATTTTGATGCCAATGCTTCTGTACTTTTACTCAAGTATATTTTGAATTCCGGACTTTTACTTGTAACAGAGTATTTCTACAATGCAGTATTGATACTTTTACTTAAGTAACAAATGAGTACTTGTTCCACCACTGCAGAGCAACCCTACACATAGCAGCTCTGATCATTGTTAGCATCGTTAGCACGTCGGCTAACGTTGCATAAAGACGTCTATGGACGCATCGTTTCACGCACTAAAATGCTTAAGTAAAGTTATGAACTAGCACACATTTAAAGGGTTTAATGTTCCGTCAACGCACCCGTTATCTCCGTGCTGGTCCTCAATCTCTCTTATTTTATTCAGAATGAAATCCTGGAAGATTTGCTCTATGTTGGCCGCCATGTTCTGTGTGTCACCAAGGATACAGACCCGGGTAGCAACACATGCCGTGCGTGTTTGGTTCCGTGCTGACTCTGGTTCCTAGCTAGGAAGAATTCCTTTGACCAGATCTGTAATGCATTGGTTCTCAAAGTGGGGTCCGGGGACCCCCAGGGGTCCTTGAGGGAGTTCCAGGGGGTCCCCAGCTAAATGATAGATTAGGACAGAGTTACATTAACATGGATTTTACAATATAAATTGGGGTCCGTCCAAGAGATAGAAATGCCATTAAATAATAATAATAATAATAATAATAAACTTTATTTGTATAGCACCTTTCATGACATGAAATGCAGCTCAAAGTGCTTTACAGAGCAAGAATACAATTACAGTTAGAACCAATTTAACAATAAAGCAAACAAAAATAAAATAAAAAATTTTAAAAATAAAAGCAAAGGCATAAAACAACATTAAAATAGGCAATACAGTGAGGAATTAAAAATCAACCAAAGAATCAGCTAAAAGCAAGAGTGAAGAAATAGGTCTTGAGCTGTGCTTTAAAGTATCGACAGAGGCTGCCTGTCTTAAGTGTAATGGGAGTTTATTCCACACTGTCGGTCCGTAAAAGCAGAATGCTGCTTCACCGTATTTTTTATAGGGGGGGGGGGGGGGGGGGTCCGTAGCCCTAATGCATGTCAAACTGGGGGTCCTTGAAATTAAAATGGTTGAGAATCACTGCTAGAGCCGTAAAAACCTTCTCTTATGGGGGTCCCTGGCATATCTTTTCAAATGGTGGTCCGCGGGCTAATAAGTGTCAATTTGGGGGTCCTTGACATGAAAAAGTTTTTAGAACCACTGCTGTAGGGGTCGCAGTCTGGCCAAAAAGTGTATTTCAGACGTGAGGTGGGGGGCTCAGAGTGTTCCCACTAAGGAAAGTAGGCTTTCAACATCTTAAAACAGTCTTTGTTTTGGTGAGTAGCGTGAGTAGTATAGATGGGTTTCCCGTTTGTAAACATTGAGGATGATGCGCGCGCAGTGGAGGGAAGAGCCTGTAGAGGGCGCTATTACCCGCAGCATCTCTGGCCACTGTACATTGATAAAATAAATGGTCTTCACCGGGTTTAATGAAAGTAGATTAAATGATGCAGTTTGTAATATCTTCTTTACTCAATGAAAATGATTTGTCGGAAGTTGGATCTGTCTGTATATAATAGCAGCATTATGCCTATTCTGCCTATAATAGCAGCATTATGCCTATCTAAATCCCGAAAATAACAATAGAGTGAATGGCACTTCCGGGTCGTTCTACCTCCCGCATGCGCAGAATGCACACTCTGCTCTGTGATGACGTCGCGCGGAAACCCATCTATTAGTAGTCCTATGTGTTATGGAGAACTCCTGGACCAGAGAGCTAGGTCTCGCGTGGCCAGACTGTTGCCTCCCACAATTTTCATGGAATAGTTGTCTGGCTACGCGAGACTAGGTTCCTAGTAGTTAGTTACAGTCATCTATGGTTATTGGTTACAGAAGGTTCCTACGTCCTCCTAGTAGCGTTGCCAGGTTTTGCGAGAGAAACAAGCAACCAGGTCCCCTATGAAAACAAGCCCAAAAGAAAGCGACTGTGGCACTTTAAACATAATACATTGGCCATTTGAAATAGCCGATCTACAAGCGTGTAGATCTGCTATTTTCAACAACAAGCCCAAATAAGCAAATACACTTTTAACAAGCCCAAATAAGCAACTACACTTTAGAAACAAGCCCAAATAAGCAACTGCACTTTAGAAACAAGCCCAAATAATCAACTGCACTTTAGAAACAAGCCCAAATAATCACGTTCACTTAAGAAACAAGCCAAAAAAACAACCTGCAACTACCAATATTTACAAGCAACTCTACAGAAAAACAAGCCCAAAGTGGCGTATAATAAGCGGACATGGTAACACTGCCTTATAGTAGTTTCCTGTTCCTAGTCAGGATGTGGGTTTATATTGTGTTGGTGACTCACAGCCAGCTGCCAGACAAAATTATGTGTTACTTGACGTGGCACTAACTTCATGTAGAAAAAAAACGTATTCTAACATAATTTAGATCAAATGCTGTAACTTAATTATTGCTGTATTCTCAACATATTTTAGATTTTGAATTATTTCAAGCAATTTTGAGACACTGAGCCTACCTGGCTAGTTGGTTTTGTATGGTCTGAGGAAACTTTTCTCTCAAACCACAAAGGAGATGGGTGAGAACTGGCAGCCCAAATCCAGCTGATTTCTTAGATTAGAGTCGGATTGGTTTTATGCTGCCTTGGCCTGAACAAGGCCAAGGCATGTGATTCGAATCTGATTTGCAAAAATTAGTTTCCATGTGTTTTGTGTTGTTCAGACTTGATAAAACAAACCTGATTCCAATCTGGATAGGCCAAAAATCTGCAGGCCGGTAACATTATACTCACTCACTTTTTGTCTGGCCACATAGTTTACATCCATTCTTGCATCTTTTCCTCATAGGATAGGCCTAATAAGCCAAGTAGAGGCACCTGTGGCTCCAGAGATGACTACAATATATCTGGGAACTTGTTCTAACATAAATACTAAATACCCTAAATTCTACTTGAGAACCTAAGTGCAGGCTTATTGAACACTTAATGCATAGAGGTTAGACAGACAGGAAAAAAGTTTTATAAAATGTATAAATGTATGAGCCACACATAATAGCAAGGACACGCACATATAACCCTGTCAAGAGTTCTACTCGGTTCTCTTCCATGATATGGAGACATTGGCGTAACAGCCTCTACTGACTTTGAACAGCTGTAGTTGGACTGTTTTTTCTTTTATGTGTTTTATTTTCTTTTTATTATTTTATTGCTTTTACTGTGTGATTGTCATCCTGTTTTGTTGTATGGACCCTGAGTCTGAAATAAAGATTGAATTGAATTGAATATAAGTTATTCACAATTTTAATGTATACATAATGTGGCAATAACAAAGTTATATAAGAGTGTGTTTCCATGCACACAATATTCACATTCCAGTCCCTGTACATAAGAATAAACTAAACAGACAATACAGTAAATAGACCCAGGATAAAATTTAGACAAAAAACAGTCTTACACAATATCATATTGATGTACATGCAAACACACTCAAAACAACAACAGAAGCAGTTTTACGGAGTAAAGCAGTATTACCAAGTCATTTCACTGAATGGCTAAGGATAAAAACCCAGAGCAGAAACAGATGTAAGGTGCTCAAACACACTAATCGAGAAGAGAATAAGATAGCATAAAGTATATAAAATGTGTTTCAGGTAATATACGGTAGGGATTCTTCAGTCCTGTCTATGGATGATTTCGAGATTTCTTAAAAATATCATTCCAGTCCTCTTTGATTAAACTAAATGGAACCCATGAGAAAATGTACTTTGTGTTCACATAGAACCATCTGTTTTGAAAGATAATTCATTCAGAGAACTGGTTAATTTAAGCTCTGTCCACTTTCATAATGTAATCTTACAACTAAACATCTGTTAATCCATCAAGTTTTGCTTTGCAGCGTGAAAAAGGAGCCAGCATCAAAGTCTGTCAACAGTATGCAAATGACTGAACCTGATCCTAGGCTGCACCCAGGAAGAACATTACATTTTTCTTTTTTTCCCCTCACAAAACACCCTCATTGCTTCACCAAACTGTAAATACTGGAAGGTACTAAGCTAAGGGTGTAAGACCGTAGCCTGCTACATACTGTAACTCCTAGAGCCAGGACGCCATTATTCCCCTTTGGCAGACAACTGGTTGTTCTGAGAAAGTGACTCCTGTCAAGCCTATGTTTAATTTAAAGATATATATATATATTCACTCAAATGTATGTTTAAAACATGATAATCTAATCCATTTCTGCCACAAATCCTTATAAAAATATCTTTGCAAAATTCACTCAAAGTTCACAAATTTCACAGTGACACACTCCTGTCAGAGCAGTATTTTGTGGATCATGATTCATCACCATGGCTGTAGATCTTAGAACATATGCATCATTTGAATATCTTTCCTGGCTGCTGTTACAAGCTCTCGAATAGCAGTCAACCTTTAAACCAGACATGACACCCATATGATTGACAACTTGACCACCCAAAACTCCAATGCAGAGCGGCCAGCCAGCCAGGGAACCACTAAACGAGACGTACCAGCGGTCATACTGGCCAGGGCAGCATTCATGGCCATGGTGGGTAAGGGCTAGCCTGGTAAACCCCCCTCCCTCCGGAAATCTCATTTGCATTTGGTTTCAGGAAAATGTGTGTCGCAAGCGTCTTCCATTTGACGGAGTGAGGTTAGGTAAGGGCATCGGGGATCAGCTATTTGTCAACAATTATATGAGTCAGTTGATGAATAACGTTTATTAACTTAGATATGGTAGATTTAGAGCCTCTGGATGGGGAGGGTCTATGGCAAGATGGGGACTGGGTTTGGATGGATGGAGACCTGGACCGACAACCTCTGGCTCTCCTAGCCAGACTTCAGAGCTGGGAAATCTCTAGGATCAGGGCCTGGAACTCTCCGCTTAATCATCAATTAACTTATATACGGTAGATTTGTTGGCAGGCCGGTCCTTATTGGAGCCAGAGCCTCTGTCTCTGTCTCTGTATGGGGAGCGTCTACGGCCTGCTGGTGGTCTCCATATTCTTGTAATTCATTCATGTTTGTGTGTCACTAGGATACAGACCCAGGTGGCTCCATATAGGTGCTTGCTTGGTTCGTCTTTTCCGGGACTTGTCAGAACTATCACGCTGTACCTACTTCCTCCTAGCCAGCCAGGATGTGGGTTTGTGGGTTGCTGACTCACTCATTATTGCTGTATTTTCACACACACACACACACACACACACACACACACCTATTTTGAGCCACCTAGCCTACAAAGATTTGTATTTTTGTTATAATGGACTATTACATAATCCATCATGTAATGTTATCATGAAAGCTGGCTTCGAGCAGTGATTCTGTTCTAGCCTGCAGTGCACAATAGCAGCTGGGTGAAGAAGTATTATCTTTATATGGATCAAACGTTTTGCATCATGTGTCATGCCAATTATAATGTTAGGGTTGGATAGACCAGTGAGTTGAGTTGTCCAGGGACCCACAGGGTTCCTTGAGGGGGTTCCTATTTAAGTACACTCTCTTGAGTTATTGGGGCCCTTGAAATTAAAGTGTTTGAGAACCACTGGGATAGACTCTGGTCCATAGCGTTAGAAGGAGTTCTCGAACTCCTTCTAACGCTATGGACCAGAGCTATACATAGGATCTAAGCCAATATGGGTACACGACTCCTGTTGACTACACTACTGTATCTCTGTGCACTGCTCTAACTTTGATACTAAGTATTCCAGTCTAAATACTACTAAAACAACACACTGGAAGAACACTCTAGTCTAATGCATAGAGGTTTGACAGAGAACATGGGGAGAAATGGACTGAATAGTTCAGCATCAATTATACTTTTTTATAAAAATGTATTTAAATTGAGCCACACATACAGTAATAGCAACAACACTTTGACAGATAAGATATTGACAATATGTCTACATAATGTTGGAATGAGATCTAATGATTGATTGAGCACTTTATTGAAAATTATTTAAAAAGGATGAAAGCACACACAATGCCCAAACGCTTGTTTCCACTGTGGTCCTTTTGGGGAACAAAACAAAAACAAAACAAGGACACACAAAAAATAAAAACACAACACACCCAAAATGAGTGTGTTTCCATATACACAATATTCCAGATAACACATAGGCATACCAGTCCCTGTACATAAAATACACAAATCCCATCAATGAATAATGTCACAAAAATAAGTCCAGTCCTCTTTAAGGACCAATAGAGGACCAAATATAACCCAAGGGAAAATTTACTTTGTGTTCCCAGAGAACCTCTGTTTTGAAAGAGAATTTTCTCAGAGAACATTCATAATGTATAGTCTTATAATTGAACATCTGTTAATCCAGGTGGTTTTGTTTGTGGTGTGAAACAGGAGCCAGAATCAAGTCTGTCAGCAGATACAAAAAGAGTTGATTCTGATCCTAGGTTGCATCTGAGTGACAGTCAATGCTTTTTCACAGAACACCCTCATTGCTTCATCATACTGTAAATACTGGAAGCTGCGAAAGGGTGCTACAGAAGACTTCAACTCCCACAGCCAGGACGCTATTATTCCCCTTTGCGTAAATAAACAATACATTTATATTCAGCCCAATTTATATTTTAAACATGATTGTCTAAGCTATTTCTTTTGCCACAAATCCTTAAAGCTATATTTTTGGTAACCCTGGAGCCTCAACTAAACTAACTCTAAAGGTTATTTTACATAGAATATATCATAGCAGTAATTAAAATAAAAAAATATATACAACTGATATAGCAGTAATCAAAATAAAAGCAAATATATAGAACTGATAATCATTCAGAAATAAAACGGCATGTATACAAAATGCATCAAATAATCTATTCACTCATTCGTTTTTTCCTCCAAGGCCGCAACTCAAGATTGCATCATTACAGCTACAGCTCCCTGTTCTGATGTTAGTACAAGGTTGTTAGTGGTATCATTTCCATAAGGCACTTTTTGGACTCAACCCACTGCTTGAGAAAGGAGTTAGTCACACTTTAAAATACCCTGTGCATGCACGCCATTGCACATACACATACATAAACTAATGCATGTACGGGCAGGACAACTTAAACCTGATTCTTTTGAGCACTAGGCCTAGGGGTTTGATGACCTCAGCGCACATGCAGCCCTGAAGGCTTACAGCATGCACAAATACTTTCATATGAGAAACAGAACAAAGACATTTAACATAATATAAACAGTCTTGATTGCTATCCAACTCCCATCATGGAGTGTACATGCATCTTTAATCATAAAATCTTTTTCTTGCCTGAATATTGTCAGATCTAACTCTGCTGTACAGCTTTAGTCGAATAGGACTAATATACAACCATAAAGACCACATCTGATTAGCTAGGGTCCAGGATTGTGTGCCTGAAGATCACAGTTTAAGATGCAGCAGCTCAGTGATGGAGTTTAAGGATTTACAATGACGTTACATGCCAGTCCCGCAGGGTGACCACACCATCATGCTGTGGTTACATGTTCTCTGGATGGACACATCTTTGTCTGATTCACTAAGAGTGTTTTCTATGACTCCTAAAGGAAACTCCACAAGCATTCAGTATTCTCCATTGGGCGTTACTGGGATGTCTGTGAGTAAATGGACTGCAATTATATAGCACCTTTCTCCAAAATCCTTTACAATGTACTACATTCACCCAATCACACAACGATGGCGGACGAAACCATGCAAGGCAACCAACCTGCTCAACGGGCGCAATTGGAATTCAGTGTCTTGCCCAAGGACACTTCAACACACAGCCAGGAGGAGCCAGGAATAGAACCTTCGTATTCCAAGACGGCCGCTCTATCACCTGAGCAACTGCCACTGCCGTGAGTCACATTGAGTAATAGAAAAAGGCCCCGGATGGCATGGCATCTATCTACACAAGAATGCTCTGAATGGCACTTTGTGTAACATGGGCGGACCACATTAGAAACGTGGACCTCATGGAGGCCACCCACGGGTCACAGACAGTGTCACACAGAAGAATGAGGCTGGGCACTGCATCAGGCACCCATAACTGGTGGAGAGCAAACTGACAGTGTGGGATGGTGTTGTCTAGTCCACACTATCGCATCGAGTCAAACTCACACAAAAGCTGATGTAAAAACACTCTATCATTATCTATGCTATCCCTGTGACATAATTTACTCAGTGCACACACACCCCTCCAAAAAAATAAATTACAAAAATATACCGCACTAAACAAACACAAAACTCTTATGAATAAAATAAGACTAAGACAGTGGTTCTAGCACATTCAGATTCAAGGCAGGTACATTACAGTTGATTTAAGTGTGACTTATGGAAATAATGTGGCATTTGCAGACTAAAATATGAACCCATTGCTGGACCACAAAGCTTAAAATTCATCTTCACTGTATGTTGATGATGAAAACACTGAGGAGCCTATCTTGTGCGCCGCCTTACCCCTTATGAATAACATTTTGAAATAGTTCAAATAGCTGTTCTACAAGCTCACAACGTGTCGATGTAGATCAGGTATTTTCAAAATAGTAAGTATGGTAAAACAACGCCCTAAATATAAGAAACAGCCACATTACTACTAGCTTCTGAAACAACAACCTTCTTCTGTACATGTGGTAGGAATGGTTTTGGTATAGATTGCAAGTCATGGTAAATGGTAATTCAGACAGTTTGTCTTTCACAAATGGCTGACTGAATTGACATGATGATGGCGAAATATTGAAACTATGTTAAAGCAGCACTATGTAGTTTGGGGTATCACATGTTATCACAAATAACATGGCAGCCAACGTCTTTGACTTCATGAACATGTGATTGGCCAGTCTTCGCTTTGACTGGCAGTTCTGCCTTGGTGCCTTGGCAAATGCCAGGATGAAACTCATTGTCTCCTCAATACATAGTAATACAGTCAAGCCCCTAGCAGGGACCCCCCTGAGTCTGGAAGGATGATATTGCTTAAACATGTAACTTTATAATTTTGTGGGACATAATATGCTATGTAGTTGTTCTCCTCCAGGTGTGAAATGTGTTTGCTGTTTTGTTTTTCCTGTGCAGTTTTGTGTTTGTGTTGTTTCTAATCATTTGAATGTTTCTTGCTGTTTTTATTTCTGTTGTATGTAAAGCACTTTGTGAGTTCTCTCTGTGGAAAGTGCTATACAAATACAATTTACTTACTTACTTACTTACTACATAGTGCTGCTTTAAATTAGCTCTAACTAATAAAGATATGGGAAGAAATGTATTCTAAAAGAAGGTTCCTGCAGCCAAGATCAGGCTGGCAAACAGTGATAAAGAGTCTGTGTAACAGCCTGTGTGGTCAAGCAGTGACGGTCTGATGGATTGATGACCGATCAAATGAGACTATTCAAAGCTCATTTCAGATGCTGCTTTTGTTATTTCAACGGTATAACTGTCATAATTATGGAAGGCACTGCTCCCGATAATTATAGGTTTCTTCAAAAAAGGTGTTGAAAATTGAAAACACTGTATCAGTGACAAGTTGAACCTTGTCGCTGATGAATCGGGAACAATTTTTTTCTAAAAGAAGGGTGGTGCTGTTGTTCAAATTAACCTTTCAGGAGGTGGCCGCCTGGAAATAGATATGAGAGAGGGGGAGATTAGGTTAATTGTTTCATAAACAAAAAAACATAACAAAAAATACAAGACTGTTAAACACTGAGACAAATGAAGAAAAAAAAGCAATTGAAAATTGTGTCTGAAAAGGCTGAAACCAAATAAGAACTAGCAGTTAAAATAATAGAATAATTAACAATAGACAGGTCGTAACAGAAGAGAAACAGACATACCGAGGGCTGTGAATCGGGGGAAACCTCTTTTTTCACTGGTCGAACCAATACAACACACACACACACACACACACACACACACACACACACACACACACACACACACACACACACACACACACACACACACACACACACACACACACACACACACACACACACACACACACACACACACACACACACACACACACACACACACACACACACACAAAAAACAAATGTCAGCTATTTCCATCTGAGCACAGGACCTGTCCTCCTAAACAGGTCTTCAATTCTCTGCATATGTGATGCGTATTTAAACAAATAAAACACACAACATGCAACCATGTTTCATGAAAGCTGATGTTGTTTTTGTTTTCACACTGAGGCATAAGAAATACGTAGAACAACATTATAAAAGGACTATTCTGCATTTTATAGATAGAAACCATTAAGACTTGCCTTCATTTACTTCATCCACTTTGTCTCCTGAGTAGAGAAGAAAAGGTGTCACTTCAACGTTGTTACAGTCAAGTTAGGAAATCAACACCAGCTTCAGACTCATTTATGAACCATGTTTCTGTTGTTTTTTGTCAGCTAATTACAATTTGCATTACATTTTATTTAACTCGGTTCCATTGTGAAAATAGCATGTAGATCTGCTATTTTCACAAAGATTTGACAATTTGGCCAATGTAGTTTATTTTATTTTGGAGGCATTAAAAAGGTCTTAAAAGTCCTTAAATTGTCACTTTAGAAATGTGCAGATACCCTGTATAGATTTATACAATGTGTTGTTTTGTTTACTGTTGAGTGAGAACACAATGTTGCACATTAAGCAAAGCATCTGGGGACCCCCCGATATCATTTGGCCCACAGTTTGAGAGCCACTGTTTTAGCAGACCTCTCCATGTCGAATTCTAAGCACAGGGACAGTGATGCTAAACTTACATTCAATCATCAGCACATGTGATGCATATTTTATTAAATAGAACACATTGCATAGATAGAAATCATTAGGACTTGCCTGCAGTTTCTGTACCAGGAGGTTTGCCTGTTGAGTAGAGAGGAAAAGATCTGTTCACTTCATGTAGTCAAGTTAGGAGATCAACACGTGCTTCAGGCTAATTTAAGTCCCATTTGTCTATTAATTTTGCCATATGAGGAGACTACCCAGATGTTGGCATTGAACTGTCAGATATACCAGCTACTTAAAGGTCACTTCACACTATTTCTCTCTTATCTACCTATCTATTTATCTGTTGTCACAGTGGGGTGGCAGCGGTCAAATAAGAAATACGTAGGAAAACATTGTAGCAGTCACCCTATGAATTATATACAGTAGATAGCCATTACAGTAGAATGGTGTGCTTAGTACAGTAGAATGCAAATCTCCACCAGGAGGCATTTTTTCTTTTTTCAAAACGATATAATTTTTTTCCAAAACGATACATATCGTCACGAAAACGTATCGCGATATATCGCGGGACGATATATCGGCACACCCCTATTGAAAATATATGAACATTTTTCAACATGGACCCGATTATGACAATTATGCAAAATAATTGCGATTATCTCAAATCATTGCGGTAACTGGACAAACACAGACTGGACCAGACAAATGACAGTAGTTGGTAGCAAAGCTTTGCTAAACGGTAGACTACCAAGTTGTTAGCAGGAGGACACAACCAAGGCTTCCATGGACAAAGAGCTGATAGACATCATCAACATCATAGAAGGACAGTAAACTGTGGAACCATTGGCGTGTAAGCCTGTACATGAATTTATGGTTTTATGTGGACTATGTCCGCCTCTGTTGTTTTTGTATTTGTATGTTATTTTATGTTGCTATGGACCATGTGTCCTTAATAAAGTTTGATTGAAACAATAGACAGGTAGTAACAGAAGAGAAACAGACTTACCAGGTTCTGGATCACTGTTGTTCTTGTTTGATTCTGGGATAAGTTCTGTCATAGAAAAATGTTTACACACGCGGCACACAACAAAATGTCAGCTAATTACAATTTGCATTACATTTTATTTAACTCGGTTCCATTGTGAAAATAGCATGTAGATCTGCTATTTTCACAATTTCTGCTTCTAAGATTTGACAATTTGGCCGATGTTGAATTTTTTATTTTAGAGGCATTAAAAAGGTCTTAAAAGTCCTTAAATTGTCACTTGTGCAGATAACCTGTATAGATTTATACAATGTGTTGTTTTGTTTACTGTTGAGTGAGAACACAATGTTGCACATTAAGCCGATATCATTTGGCCCACAGTTTGAGATCCACTGTTTTAGCAGACCTCTCCATGTCGAATTCTAAGCACAGGGACAGTGATCCTAAACTTACATTCAATCATCAGCACATGTGATGCATATTTTATTAAATAGAACACATTGCATAGATAGAAATCATTAGGACTTGCCTTCATCTTCACCAGGACGTTTGCCTGTTGAGTAGAGAGGAAAAGATCTGTTTCACTTCATGTAGTCAAGTTAGGAAATCAACACGTGCTTCAGGCTAATTTAAGTCCCATTTGTCTATTAAGTTTGCCATGTGAGGAGACTACCCAGATGTTGGCATTGAACTGTCAGATATACCAGCTACTTAAAGGTCACTTCACACTATTTCTCTCTTATCTACCTATCTATTTATCTGTTGTCACAGTGGGGTGGCAGCGGTCAAATAAGAAATACGCAGGAAAACATTGTAGCAGTCACTTCTGAATTATACAGTAGATAGACATAACAGTAGAAAGGTGTGCTTAGTACAATAGAGTGCAAATCTCCACCAGGAGGCATAGCCTAATCATAATGGCCTTTTATGAAGTGACATTTCTACAGTCATAACATTCAAGAATGAAAAAAAAACTTTACGACTTGCCATTTTCCTCCTTTGTTGGAGGTCCATCTGCGGAGTAAAAGGAAAAGATCACTTCACAGTCAAGTTAGGAAATCAACACCAGCGACAGGCTAATTCATGTCAAATGTTTCAATTGGTTTTGCCATGTGAGGAGACTAGACTACCCAATTGTGTATATATATTGTGTGTGTGTGTGTGTGTGTGTGTGTGTGTGTGTGTGTGTGTGTGTGTGTGTGTGTGTGTGTGTGTGTGTGTGTGTGTGTGTGTGTGTATATATATATATATATATATAGAGATATAGAGATATAGAGAGAGAGAGAGAGAGAGAGAGAGAGAGCTGGTGTCTCAATCAAAGCTCTCATTCTGTCGGAAATATATATATATGTACAACATTGTAATAATTAGTACGTACCCTAGAAATAACTAGCACCCTTGAAAAGGTGTTACTTCAGATTGTTACAGTCAAGTTAGGAAATCAACACCAGCTTCAGGCTCATTTATGTTCCGTTGTTCTGTTGGTTTAGCCACGTGAGGAGACTACCCAGATATACCAGCCAGTGAAATGTCATCTCACACTATTTCACAACTCTGTTTCTATTGCTGTGATGTCAGTTGCTTTTTATTTTCTTATTTAATTTTTTACCTTTGCCAGTTCTGGATGTGGTTCATGTCTTAACCAACAGTAACACTATTGTGACACATAAATAAATAATATAAATGTGCCTGCCAGTTCAGAGTAAATATTGCATTCTGATGTAAAGGTGAACTCACTAACCTAAACAACCACTGTGAGGCATGTGATTACTAACAACACCAGTTATTCTCACATTGCCATACAAATAATTGTGGTTAACGATTTAATTGTGTGTTTGACATTAAACATTGGAACATATGAATACAAATTACTGATTTCTGTTTGCCTTTTAAGCTTTGTAAACAAAACTTGCACAGGTCAGATTTGACAAATAACTGAAATATACAAATAAATGACTGACAATGACCGGTAAAAATGTATTAAAAAAATTGTATACATACAGAATACTTGAAAATAGCAGAAGTACAAGCTCACAACACGGCATGATAAACGGCATTGTGAGCTTGTAGATTGGCGATTGTCTCTATTTTTAAGAGATTAAATAATACAGAAGAATGGAAACGCAAAAATAATAATAAAAAAATAAAATAAAATGTGATTACGGTATCTTGAATAATTGTGATTAGGCAATTTTGTAATAATTGTGAGAGGCCTACGCCTTGTTACGCATTGACAGGTTTTTGGTATCGTCCTCACTTATGCCATGGAGTGACTGGATGATGTTTTTATAATTAATGCATACTCATTTGGCTGCTGACACATAGACCACTAGACTTGAGTGTCTCTATACGATTTCTTTCATTAGGTCGAAGATGCTTTGTCAGCAGGCTATCTCCTGGTGAATCATGACCATTAGATTCTGTGTCAAAACATATTTGAATATTTAATTATAATATAATTAAATATTCAAATATTTTTTGAAAAACGCAAAAAAATGGTATTTATTAAATATAGTTTATAATCAGGGGTGCACATAACTGGTGCGCAGATGCGCATGCGCACCCAAAATAAATAAGGCGCGGCACATCAGACGACGCGAGGCGCTTTTGCGTACCAACAGCTGGGACAGGAATTTCCAAGCTTTTATTTTTTAGCAAAACTAAAAAATAAAAGCCTGGAGATCGAGGCTAGGAATTTACTTCCTGAAGCCACACTCACACAATCACGCTAAAGCACGCGTCGGCCCCATGTACAGCCATTATGCGCAGGGGGAGGGGACGCATGCTGCACGTGATTGTGGGAGTTTTGCCTCGCATCCTGACACACAGACACGCTGCGACTCGTATATGCTATATTTAATAAAAACCCTTTTTTTGCATTTTTCAAATGTTGACACCAAATCAAATGTTGGTCATGATTCACCAGGAGCCTGGGTGGCTTGGTTCCAGGCTTAAGATAATTTATATAAATATTTTCGGAAATCTCTATGGGAAAAATGAATGCGTTTTCTATCAGTGGCACCACAAAATGCCCGCCACTGCTATGCCCCATAGTGGTGATCTGGAGGAAGACAAACCATTATAAAGGGGCTGATAGGACCAAAAAAGTCCTCTTCTGTCTCCAGGCGGCAGTTAAAGGGCCACTTCACCCATTTTCAACCTACTTCCACAATCACTGATGATGATCATAAGATGGCATCAATTCTGGCATCAACTCACTCTGTGTCTCATTGGTGGGATGAAACATTCCTACCAGTGACATCATCAGCAGTAGGCAGGTTGAGTAAAAACAAAACTAGATTTCAAACATTGTAATGATTGAATGATAACTTTCCAGGAAGAGAAAGGCTGTAGTTTCTATTAGCTAGGAATCCCCAATGATGACATCATTGGTAGGCAGGTTTCTGAGCTGTCCACAGTTCACCAATGAGACACAGAGTGAGTGGACAGAAATGATGCACTCTTATAATGAGCAATAGTTAGGACCAAATATATAAAGATATGGTTGAAAATGGGTGAAAGAAGTGCTCCTTTAAAGCCCAACCCACACCAATTATTTCGCAACGCAACAAGTTGCAACTGCAAACAACTTGCAACCACCTGAAACCACTTGAAATCACTTACAACAGGATCCCCAAACTGCACCAACCTGCAACTGGTCAATTCAGACCGCTGCAAGTTGCAGCCCGTTGCGTTACAAATCTTTGGTGTGGACTGGGCTTTAACAGCATTGTCGTAGTATTGTCGGGGTGGGGGTAAAAGAAAGAGCGTAGTTTATTGGTGCTGCCGGGGGAGAGAGAGAGAGAGAGAGAGAGCGAGAGAGAGAGAGTGACTGTGAGTGTGTGAGTGAGTGAGTGAGTGAGTGAGTGAGTGAGTGAGTGAGTGAGTGAGTGTGTGTGTGTGTGTGTGTGTGTGTGCCTGCCCCCCAGAGCCTAGTGTCCCAGGATGCAGCCCTGCCTGTGTGTTAATCTGGCCCTGTCAGCAGGGCCAGATTAACACAGATTAACTAAACTACCAAACTCAGGTTAAAAGCTCATTAAAGATAAACAGAATTTGAAAACAAAGTCAAAAAGACCAGACCAAGTCACATCACAAACTACTTGAATAGTATTCTCAGACTCACTCACCTGGAAAACCAAGCCAATCGTTCAGACACTTAGGCAAAATCTTCTTCACGGGTTCAACCTTTTTCCTCATAGGCTCTGAGATGAAATTCAAACACAGTGATAACAGGACATGATTAGAGATGTGCCGATACAATTCTTTCCATAAATACATCGGCTATTTTGAAAATATCTACAAGCTCAAAACGCGTAGCATTGTGGACATTTTAACTTATTTTATCAACTGGGACGCAATAGTTGCATGTGTAACCCCACGCTGGGCGAGACCTAGCCGGTTGAGTTTCTAAATGGAATTTGGCTGAAGTAGCCTACGAACCAAGGACATTACGTTGAGGCTTTACCAGACCCGAGTGACACGAATGTTGTGATTGGTCGAAAAAGACAGTTTACAGGGGAAGTACATATGACATAGACATTCTCTGCATTTAAGTCATTACCAGGCTTTTCTCCTCTGTGATGAGAAAAGGCTGGGAACAAGACTAGTACATAGCTTGCAACCGATTTGGCTGCTTCCTCACGGACTCGTATCTATAGGCTGCAGGAGGAATGTGATAACTATTCATTATTTTTATATTGAATTAAGTTAATGTTAGCCTACGGTTATGTATATATATATATATAATGTATATATAATCTTTATTTCAGACCTGTGGGTCCATAAAAAAAGACAGCACATAATATAAAAAGAGACAGATGTATTTTGCAAGCTAACTGATATTAAAGGATATAAAGGATCAGCAGGTAATAATTGAACACTGAATGATATACATTTTCAGAACAATGCTAAATGTTAAAATGGATCAAATTGATTGGGAATCGTTTTGAATCGATGATCGCTTGTGAATCAAAACTTTACCCCAAGAATCAAAATCAAATTGAATTGTGGGATACCAAAAGATTCACACCCCTGGGATCGGTGCTTAGACTCTCAATTCAGCATTTTAGGCTGCATCTGAGGGATTCGCAACAGTGGTATCGGAACAATTCTAAAAAATGATAAGCATCAAAGCATTTGACACTGTACGTAGCTCAGAATTTGGTCAGAATGTATTGAGAGGATAGCCCCTTGAGATGCAGCATCTCATTTTAGAGGGGGTCTTGCTGAGCAGCTGCTGAGCAGTAACTTTGTACGCATGTTGTATGTTATGTGTAACTTAACCCTTTAAGACCTGGAACGCATCTGTGTCACTTTAGATTTCTTTGGCTATTCAAAAATAGCAGATATACAAGCTCATAGCACGGCACCGAGTGCTGCGCTATTTTCAAAAAACTGTTAGGATTTAGAAAACATTTTTAAGAATCGCCTCAGGTCTTAATGGGTTAAAATCAGTAGAGAAACTTACCATTCAATTTCACCCCTGTCAGGAAGCCAAAAGGGAGAGCCACAATTGCAACAATGACAGCAATAATCCAATAGGGTGGTGGAGGGGGCTCTGGTGTAGGAGAAAAACATAATTACATTACTGGGTTTCATTTGCTTTCAAGTAAACAGTTAATTTCACCTAAATTTGAGGGACACATTCATGATTTATGTCTATTTGTCTGTGTGTACAGTATGTATATCTAGATATGAATTATATTGAATTAACTAGGGATAATCAATGGTTATAGCCAACGTATGTCACTTCAGGATAAGGCATGTGCAATAGGGCAAGTGAAGCTGGTGTTCCGTTATGCAGATTACGCATTATTTGGTGTCAGCCCTCGTACCATTTGCAGGCAGGTGTGTGCCAGTCACAGGTGTGTGACTGGCACCTGAGCATGGGACCTGCAACTTTGACATCTGTCTTTGGTACCATTGTGCAAATCTTGCCTGTAAATCTCTGGAAGAAAACCTATGGTTCCTCAGTGAAGCAAGGGTGAGGAGGAACCGGTCTTCTTGGGTTGTTGTCTTCCTTTGACTTCACCAGTCTCACAGAACTTGGTCCTAAGTTTGTAAATGGTACCAGGGCTGACACCAAATAATGCTGCCACTCTGCATAACGGAACGGAAAACCAGCTTCCACTTGCCCTATTGCACGGGCCTTAGCCTGAAGGGACAAACGTGGCATCTTTCCATGGGGGCAGTGTTGCTGCTTGGAGCATACACAATAATGCATACGTAATAATGGACAGTGACAGTCAACATCAAGGCAACCAGTGGAGATAGTTTACCATTTCCATACATAGCATGTTAACGTATTACTGTAGTGTATATTATTTTGGATATTATATTGTACACTGTTATATATGGAATTGCTATATGCTCTCCTTTCTTTTCTCCTGTTTGCGCACTCTCTATTTTTCTCTCTCTCTCCCTCTCTCACTGGCAGGTGCGTGCAGTGTAAAAAAAGAAAGAAAAAAGAGAAGAGTAGGGAGGCACAACATTACAATGGCAGATTCGTATGAGCAACGTGATCAGAAATGCGTTGCATCTCTTTGCTTGCAATTGGACAAGTTGAATCGCGTGCAACACATTCAGCCGGTCTGCGCCGACCTACAAAGGGGCAGCCTTCCCCCTGCTGTTGCTGGAGACATTACATCAAGTAGTGTTCATGCCTTTAAGAGGAGACTGAGCAAACACCTGCTCAGCATGAGACTGTAATCCCACAAAGCTCAAGGACATTCAATCATCCAACATTCAGTTCATATATACTCCTGAGCAGCTGCAGATCAGTGATAGGCTGTCTGAATGTCATTCATAAAGCATCTATCTGTCCAAGCTTAACCCATTCAAACTGGGAAAGCATCCGTGTCATTTTAGATTTTAGTTATTCAAAAATAGCAGACATACAAGCTCATAGTGTGTCACTTCGTGCCACACTATGAGCTTGTAGATCTGCTACTTTTGAAAAATCGTGAAAATGTGTTCAAATCTTTGAATATATATATATATTTTAAGCAAACATTTCTAAATCAAATCTTTGCTTTTGGGGGTCTCTGGAACACATTTCTTTTAGATGGGGGTCCGCGGCCAAATACATATAATTTTGGGGGTCCTTATGAAAACGTTTGAGCACCACTCATATAGCAACATACATTTTTTTCAGAAAACTGACTCTGAACTAGGCTTAGGACTAGGGATGGCCAACCGGTAACCGTTAAGAAATTGTCAACCGGTTAACACTAACGGCTAATGGGAAACCGTTAAAGACAAAGGGCCAAGTCTACACCCGCAACCACACGTGACTTCCACTATACTAACACTATTAAACACAAAATGAAGAGTACGAGGAATGGAATGTGAAATCAGCCGTCTTATTGACACAGAGTATACCCGACAGACACACAGCAAACAACCTGGCAGCTAAACTAAATGATGCGGTGGAGTCTTGGGCACTGGCGTATGGCGGGTTCTAACGTTGACCGGGCCAGATTCTTAAACCCCCCTCCCCCCGAGGGGGGTTTAAGGGTTCGCACAACAACGGCTGATAAGTCTATTGAGAATTACCGAGCCATTCCGGGTGGAAAATGGAACGCTCGTCCCAAAACACACTGCCCCATTTTTTCCCGCAGACCGAGGCCGCCGGTTTAGACGCGGGGCAGGGTGTTTCAGGACGACGGTTCTTCTTCTATTCTATTACTACTATTATTACATATTACGTGCATGCAAGGTACATTATTTTTAATGTGTAAATAGCGGATTATATTATGCGGGGGGAAAAACTGCTTATTTTAATTTTTTTATTGGTAAATAGCGCTTTTTTTTGGGAACACATTTCCTTAACGGTTAATGATCAATTAATCGGTAAGGCCTAACGGCAACCGGTTAAGAAAATGTCTCCATTTGGCCATCCCTACTTAGGACAGTGATTAAATTCATACACATCGTGGAGTAAACTACATACCTTCATGAAGTGGATTTGGAATGGGCTCACTCTGCATCTCACTGAATAGGTTCTTCATTTCACAAGAGAATTTTTTAGCCTTCCCTTCCTTAGCTTTGGTGATCTCAAACAGTGCCAGAGTCTGGGTAGAGTCTAACACCATCCATTCCTCATCTTTCTTCCAGCGATAGGTAACCGGACCTCTGTCTTTGACGTCTCCATCACAGACCAATGTGCAGTGGTTAGAGGCAGGGCTACAAGACAGTGGCTTGACACCCACCTCCGGCTTTGGGACATCCTCTGTTGGGGAAAAATAATGAATGTGTGTGAAAACAAATCATGTTGGCTGTGTGATCTTCCTCAGGTTATGTAAATGAAAATGAGAAGTGAATTTCGCTGGGCGGCAGCCAATCAGATTGTTCATGAATCAATGTGACAGGGTAGCAACAACATAGCAACCATTTCAGCAGTGAGTGACACACAACATCACTTGACATTGACAGAAAGGAGGCAAAAGTTCTCATGGATATAAACTGCAGCTTAACCCTCGTAGGGTCCTCGGGTCCTTTTGACCCGGTTTAACATTTTCAACATGAATTAAAAGTATGTAAACATTTTTTGTTCTCTATGAAACTTCTTCTATTTGCCTTATTTACTGTACTAAACATGTGATATGAAAATGAAAATTTTCATTTTCATGAAAATTAAAATTTTCACACAGGGCCTTCGGGTCAAAGTGACCCGAAGGCCCTGGGTGTGACTAAAACACAAAGACCCTACGAGGGTTAAGTTAAGAACAGACAGTAAAGTGGGTATGTTTCATTTGGGTGTTTCTGTGTGCCAGTATTATGTTAACTGTATAGGAGTTAGGGCTGGGCAATATGACTTCAAATCAATGTCACAGATATTTCAAACTTTTGCCTTGACTACGATAGGCCCTATGCACAGCAGCCATATTGCAAGACATTCACAGGTGTTATCAATGATACAAATGAAGGCTCCGTTCCATTCTGGTCAGATGGAGTCAGGGTGCTGATATTGTGCATGTTGGCTCACTGGAAACACTCCCAAATGGCCCTTTACGGGTGTGTAACTCTGAGAGTGTACAAATGGAACCAAATGGACCCGGACCCTTACGGGTCCATCTGGTTCCATTTGTACACTCTCAGAGTTATGGGGGGCGTGGAAATCTGAAATTCAAAAATCTGAGAACTACTGTGCTTCACTAAATGGAACAGAGCCTTCATTAGTATCACTGGTAACACCTGTGAAGGAAGCGATAATATGGCTGCTGTGCATAGAGCCTATTAATGAACGAAAAAAAGGGGGGGGAAAAAATCAAGAATAGCAGAGCTGCCAACTCTCACTCTTTGAGAGTGAGAGTCACGCAATTTAACCTCTTCTCACGCCTCACGCCACACTTGCCATTTCTCACGCTTTTTTCCCCCCTCTCACAGCAAAAAAAAAAAAAAAAGAGCAATCGGGTGGAAAACGGAAGCCTCGTCCTAAAACACACTGCCACCCTTTTTTCGCGGACCGTGGCCGCCGCATTAGACCGGGGGCGAGGGTGTTTTAGGACGACTTTTCCAGATTTGTGGTTGGTGCGCTGCGCGATGGACTGCAGCCAAGGTTCACATGACGCTCGTCTGTCACTAATACAAACCAATCAGAGGCAGCTTAAGGCGGGTCATTGCGTCTCTCTAGCCAAGGAGAAGGATTTAAGGAAGCACAACACTTTGGTGGAGAAATTAAAAAAGTATACAACGTGAAACGCCGACCGACGAGTCTGTCAGCGCCTCAATATGCCGTGACTGATTCTGAAGCGGGTCAAACGGTAGATAACTTAACCACCTCCTTTTTACAAACACATTATCTTTACAAATCATTTTATTTTGATGAAATGGTGGGTCTGACTACATGAGACTTAAACGTTACACAGGCTGCTGGTGAGCAGCATACATGTTGCTGGTGGTTTTAACAACAAACTGTGACTAGCAGTGTTAGTCAAATCACTGGTTCTCAACCTGTGTGTCGGGACCCACAAGGCCCAGGGGGGTCCCCACGTAATTTTTTTGTTTGGGGGGGGTCCCCAGATGACAGTAAAGTGACAATTTTTTTAAAGACCTTTTTAATAAAAAAAAAAGAAGGAAGAAATGAAATATAAAATAGCATTACTGCATGAAAAGTAATCAACAAACAATACTATAGGAAATTGTAATTTGTGAAAATAGCTGATCTACAAGCTCACAACACATCATATCTCGGCATGTTGGTAGTTTGTAGATCGGCTATTTTTACTCTTATAGTGTGACACTCTTGTATGATGAAGTAGGGCAGTGGTTCTCATACTTTTTAATTTCATGGACCCCCAGTTTAATAAGCATTAGGCCACGGACCCCCATTTGATACCTCTTTGCTATCTCTGGGACCCCAATCTATACTAAGAAATCCTAACTCTGAGAGTGTACAAATGGAACACTCTCATAGTTAAAGTCATGTAACTCCTCAAGGACCCCTGGGGGTCCCCGGACCCCAGTTTGAGAACCGCTGAAGTAAGGCATTCATTTATGAAAAAACATAAAGTTGAAATATGGAAATACAAGGTTTCGGCCTGACAGCGAAGATATATATATGATTTAATCATTTGCATTTATCCATCAAAACATTATGTTTATTTGTATTTATTCATTTCCTTCACTTGCTGACGTGCTGCTGCGCAACAGGGAAGATATCCGCCAGGCCAGGTGGCCCTACCCAGGCCCATGAAATTGATAGGCAGTCTACAGTAGCCAATTAGAATGAAATCTGCTAAAACTGACTCATACACTAATACAGAACCATATATAGGCAAAATATTGTCTCTGACTCTCTGTCGGTTGGGAAAACTGTTGACCTTTTATTTTAAAACAATTTCAAATGGTGAAAAAAGCCAATCTACGAGCTATAATTATTAAAAATTAAGAAATACTATATTTTAAATAGTGAAAAATACAGAAAATAGGGGAAAATACATAAAATCTCTAATCTGTGATTCTAATGTGATTAATGTGACCCCTACAGTCAGTGAAGTCCAGGGCTGAATGTGACAAATATTGAGACAAATAGGCTATAACCCAATACATAATTTTATGAAATAAATGGGTTATATTTTACAGATACAGTAGTTACACTATTCTTGTACTATATTAAAATTAAATCATCCTTAACCTTCAAGTTAAATTCATTATTTCCGTGGACTTAAAAATCATCGTTTTATTTGATGGCCTTCTTTTTGATTGGCCTTTATTACAGGCCCTACCAGCCTGTAGGGGGAGGTAGAGAATCACATTATAATACCAGCCTGTAGGGGGAGGTAGAGAGTAACATATTATAATACCAGCCTGTAAGGGGAGGTAGAGAGTAAAATTATAATACCAGCCTGTAGGGGGAGGTAGAGAGTAACATTATAATACCAGCCTGTAGGGGGAGGTAGAGAGTAACATATTATAATACCAGCCTGTAGGGGGAGGTAGAGAGTAACATATTATAATACCAGCCTGTAGGGGGAGGTAGAGAGTAACATAGTATAATACCAGCCTGTAGGGGGAGGTAGAGAGTAACATATTATAATACCAGCCTGTAAGGGGAGGTAGAGAGTAAAATTATAATACCAGCCTGTAGGGGGAGGTAGAGAGTAACATTATAATACCAGCCTGTAGGGGGAGGTAGAGAGTAACATATTATAATACCAGCCTGTAGGGGGAGGTAGAGAGTAACATATTATAATACCAGCCTGTAGGGGGAGGTAGAGAGTAACATAGTATAATACCAGCCTGTAGGGGGAGGTAGAGAGTAACATATTATAATACCAGCCTGTAGGGGGAGGTAGAGAGTAACATATTATAATACCAGCCTGTAGGGGGAGGTAGAGAGTCACATATTATAATACCAGCCTGTAGGGGGAGGTAGAGAGTAACATATTATAATACCAGCCTGTAGGGGAGTTAGAGAGTAACATATTATTATACCAGCCTGTAGGGGGAGGTAGAGAGTAACATATTATAATACCAGCCTGTAGGGGAGGTAGAGAGTAACATAGTATAATACCAGCCTGTAGGGGGAGGTAGAGAGTAACATATTATAATACCAGCCTGTAGGGGGAGGTAGAGAGTAACATATTATAATACCAGCCTGTAGGGGGAGGTAGAGAGTCACATATTATAATACCAGCCTGTAGGGGGAGGTAGAGAGTAACATATTATAATACCTTTGCTCTAAGTGAAACCTGTGTCCAAACCCAATGTTGAATAAATGTGACTAACAATAGCATAATGTAGTCGTGTTTTTCATCAGAATTAATTAATAAATGCAATTATTAACACTATATAAGCATGAGGGGGCCGACAGGGAGAGCAGCTGGCATGGGGGTGAAGACATCAGTCTTAATGTTAAATTCCTTTAAATCAGCGTTAAAAAGGGCCCTTTTAAAATTTTGGGCCCCCAAAATTTTTTTCGCCGCCGGCCTTTGGCCGGCGGCCGAACGCATTATGACAGTTAAAGTCTCACTCTTACAAATTTCTGAAAGTTGGCAGCCCTGAATAGACAATCTGCAAGCTCACAAACCATTGCATTGCGACACATTGTGAGCTTGTAGATCAGCTATTTTCACAATTTCTGTTCGCCACCATCCATTGTACAATTAAGTATAATACAGGCTTAAATACATGGTTAATCCGACAAATCGATTTAGTAAATTATACAAAATCTATTTGATTTTTTTCATGTCCATTTGTTGATATATAATAAAAAATTTATACATTAATAAATAAAACCCTGCTTCTCGGTTATTCTATTAACCTACATGAGCAAGTTTAAGGCGGTTAATAGCTCTATTTTTGATTAATTGCCAGGCCCTAATAGGAGTTGTCCAATCCACGCTGTTATGAAATAATATACCCACTTCAGCTGTCACCAGGGACCCATCTGTCACAAAGTTCCATTCTTATATCTATAATTCTGCTATAAAGCTGCCATTATTTTAAACTCACCAGGGGCAATAACTATCTCATTAAAACTAAATAAATCATGGTGAAAGGTTTTGGAGATCATTGGTGCTTCTAGGGGGTTTAAACATTTAAACAGCTTGTATTCTAGCGACACACCCACCATCATCAGACAGTTGGTGGCAAATGTGATTCACTCTGCTTGCATGTAATCTGCTGCACTCACTGTTATGGTTAAAGTGATAGTTTCCTAATGTTTCATGTACAAACACCACCTGTTCATCACAAAGGTAATGGAATCTAGGTGAGTAACTGGATATCACTCAGTCTCAAGCCCTATATTCAATATTGGAAAAAATATCACTTTAGTCAAACTGCAATGAGATGGATACCTGTTGTTCTCCTATGCATCTGTTGCCAGAAAACCCTACCCCCTAACTCTTTTTTATTTACAGTTACAAATCATCCATTGCTCATAAAGGGGGGGGGGCATCACAGTAACAGGGACTAAGCACAATCTGTTTCACTTTCTATTTTCTTCTTTCATTTGTTTCACTCCTTCCCTTTCTGAGTCTCTTTCTCCAGTCCACGGTCCCCCCCCCCTCTCTCTCTCTAGCTGTCTAGCCTACAGCCAGACACATTCATTCATCCTTAATCCTTGCAGTGTCAATAAAGAATGTTAATAAGAAATCATCCTTCCATTAACCCTAAACAATTTACATGTTCTCTTCTGAAGACTGGACAGACGTATTGAAAAATGTTGAT
The DNA here is from genome assembly GCF_963280865.1 of Gymnoscopelus braueri. Classification (NCBI taxonomy): domain Eukaryota; kingdom Metazoa; phylum Chordata; class Actinopteri; order Myctophiformes; family Myctophidae; genus Gymnoscopelus; species Gymnoscopelus braueri. The sequence continues at coordinate 10,311,391 of NC_137626.1, forward strand.
ATTATGACAGAAGTACAAGACATAAACATTTATCCTTCACAGGACACAATGCATTCATACTTACTGATGAATTCAACCTTGTAAGTCTTGCTCTGCACTCGACCGTTTACCTCCACAGAATATATTCCAATGTCTTCTATGGTCATACTGTTGACGACCAACTTTCCAGTGGCTTTAACCAGTTCTGTGCGTTTTTTATATGTCCCATAGTAATCCACATCAGGACCAAAGCCCTTATCCCATTCTGTCACCTTATTGGGGCCATGTTTCCACAGGACGCCAGTGATGTTTTCAGTGACAGGGGTAATATCCAATTCAAGCTTTCCTCCCAGTTGTAGGTATTTCACTTGCTGGGCTGTGGAGAAAATGATTCCAGTCAAATTAAACAGTTAGAGCAGCCAGTAATTATAATAAAGTGTTTAGAAGTAAAAAATAAAATAAAAAAAAAGTATCTACTGTATACCACCAGTCTAACAAATAACATAAAATAAAATAAAATAAAATAAACCAAAACTCAACAATCTCTTCATACCAAAACCCAAAGACCCAACCATAAATACAGCAATGTGTGTCTTGTTCCAGTGATAGATAAAGTACTAAACCCCCAGTACTTGAGAGAGTCATATTCCTGGCAACAACTCAACTACAAGTGATCGCTCAGTCAAATTACTTTACAGTATATTACAATGTACTTAAAGAGTTAAAGAACTGGAGTACTTGCTTTTAAAAATTGTATTCCAAAGTACAATGCTTTAAAACAATATTAAGTATTCAAAAGTTCAAATTACAAGGCAGTACATTTTCTTTTTAATATCAATGCATTGCTGCATTGGAATTCTGACTTTTCCCCCTTGATATATTTTTCTGAAGCCTGAAGGCTCATTCAAGTCAGCTTCAAGAAGTGCCTCTTCTAATAAAAGCCTAGTTTTGCTGTCCTCTCTGGACGCCTCATTAAGGCCCCTGCATCTCCTGCATACTGTATAGGGGTCTTCAACCTTTTCAGGCCAGGGACCCCCAAACTGATGGGGAGATGGAGCAGGGACCCCCTACCTCGTAGGGTAGGGGGGGCTACCACATATATTGTATATTTATGTATACAATTGTGTTTTATATTGCCTGCTCCTACACGCACCTGCCCCAGTAGGTGTGCAAAATAAAAATTCTCTACAAAATATGTATAAACATACCATGTTATTGTGCATTGTGCCTCCATTTATCTGTTTGCTATGCATTCATGTTATGTTTAAAGACAATTTGACATTTTGGGGAAAAAAATACATTTTTTTTTTTTTTTCAAACAAAAATATTGTTTAATCAAACAACAATTTCGCGGACCCCCTAGGGGTCGCGGACCCCCTGTTGAAGACCTCTGATTTAGTACAACTGGTTGCCGAAGGAACATGGCAGGTAACTAGCTACTACAGTATGGTGATGCAATGTTCAAGGAGATGTTATGAGAATTAGTACTATACGCCATACTGTTATATCGGCCGCCGCCTGCATACTTACTATGGTTACCCCCCCCCCCCCCCCCCCGGCGCCCTTTTCACGTTTTTTTAAAATAAACTTCCCTCAGTGGGTGCGGTGGGTGTACACTCACTGTTCAGAGTTATAACGTCATTGTGAGACCAGGGGGAATTTCCAACATCTCCTATGCTAAATGATATACGCAAGTCGAGTTGTATAGGCTATTTGGAGGAATATTTGACCAATATAATAAATCAACATTCTTCACATTGTGTTATTATCGAAGAGTATCGTTAATATATAGGCTACCATAAACAAGCAGGCGAGAGGCGACGATAATAAGTCGTGTGAATATCCTGTTACTTGTAGCCACTTATTACTTTGGCAATTGTGACGCACTGCAATAATCACATGCATTTAATAAGCAAAGATACAAATAAATACATCTCATAGTGATCAAGATGTGCCGTTGGTTTGGCGAACCAGAACACACACACACACACACACACACACACACATGAGTTGGGTGTGTCCATTTTTATACATGTTTTAAAGTGACTTCACTTCTCCTACCTGAAGTCAGGATGAGTCCAGCTGCGGTCAACAGACAGACGAACCAGGGGAGACGAGCCTTCATGTTTATGATCGATGTTAACTAATCATCAATACAGCCACCACACACCACCGACAGCAAACACACACACACACGATAATGGCGGACTGCGCTGCGACTGTTCTTGGCCGTCTCTTGATGTGAGACCAAGCCTTTTCCCTTTCCGGGATTGAAACCGAAAGTAAAAAGTAAACTAGAATAATAGCTACGCAATAATAACAGAACAACAACCCTGTAGATTAGAACAGTGAAAGCATGTTTGTTAAATCATGAGTCAATGGGTGGATATCAGTGTTGTGTGGATATCAAAGTTAAACTCACAAAAACCCCTTACCCTAACTTAACAAACGTGAGAAGTAACAGTGTCCTGACATGACCTTATTGCTTGGGTGAGCAGAACAGAAGCAGTAATGCTCCTCTGGTCTGGGATCAGTTCACTTTACAGGTTACGGATACGGAAACAGTGTGTGCGTCACATGTATGTGTGAGTGCAAACTACCGGATACAGTAGGCGGGCTCTAAACCGGATCACACTGGTTAATGCCCCCTCTGCTCCGTTAAGTCCGTTTGTCAGTAGTCTCGCGTTACCAGACTGTTGCCTCCCACAATCTACAAATGTTTCCGGCATACATTCAGAGATTGTGGAATAGTTGTCTGGTGACGCGAGACTAGTTTGTCAGCAAAACCAACCCCGGTTCCCGGAACAGCTTGACATGCTGCTGGAATCGGAGCATCTGATATCACATGCTATGCACTCTATTTAGGCCAGTGTGTAGATACCAAATAGTACTCAATTTGTTTTACTTAAGTAAAAGTATCAATACTGCAGTAGAAATACTCCGTTACAAGTAAAAGTCCAGAATTCATAATGTACTTGAGTAAAAGTACAAAAGTATTGGCAACACAATGTACTTAAAGTACCAAAAGTAAAAGTACTCATTATGCAGAATGTCCCCATTTGACGTTTTCAAATGTATACAAATCTTTTGAAAATAGCTGAAATATATATAGGGCTGAAGTGGTTAATGTATGCTTTGTAATAATAATCAAAATCTTGTAACTTAAGTTTTCAAATAGTTGTAGTTGTAGTTGAGTAAAAGTACAATATTTGCCTCTGAGGTGTAGTGGAGTAGAAGTAAAAGTACAATATTCTCCTCTGAGATGTAGTGGAGTAGAAGTAAAAGTATTGGAAATCAGAAATACTCAAGTAAAGTACAAATACCTCAAAATTGTCCTTAAGTACAGTACTTGAGTACATGTACTTAGTTACTTTCCACCACTGACCATACATAGCTTGTATGGAATGTTATTAAAGTGCCCCATCTAGTGTCCAGCAGAGGTACTACACATACATACATGTTCAATCATTCATAATCAAATTAAATTACCAATATTTGTAGAAACTCCTGAGCAAAGGGTTGGACTAATCAAGAGTCAATGGAATCGAAGTTGGGGAGGGGGAGTTAAGGTTTCAGAATCTCAACAAAAGATGCCAGTGTTTAAAGACTGTAGGCTACCGATTGATTTATTTGGACGGTTTGTAAAAAAAAATAAAAAATGCAAGTGCAATACAATGCATTCACTGAAATAATACATCAATGATAAGAAAACATAATAAAGTAAAATGTGGTCCTTGGTCTAGTAGGCCTACTAACAAACACAAAGAACAGACATTGATCCCAATGCCTACTCTATACAACTCTGTGACCTATACAACTAAGATCTTATTAACAGCATAGAGAAATAAATTAAACAGACAACTGCGAACACTATCTAGAAGGTAGGAGCCATGATTTGAAGTTTTTCCTAAACAAGTTATGACTAATAATGCCCTTTATGGGCAGTGGTAGCATGTTCCGAATCAAATTAACTGCATCTAAAAGAGCATTTACATTTACCCATATTCTTTCTGTACGTGGGCAGGTGCAGACCTGCAATGCAATGCTGGCTCTGGTATTATGGGCATGCACACGTCACCACTTCTAGAAAATAAATCCACAAGATACTCAGGGGCCCTGTGAGTGTTGATTCTATGGACCATGTTGAGCTGGAGTTATAGACAAACCTAGCTCTTGGAAGTGATTTTACCCACGTGCTCTCTGGAGGCTAGCCCTAGTGTAATAGCCAGTTCACTTGTGCTTTGTTGCTTTGACCATGCAATCTGTTCTCGTTATGGTGGTCTGACCAACGTTGTAGTCGTATACGTTTGTTTTGGGTAACCTTCAGTTTCAGACCACCATAACAAGAATAGATTGCATAGTCAAAGCAACAAAGCACAAGTGAACTGGCTAAAAGACATTTGAAACTGACAGGAAAGAGTCAGAGGAGAAAACAGTACAATCGGTTGGGGCAGTGTGGGCAGAGTATCAAGGCCACCGTGGCCTCGGGGCAAATACAGTAATCAGAATTTGAGGGGCAGAAGGCCAAACTGTGGCCATGGCATTCATGGCCTCAATGAAGTTTCTGCCTAAGCAACCAGTGGTAATTTAATAAGTCCTGTAAAGGTGGCCAGTGCTCTGCCATAGGTGCTTTTGTTTAATAGCACATGGGATTAATGTCATCTTTGTAGGATAATATAAATAAACTGTAAAACACAACAGCACAGCAAATACCAAACGTCCCCATATATAAACAATTATTGATATTGATAATGTTGGCAGCTCTTTCCAAGGTATTATTACCCCAAACCATATGCACATTAGTCTCTAGATGGAAAGAGGGGTCCACGTGACATGTACTAGAATGGAAACATGTCCAACGGATATAAATACCTATCCTGAACCAGAACATTTTAAGAAATAGAAAATAGCATAACATTTGAAGCAAACAGCATGCAGAGACAAATCAACACATTATTCTATACAATTCTGATCCAAGGAATCAGTTAAAATGTGTATTATTAATATTCAAGCACACCTTGACTCTACTTCAGGACAAAAACAAGCAGAAATTCCCATCTATGTAGAGTCTACATAGATGTGAATTTCTGCTTGTTTGAAAAATAATCCACCCTATGTGCATGGACCAGGGGTCCATGCACATAGGGTGGATTATTTATCACTACCCATTTTTTCTAGGGTTCATTTGAACCTTTTCTTACACCTATCCCGAACCAAAACCCCAAAATGCAATGGGATGCAAAGGAAATATCAACTGACCAGTAGTAATATGAGAAGTTGGTCAGACCTAGCCCACCCTCCCATTTGGAACTCAGTAGGTTTTTTTTTGTTTAGTTTAGTTTGTGAGGGGGTTTAATCCACATAAAGTTAGAAAAATGTTCAAACTGTGTAAAAAAGTGATTTCGGTAAAAATATAAGGATAATCTGAAATAGATATTAAAACCTACTAGTCTGTATAGTAATTTTAACAGAGTGAATACACCCCACAAGGGAGAAAGGAAGGTTTGACCAGGGTTCCAGGTCCCTCTGTGTAAAATGATGTTGTAGCAAGGATACCTAGGTATGTAAAGTGTTCTTGGTCAACCTTAAAAACGAACTGATTGCAAGGTATTTTGCTTAGCCACCTTGTTAACAGGTAATAGTAGACATTTTAACAGATTTAGTGTGTAGCATAAGAGCTTTTCAAAAGAGGTCTAGGTCCAAGAGGTTAGGAAGACGACTTGTATGTGTTTTGTTATTCTTAGAGTTCTGTGACAAGAGCAAATCAGTGTCAAAATACAATATTCTCTGTCTATGCATCCTCTACCATAATAGTGTCAACCATTGTAAAGCCTGGAATCTGCAGGTCCTAAATGGTCAGTAGTTGTATGCAGGGATACAGACCTCAGAGTATCAGTTGGGTTCCACAGTACCGCATGGATTTAGGACTAGGAAGTGTGCATGAAGGGGAGGAAACCCTGTTATGTAAACAAGCATGATTTGTCAGCCTGTAGAAGTTTCATCACACTGATCACGGCTTTGGAGAGTTTCTTCGTGTTCAGAGGTGTCCGGGTCACCAGACTGACGTGGAGAAACAGCCTGCTTATGAAGTGAGCCCCGTACGGGTGTTCCAGATGAATTCTCAGGAGGTGTAGTGTTGGTGGAAGCAGAGCCAGGAAGGGCTGAATTTTCACCTGCTGGTGGGGTTTGCCATGCTGACAAAATCTCAGTTTTGGCTGAGTTAGGATGGTACACCTCTCTGTCCTTCTCCTCTCTCTCCTCCATTCTGTCCTCCTCCTCTCTCCCCTCCTCCTTGCTCTCCTCTTCCTCTCTATCCTGCTCCTCACTTGCCACCTCCGTGCTGGGACAGGCGGTGTGTGCGCCTGGCGAGACAGGGACAGATCCATTCTGGCTGTCCTCTGAGGCCGGCCACTGATCAACTGCTGCATCCTCCGTCCCGTTCTGGCGTTCACTCCCTTCAACCCGCGCTACACCCTCGCCTCCACCGGACTCAACTTGAACCTCCCTCGCATCCTCTTTGACTTGACCCTCTTCGCTCATCACCCCCTCCTCCGCACCCTCTCCTCCCGCGTCCACGGCCCTACTACCCCCTCCTTCTTCCCTGCAGTCATCTCTTCCCTCGTCAGTTTGCTCAGCCCTTCCCTCTCCCTCCTCTCCTACCATTGTGTTCTCTGATGTTGGATCATTGTTGGACACGTGCAGAGAGAGCCTTGGGGGTTTCGGTGGGGGTGCTGACCCTGGGGACACGGGTGACCTCTGAGGGACGTCCCTCATGTCACATGTGGACGTGTCGTCCCTTGTCTCACTCTCCAGGCACAAGAACGGTGTCCCATTACCTTCGCGTGTCTTTTGTCCATCATTGTCGTTGTCTTTCGTCTGTGGGTCATCGTTGGACGTGTTCGGTAACAATGGTACATGTTCACTAGTGTAAGGCGGGTTCACCTTCCCTTTGTCACTAACAGCAAGTGAACTGGACTGATCTTCTGCTATGGTTTCAGGATCAGGACTGGGCCGGGAAGATTTCTCTGTGGTGGTACATAGATGGAGAATAGATAAAGAAACATTTAGGTTTTTCATTGTTCGATCCTGTGTGTGCGTGCGTGCGTGCGTGCGTGCGTGCGTGCATGCGTGCGTGCGTGCGTGTGTCACATAAAAATTGTCCCTGGTATAACTCGGACAGCGTTCGACCGTTCGGTCTCAAACTTGACGTGTGTGACTTGCCAACCCAAACCGCCGGGTTCACGGATTGGTGTCACGTCACATTTGTCCCTAATTGGCTAAATCGACATGTCAGCTTAACTGATTGTCCGAGTTTCGCATAACATTTGTGCTGCATAGCAGTATAAATGGAACATACATGGCCCCAAATAGGCCAGCCCCAAATAGTCCTAGTTGATTTAACATAAATTCAGTTGGATTCTTGAGAACTTAAGTCACCTTTTAGAACATATTATTGGCTGGATTTCTATATGGTTTATTCACAATGGAAATAAAAAAGCAAAAACAAACAGGAAACATACTTACTGTTCCTAAAACACTTGAACCAAAACACACCTCCTATGACCAATGCCAATAATATGACCAATGTGCCTACGACCGCACCAGCAATCGTTTGCGCGTTGGAGTTTGGAGGTTGATTTCCTGTCGGAGATAAAGACAGATGTGAGTTTAGTGTTGAGTTCATCTCTGTTTCCCATCATTCATCTGCACACATCTAAAAAAATTCTGTTCACAAATGTGTGGCCCATACAACTGTGTCCACACACATCACCACTTGACTGGTGCAAACACATGTTGCAGGATCACAATGGTTAACGCAAATGTCCTTTGTCTTACTGGCAGGAATCTGTCCGTTCCTTCAATGGGCTCATTATGACAAAGTGTCCCAAGCAAGAAAAATGAAATCCTACCCGCTCACTCATCGTAAGCCTGTCTGGCTGAAAGAGTCTTATATCAGACTCAAATGTTATAATAATCATCCTTGCGGTTCTTACCACACTCCGTAGTAGTGTTAAAGTTACGTTGTTCCCGACTGACTAGGTTCTTAACCTCACAGGTATACACGCCCTCCTCTGTGGTGGTAATAATCATAGACTCTTCCTGTTCCTTGCTCAGGCCGGGCCCTGACCAGCGGTACTGCAGCAGACTGCCCTGGGCTGAGCAGCGGAGAGTTGTCGTGGTGTCGTTGGACCGGTTACACGTGATCTCAGGCTTGGATGCCGGCTCTGCAGAAACATTCAGAGAGAGAGAGAGAGAGAGAGACAGACAGACAGACAGACAGACAGACAGACAGACAGACAGACAGACAGACAGACAGACAGACAGACAGACGGTAAGTATACAGGACCAACTCCGATATTGTTAGAAATAAATACATAACATATTAAACCCTACACAGTATACGTGCATACTGTAAGTGTAACTATAAGCATTGTGAGCTTGTAGATCTGCCATTTCACAGAATGTTTGCCTATTATGACATGCCCAGAATATGTATGCTAGGGTTCATGTGGTTAGCAGACCATACCCTCCACACACGCTGTCTACTCACAGCTTTGACCATACATCGAGCATAAACTGCTTCAGTTTGTTTACATTTTGTCGAATAAATTACTCAATCTAACAAAACTGTGCGGTAGGTAAATAAGTCATGGACATTTTAATTTAGTTTGTAGAACGATGAGATAAACGATAGATAAATAAATAAAAACATTGGCAGCCAATGTTAATCAGCCAAAAAAAAGCACACAAAAACATTTACAAATTGTAACTGAGAAAATGTAATCAATTACATTTACTTAAGTAACTTATTGAATACATTGTACTTGTAAGAGTTGCTGTAATAAGTAGGTCGGGAGATGGCTTATTGTCTGTATCAGCCGAGTAACACGCGGGAGTCTGTCCCCGTTACTATGCGCTAGACCCCTGGGAGATGGATTGCTGAGGTGGAGCGCCACACCTATCCTCAGCTCCCAGTACTTACCGCACAACTTACCGCACCCAAGCCGTGCTACTCATACGCTGAGTTGGCGGTGCCCGGGATCGAACCCATGACCTTGTGGTCTGAAGGCGAGAGCTCTACCGACTGAGCTACCCGGACACAAAATGCTGGAATGCTATGCAACATAGTTTTCACTTTTAGTCAAGCATATTTGTGCAGAAATAAATAATAATTGTAAGGTAACATTTCTAAATTTTCCACTTGTTGCTTTTATTGTTGCCCTTTTCTTTTATTTAAATACACATTTGTTTCATTCTCTCAGATGGACTTCAGCCAAAGAGGCTGACTGGTATTTGCATTGGTTTAGTCACATGACTCCGTTTCACCAATCAAACGTCGCAAGTCACAGCACACAGAACATCTGCCGGCAGGCGTCGTGAGGTTACACACACAGGAAGAATGAGTGGACAGACTATATATAGTGGTTAATGTGTCAATCCCCAAATTAATATGGATTTGGCCGCGGACCCCCATCGGAAAATGTTTTGTACCCTGGACCCCCATAGAAGATTCGTTTAGTTAGAATGTTTCAAGAATATATCAAAATGATTCACATTTCTTTCAAAGTCGATCGGCTATTTTCAAATAGCCAATGTACATAAGGTTAAAGTGCTTAAACTGATTTTGATGCTATATTACAGTAACTAATTTCACTGGGGACTCCCTGGAACCCCTGGGGGTCCACGGACCCCACTTTGAGAACCAGTGGACTAAACAATAGTTAACTTACATTATACACAACAAAAGATCTGATCATATGAAACTCAGTACTTGAGTAGTCTTTTCATTGGTACGTTTACTAGTAGGGTGTATGTATTTGTATCAATACTTTTACTTCTACTTGAGTCATTATTATCTTAAAGTACAAATCATTTTACTTGAGTTCAGTTTATGGCTACTCTACCCACCTGTTATTTGCTTCTAAAAGGAGAATATAAACTGTCAAAAGAACTCTCCACAGATACTCAGTACTTGTATCTGTTCTGTCAGTAATGTTGACCTTTGACAGACAGACATTATGCAAGACAAAGAGGGGAGGAGAATAGAGGAATGAGAGAGAGAGAGAGAGAGAGAGAGAGAGAGAGAGAGAGAGAGAGAGAGAGAGAGAGAGAGAGAGAGAGAGAGAGAGGGAAGCGCAGGAGGAAGGAATGTAAATTATTAGAGGCAAAGGTAGTGAGATTCCAATCTCACTGTGTCACCTTATTTTTGTGGTCAACCGATTCAACTTAATTACAGTTGTATTACTTAAACTTTCATGTTTCCACAGGCTACCAGATGATAACCCTGGTCCCTGTGTATCATATTAAATGTGTTTATTTGAAACGGAGCATCTGTCTCTAGTCTAGATGAAGCTCAGTTGTAAAACCTGCTTAGTAGGTTTTTGGCTGCAGAGCCAAAAGAATCATACACTGAGAGGGGAATTCTAGGGGAATTGCAAACCTTAAATGATGGTTAGAAAAGTGGAACTGAAATCCACAGTGGATTTTCTCTCAACACTTTCTTAAAGCTGAAAACTTACCTTTACTTTATACTTTGGGCTATTCAAAAATAGCAGATATACAAGCTATTGAGCTTTTAGATCTATTTTTGAAAAATCATGAAAATGTGTGCATTGCAAATCTTTGAATATATATATATATTTTAAGGGAACATTTGTTATTTTTGTATGCCGTGCCGTGCTACAAGCTCGTAGCACGGCACTGGGTGCCGCAGCGGCACTATGAGTTGTAGATCTGCTATTTTTAAATAGCCCAAAGTATAACATAATGGTTATAGCAAAAAATCTAAAATGACACAGTATGCATTCCCGGATTGAATGGGTTAAAGCTGAAAACTTGAATTTAAAGCTCCATCACTGTTTTAGTGTATAAAATATTACTGTTGACCAATATGATAGCAGTATCATATATATATATATATATATATATATATATATATATATATATATATATATATATATATATATATATATATATATGATATAACTAACACAAATGTGTTGTTGTTGGACTACCTGCTCCTCTAGTGATAGTTATTCTGTATTCAGGTAGGACTCCTACTGGCTGAAAAGAGGTATTGCATCAAAGTCAATGAATTTTCTCAAACTAGCTGTTACAGTAGTGGTTATCAAAGTGGGGTCCGGGGACCCACAGGGGTCCTTGAGGCGGTTTCAGGGGGTCCCCAGCTAAATTAGTTGAACAACTTTAACCCTATGTATGCATCGGATATTTGAAAATAGCCGCCCTACAAGCTCAAAACACGTCACACGTTGTGAGCTTGTATAGATGCTATTTTCAAACAACTTGAATGTTGTTGAGACATTTTCTCAATATACGTCGTATGGGGGTCCCTGGCACAAAATATTTTCAGATGGGGGTCCACGGCCAAATAAAATACATATTAATCTGGGGCTCCTTGACACGAAAAAGTTAGAGAACCTCTGCCTTACAACAACAACAAAAAAGTAGGCATTGTGGCCCTTGCAAGGGGGCCCCGGCTGTCCCCCGTGTTATGGATGTTATGTTATAAATTGCAGCTATAACCCCATCACCCATGTGGCCAGCCAAATTAGTAATACTAATAAACAAATGGTTCTCAGCACTTACCAAGCACTTCCACCGATTCATTGTAGTGATGGAGCATCTTATCAATGGTATACTCTATCTCATACAAGCCGCTTAAGTCTGTGGTCAGTCCCCTGATGGTGAGCTCTCCTGTCGCGTTGTTGAGAGTGACTTTGCCGCTGAACTTGTTGTATTCTTTGTAAATGGGTTGAGCAGGGTTGCCATCCCACTCCACGGCCTTGTTCTTGTTGTGAGTCCAGAGGATGTCTGTAGGAGTTCCAGTCATCAGAGGTTTCAGAGTAACATCCTGGCCCCTGGAAACGTAGCGAGGTTTGCTGGACCCAGCTGTGCAAAAGATGTATTATTTATAGGATCATTCTTCTAGACTGGCAGGGAATTCAAGTGCAGTAGAGCGCACGCACACACACACACACACACACACACACACACACACACACACACACACTTCATCTCTCTCTCAGCTAAGGGGTCCTTGGCCTGAAAAACGTTGAAGACGCTGAAACTCTCCCCGCAGAGAAAGTATCACCTGGCAAAAGTGAAGCCTCCTCAGACTCACCATAACTCAGATTTTTACTCAGTGGTGGAAAAAGTACTCACATTTTTTGCTTAAGTAAAAGTATCAATATTGCAATGTAGAAATACTCTGTTACAAGTAAAAGTCAATTAAAAATTCTAAATGTACTTGAGTAAAAGTACAAAAGTATTGGTATCAAAATGTACTTGAAGTAGAAAGTACTTGTTATGCAGAACGTCCCATTTCACAAGTTTTCAAATGCATGAAAATCTTTTGAAAATAGCAGATCTACAAGCTCACAAAACACAAAATCTACAAAGTAACTAGTAACTAAAGTTTTCAAATATTTATGGAATAAAAAGTACAATATTTGCCTCTGAGGTATAGTGGAGTAGAAGTGAAAGTACTGAAAACATAAATACTCCAGTAAAGTAAAAAAATATACCTCAAAAGTGTGTTATCACTCTTGGGAAAGTACAGTCCTTGAGTAAATGTACTTAGTTACTTTACACCACTGCATAGCTCTGATTCATAGCCTTGAAGGATTTCCCCTCCTTCAAGGCTATGAATAAGAGCTAACCACTGCAGTGCTTTTACTAATGAAATCTCAGGCGAATACATGACACCCCAGGGCGCTGTCCTCTGTAAGCCTAACCCTGAAACATAACTGTCATACCATGACAGCCATGTACCTTGTACATTTACAACTAGTACATCTACATAAACGTTCAAATTTCAAATATAAAGTGATGACCCCACGGCCACGGATTTTACAAGTTAAAGCGCACGGGTCTAAGTACCCTTATCTTCCGTATTGTTCAATAAAAAGCTTTTTAATCCGATCGCCAGCCATTTTCTCCGAATTTTCTCCAAATGCTTTCGACCACGCGCCCCTATCAGTTGGGAGGTGTATTGCACTCTGATACATTATACAAAATAAAAGTAAAAATAGAAAATGGCCGGCAATCGGATTAAAAAGCATTTTATTGAACAATACGGAAGATACGGGTACTTAGACCCGTGCGCTTTAACTTGCTAGATCCGCAGCCGGGGGTTCAGCACTTTATATTTGAAATCTGAACGTTTATGTAGATGTACTGGTTGTAAATGTAACATTTTCAAAAAACAGGAACAAGTAGCGCCATGACGCCAGACAGACTGTCACGCTTCTGACGTAGCTGTAGAATTCAACTCTCGTAGACGATACGTCTACGAGAGTTGTATTCTACAGCTACTTCTGACGCACAGTTTCAAACAGTGAATATCTAGAAAATAATACAAACAAACACTGTGAACCTAGATACTCACCATTATCGGTTTCTCCAAAAACGATGGAGAAAAGGATGATTGTTACGACGGGAAAGCTTCTATTAGCCATTGCACAGTTGTTGCACCACCACAGTGACATAGCCCATAGTGAAAGTGAAAGTGTTTCATTCACCTGCTGTGGGGGATGAAGTTATACTGGCCACGCCCCAAATTGGGAGGGGTCTGCTCCCCCCCACAGATTTTTTTTAACAGAGGAAAAACAGATATCATTTCCAGTATTCTGGTGGATTTTTATCAGAACAGAAAAACATTCAATTATACTGTATCACTTATACAGATTATCCTGACATAATATACATAAAGCCACAGTAGAGTAACAAACATTCCCATTCTCTCAGAAAGAGAGTTTTGTTGGGTGTGTGTGCCATGAGAGAGAGAGAGAGAGAGAGAGAGAGAGAGAGAGAGAGAGAGAGAGAGAGAGAGAGAGAGAGAGAGAGAGAAGTCAGACCACTCACACCTATCAACAAAAAACAACAAATACTGCCAGCCATGGTGATTTGGATATCAAAAACCCAAGGAACTAAGCAAATGAACATGAATGGCCATGGCAGCATCATCAGCATGGTACTGTATGTGAGGGGAGATCTTATAGTTATATGGGCCTTTGACACATGGGTTGCCAGGCAAAAGGGGTGGAATCCCCCAAAACAGGAGAAAAGGAGAAATTTAGGAAAAGGAGTCGGGAAGGAGAAATGGTCAAATAAAAGGAGTCTCTTGCAGAATCCAGGAGGGTTGGCAGGTAGCCTATTGCCTGAAACAAATGTAAAGAAAGCTATTCAAGCTGTAATTAAAATGTAATGGGCTTCCTCTGTTCAAATGAAACCAAGATTACATTTGTATTTGATGTTCTGAACCTCCATGTTAAGTTTGGTGCAAATAGACACAATTGTAACTTTACTTTCAATTGACAATTATTGTCAAACGAAGTTTGAAATTTACAAAACAATCTGGAGTAAAGTTTCCTACAAACAAATCCCAGTATGTGTTACATTACAGCCATGACAAATTAGCTGGTGTTGATTTCCTAATGACGTGACTAATAATGTGAAGTGAAACTGATCTTTTCCTCTACTCCGCAGCCACAACTGCTGACATCATTCAATCTGCACCAGAGGAAGGAAATAGAGGCAAGTATGGTTTCTATCATTCTTGACTGTATGAAATGTCACTTCATACAAGGCCAGATTAGGCTATTCCTCCTGGTGGAGATTTGCACTTATTACAGTAGTACTGTAATATCTATAACATTCAGACAGGTAGAGTGGAGCATGAGGGGTGGGTGTGTTTTTCTATGCATTTCTTATTTGAACGATGGTTGCTGCTTTCTGTAATAAAGTTAAACTGATCTTGTCCTTTCTACTCCCACCTGCAGGTGCAACTAAAGAAGAAAAGGCAAATCCTAATGATTTCTATCTATACAATGTCTTTTATTTGAATTGATAATATACATCACATATAGGCTACAGAGAATTCAAGACATGTTTAGGAGGATGCTCATTTCATGAGAATAGGTCTACAGTATTTATGCAAATCCAGCAACAGTACATTGTTATTTTTTCACTGGAAGAAAAACATTGACCGGCCAAATGCAACATTTACAAAATGTTTTATTGAGTTTTCCCCATTTTAAAATACAAGACATGTAACACAAGGAACACATACAGAAAACAAAACAAAATAGGCCTACAACAAAACAAACCCCAACATGTGCCCAACAGCCCACGCGCCAGCCCTGAGGAGAGAAGAATAGACTTGTAAACAAAAATGTATAAATTGCAGTTAGAGAATTAAGAAAAGGGTCCTAAGTTATAAAAAAAAATCAAGGAAGTTGTGAATATTTTTTTTTCTTTTCCTAGAGGTGGATGAAGGATGACAGGTCTTTTACCCAGGATGACGTCACAGGCAGGGGCGGATTTTAGAAGTTAGGGGCTCCAAGCTTTTTTAATCATTTATTATTATTTAATCATTTATAATTGTTGTAATGCAATTTCATGAGATTATAAATAAAGATAAAAATAAAAATACGCAAGTTCCTAGACTGCCTAGTGCAAATGTAACCAAATGGACTATTTAGGGGTTACTAAAACATAAACTAAACTACTGACTAAGCCAGTTGGAATTGCACCAACCACCATTTAAGGCTTTAACTTTAAAAACAGGTTCGTAAAACAGAAGCTTAAAAACTGGTTTGGGAGGCTTAGTGAAGACGCATGATTGACATTACATTACATTACAGTCATTTAGCAGACGCTTTTATCCAAAGCGACTTACAATAAGTGCATTCAACAAGGTAGGGAACGAAACTACTAATCACCAGAAGTCTTAAGTGCATTTCCTGCAAAAACAAGCAACCAAGAGTATACCTAGCACTAAGGTAAAAGTGCAATATATCAGCTGCCTACTTTCTTAAACAGATGAGACAAAATAGCAAAATCAAATGAGCAAGAGCTAATACAAATAAGTGTATCGACTTAACAAGATCCAATAAAACAAGAGTTCCTACAACTAGTTAACAACAAGTAGGCCAGGCAAATAGGAGGGGTAGTGTTTCCTTGACAAAATATAACATTTATTTCAAATTATATATATATATATACACACACACACACACACACACACACACACACACACACACACACACACACACACACACACACACACACACACACACACACACACACACACACACACACACACACACACACACACACACACACACACACACACACACACACACACACACACACACACACACACACACACACACACACAAATTAGGCCACTGCCAATATGAAACTGGTCCTTTAACACAATCACATGTTTGCCTCCATACGGTGCATCATTAAGAGCAGGTAGAACACTACACCAAGTCATCAGGTTAATAGTGTCACTGCAAAATAAACACAATTAGTAGGCTATACTGCACTCAACAATGCCCTGATATGGCATCAAGGTGAGCAGTTCAGAGGACCAATACATGAATACAGTGGGTAAAAATATAATAATTCAATGTATACTTAACATTACATAATAAAATAAACATTCTTACCTGGGTGAGCAGAGTGAAGTGCACCTTAATGCAGAAACCTGCCTCACACAGGAGTGTAACTCCTGTGTGCAGTGCACATAAATGTGCAACATCATTACGCAGTGACACTCAAATCAGTTAGCCTTATTTCACTTCAAAATTACAATAAGCATTAAAAACATTGGTGACACTGGAGCACACTCTACTCACCCATTACAAAATCTGTTTCCTACTTGCAAACTTCCTGTTTTGAAAAGCAGGCCCAGATCATGATTGGTTGGCATCATCAGAGTGGCTCACCAATCCTGAGTCAACAAATCTCCACACATCTCCACCTGCACTCAATGACACAATAAACCACAATCAAGTGTCAAAGACATACACTAAAACTCCACCCGGTTACACAAATATCCGCCCCTGGTCGCAGGGGGGCTAGGACCTTTCCAGTGCAGCAAAATGTGGCGTCTGGCTATGAGGGAGGCGAACGCAGCTGAATCTGCCTGGCACCTACTGAATCTGAATGCCCACCACAGGAGTAGGCAGTAGTTTTCAAACGGTTTGTGTCCAGACCAAGGCACACCAGAGTGTATGTCAAAATCTCAAGACACATCTGTATTAATATCTGTGCAAATAGCACGTGTTATCACTTTTGCGAAAAGAGCCGAATTACAAGCACACAACACACCACACAGATCTACTATTTTCTATATCTATACAAATGTGTGAATACAGACAGACAGACAGACAGACAGACAGACAGACAGACAGACAGACAGACACACACACACACACACACACCTTTTTTTTTGCATACTTGTATTGTAATAATAATGTGTGGTTGTCACAAAATCCCAAGTCACACCTGGACTTGTCTCACGGGACACCATTATGGAAACAATGGTCGAGGGCAGGACTATTCTATTTCAATTAGTTGGACAAGATTTTAAAACAAAGAAATGTAGATCAGACATTTTCAATAGCCTATTTCTCTGGACTGCGGCGCATATATATAATATGTTGCTTCCAGGTATGTCACGGCTACTAGGGCTGCTCTTAACGAGACAGACCCCTATTAACTAGATAACAGCCAGTCGCTTAAATTGCAGTGAAAATACATTTAGAAAAGTCATTCACTTTTGATAGAAATCAGTGTACAAGCTGAGATCTGCTGCCCATGAACACAGACATGGCAAAACAAAATAGAAAAGGAAAAAATAAAACTAGAAAATATTTTTTACTATTGATACTGTTTAGAATGTTGTTAGTGTTAAGTATTGATAGTCTTTTAAGAGGGTTGTTAGTGCTAAGATGCAGCATTAGCGAGGAGCCGAGGACCATTTAAATGAGGATAAGGGTATGAAGATAAAAGCATTGTTAGATTTGATTATTGTAAATGTAAAGAGTGTTAAGTATTGAGCATTAAGTGTTGATAGTGCTGTTGTAGGCTATGTTGATGTTAAGAGTTGGTTTCTAGGGTTAAAACAGGCAGTTGCAGGGTAAAACAGATGGTTTCTAGGGTACAACAGGAGGTTGCTAGGTTAAAACAGTGATTACTTGCTGGTCTAATATGTGGTTGGCGGTGCAGGCATGGTTTTCATTGTCAGGTTTGACAGAGACATATTTTCAGACAGACAGACAGACAGACAGACAGACAGACAGACAGACATGGGGAGCAGACAGACAGACAGACAGACAGACAGACAGACATGGGGAGCAGACAGACAGACAGACAGACAGACAGACATACATGGGGAGCAGACAGACAGACAGACAGACAGACAGACAGACAGACATGGGGAGCAGACAGACAGACAGACAGACAGACAGACAGACATGTGGAGCACACAGACAGACAGACAGACAGACAGACAGACATGGGGAGCAGACAGACAGACAGACAGACAGACAGACGATCTACAAGCCCACAACGCGTCGCTGTGGGCTACTGGGCTTGTAGATCTGCTATTGTTTTCATCATTGGTTTCTCTTCTTTGTCACTCAGAAAGGACAACGGCTCCATGTCGCCCTCCTGTGGTTCATCATTACCACCGGATTTCACCATTATTACAAAAATAAAACCATCATTGCGCGTCAAGTTACGTGTCAGAAGTCTAGCGTCACTCAACCTTTTCCGCTTTGTTTTCAAAATAAAAGCGTTAATCGAAAATAGCCGATCTACAGTTCGGCTATTTTCTAGCCTGGTAAACCCTCCCTCCGGAAATCTCATTTCCTTTTGATTTCAAATGGAAATTAGATTTCCGGAGGGAGGGTTTACCAGGCTAGCTATTTTCGTCTTCGGCACCGTGCGAACATGTATCGAGAACTGAACATGCGCAGTTAGCGTTAGCTTTAGCTATTATTAGCTTTATTTTATCGTCATGGCTATTATTACGTGTTACGTGTTTTATTGTTGTTCTAAAGGATAGAAGATTATTTAACACAACTGTCGATTGAAACAAATACAGGACTTTTTACATCATCTAACTTCTTGGCTACTATGTTCTAAGAAGCTAAATGGCTAGCTGATGTAAACACACGAGCGGAAATTCTTTCATGGATTTTGGCATTCGACTCGACAGAAACTAGTTTTATTTTGAAGAGCAGCCGGAAGTAGTCTCATGGTTCTCCACGCTGACTTAACAGACATGTTTGTCCATTGTTCACCTAACCCTCCACTAGAGGGCAGCAAAGCATAGATTTGACTAATATTGTACATTGAGTGGTAAAATGAGGATATATAATGTATGGAGTCTGTCTGGTGTTGTAAGAGGAGTTTTTGTTGAATACCTTTATTATAAATAACTGCATTTATTGTAAACATAAATACATTTGTATTTAAAATGTATGCATTTATTTATACATAAATACATGTTATAATAATGCATAATAAACCAAAATATATCTCTGCTGTCGGGCAGAAACCAAATATTAACTTTTCAGAAAATGGAAAACACACACACACACACACACACACACACACACACACACACACACACACACACACACACACACACACACACACACACACACACACACACACACACACACACACACACACACACACACACAATTAATGTGTGTGTGTGTGTATTAATTGGTCTTTATTTTCACATGCGTTCCATAAATTCCATAGGGCTAGACCACACATGGACAAATGACATCATCAACTTGCAACGGGAATTGCCCCTATTGAGTGAAAGATTATTTCTAAAATAAATACATTTACATTTGCCTCATAGAGGACAATTATAATGTATTAGGGCATATTTGGCTTATTAGCCAGGGATCCTTTTAACAGGGGCAGACCGCAGACCGGATCAACAACCTGCAAAGTGAACTGATCCCAGACCAGAGGAGCACGTGCTTCTGTTCTGCTCACCCAAGCAATAAGGTCATGTCAGGACACTGTTTACTTCTCACTGTGTAAGAGTTAAAAAATCATGTTTGTTTTTAGTGAGTTTTCACAACACTGAAAGTACTGTACTTAAGTACAATTTTGAGTACTTTACTGGAGTATTTCCAATTTTCTGTACTTTTACTTCTACGCCACCACATCTCAGAGGCAAATTTTGTACTTTTTACTCCACTACAATTATTTGAAAACTTTAGTTACTAGTTACTTCAAACACTTCAGACCTATACATAATACTTTGGCAATTTGAAAATAGCCTATATCTACAAGCTCACAATGTGTCGCATCACAACGCGTTCTGAGCTTGTAGATCTGCTATTTTCAAGAGATTGTCTGTCACAATTATTACATAAACATCTAATCGCAATTAGAGATAATCGCAATTATAATCTTTTCCATGTTGAAAAATGTTCACGTTCTTTTTGTAAATACCTTTTTTTATATAATAAAAGTCAGTTTCTTTTCATTTTTCAGTTATTTGACATTTTCCCAGCACTATTTTCCCACACAATGACAGTGCACATCACCCAGCTGTCTCTCGACTCTTACGCACACACACACACACACACACACACACACACACACACACACACACACACACACACACACACACACACACACACACACACACACACACACACACACACACACACACACACACACACACACACACACACACACACACACACGCATTTCAGAATATCCAGCACAGTGTGGTGGCTGATCATCTCGGCCTTGGATTTCCTTTACACTAGTTGAATCATTAAACATTGCACTGTTCAGCTGGTTAGTATTCTGCATCGGCAGAATACCTGAGCACCGTGACTGACCCAAAACAAAGAAAAATCTTAACTAGGTACAGACTCAGTGAGCACAGTCTTGCGATCGTCACAGGCAGACCTGTATCCCGAGAGAAGACAGACTATGCACCCACTGCACACAAAATGAAGTGGAAACCGAGCTACACTTCCTAACCGTCTGTCCATTGTACCAAGACATCAGAGACACATACTTCCCACAGATTACAACCACACACGGAGATTTTGAAAACATGACCAATGACAAAAAACTCCCATATCTGCTGGGCGAAGTACAACAATGTGCAAACACAGCAGCAAGATTCGTGAGTTGCTGTGATAGGAGAAGGATATCAAACGGAACACAACCACCCTAAAGACTAATCATTGTGTATATTCCTGCACTATACCTGCACCCAGTGATCTTGGTACTAGTAGGGGGTACTAAGCACAAAAAATTGCCAAATCGTTACGCGGCGGATAAAAGCACCAAATTTGGTACATGCACTCTTTAGGATGTATCTCATCATCTCAGAAGGGGTGCCCAAAAATTTGGACCCATTAAAGGGTTTTTTAAAGGAAAAATCAAAAATGGCCGCCAGAAATGACCCATGATTCCTAAAAGTTGATATAATTCTGACATTTTGGCTGATTGTGCTAAATATAACTTTTACATTTATAGTAAATAGACTGATATTAAAGGATTTGGCAAAAATAACCCATGAAAAATGTCTTAAATATTTTTTAAACAACTCTAAATGCCCAAAATTGTCTTAAAAACCACTCTGAATAAGATGACCTTCCACATTAATCCTTTTCTAAGTGATATATTGTCAATGCCAAATATACTTAATTGTTTTCTAAAACTTTTAAAAGACCCTATGAATGATTACCAATACATAATATATTGTACAAATCTTCATATGACCAGAGATCAAGCCCTCTATTGGGGCACAACTCCATAGCGTTTTAATGCCCCAAAAATGTAGGAGAGTGTGGGAGCAGACTAGCCTGGTAAACCCTCCCTCCAGAAATCTCATTTGTATTTTATGTCAGGAGTGAGTCTGGCCTGCAGACCTATATGGGCAATTTGGCTGTGGGCTGGAGCTGGGCGGGAGTAATGTAGCTTTGATGTCCAAGTGGCCCTTTGATGTCCAATTAAGCCACTTTAGGCTGCAGTGATTATCACCAGGAGTAATTGGTTTGTCTTTGATGTTAATGAGCAGCTTGTATGAAAGGTGTATTGATTAATGACGTGTGAACCACTCGGGTTCCACCTGATTGGCCTACCCCCGCTGTCAATCACAAAACAATGAGCGAGGACGCTGATTGGCTCGGTTATTTGGTAATGCACTAGAAACGCCCATACAAGCCTTCATGCCAGACTCACTCCTGGAATCAAATGGAAATGAGATTCCCGGAAGGAGGGTTTACCAGGCTAGGAGCAGACAGGTTCTCGTGCTTGGAGTGTGGGAGCAGACAGGTTCTCGTGCTTGAAATTAAACAAAGTTGCAACCTTGTGCGGGAAAGCAGAAGATCAAAGACACACACACCAGCACCCCCCCCCCCCCCCCCCTTAAAAACGGTCTGGGGGGCTCACAAAAGCCTGAGTAGACGATAAAATGACCCAAAGTTTTTTTGAAAGTGAAATATCCCTTTAACATGTTGTCCCTGCTACCTGCATGTCACACAGTTAACATGTTGTCCCTGCTACCTGCATGTCACACAACAGTTAAGATGTTGTCCCTGCTACCTGCATGTCACACAGCAGTTAAGATGTTGTCCCTGTTACCTGCATGTCACAAAACAGTTAACATGTTGTCCCTACTACCTTCATGTCACACAACAGTTAACATGTTGTCCCTGCTACCTGCATGTCACACAACAGTTAAGATGTTGTCCCTGCTACCTGCATGTCACACAGCAGTTAAGATGTTGTCCCTGTTACCTGCATGTCACACAACAGTTAACATGTTGTCCCTGCTACCTGCATGTCACACAACAGTTAAGATGTTGTCCCTGTTACCTGTATGTCACACAACAGTTAACATGTTGTCCCTGCTACCTGCATGTCACACAACAGTTAAGATGTTGTCCCTGCTACCTGCATGTCACACAACAGTTAAGATGTTGTCCCTGCTACCTGTATGTCACACAACAGTTAAGATGTTGTCCCTGCTACCTGTATGTCACACAACAGTTAAGATGTTGTCCCTGCTACCTGCATGTCACACAACAGTTAAGATGTTGTCCCTGTTACCTGTATGTCACACAACAGTTAAGATGTTGTCCCTGCTACCTGTATGTCACACAACAGTTAAGATGTTGTCCCTGCTACCTGCATGTCACACAACAGTTAACATGTTGTCCCTGCTACCTGCATGTCACACAACAGTTAAGATGTTGTCCCTGCTACCTGTATGTCACACAACAGTTAAGATGTTGTCCCTGCTACCTGTATGTCACACAACAGTTAAGATGTTGTCCCTGCTACCTGCATGTCACTCAACAGTTAAGATGTTGTCCCTGCTACCTGTATGTCACACAACAGTTAAGATGTTGTCCCTGCTACCACTAAGTGACTGTCACTTCCTGTTTCAGATTTTTTTGGGCACCCCTTCTAGGATGTCTTAGGATGACCCAAGGGACATGTGTGCCAAATTTTATGCTTTTTGGAGATTCTTTTGGTGTCTTTTGAGTCAACGGTCAACAGTTTAGGTGGCCATTTTGGATTTTGTCCATAACTCACTTCCTGTTTAAGATTTTTTTGGGCACCCCTTCTAGGATGTTTTAGGATGACCCAAGGGACATGTGTGACACATTTTATACTTTTTGGAGATTCTTTAGTTGTCTTTTGAGTCAATCGACAACACTAGGCGGCCATTTTCAATTTGGTCAATAACTCACTTCCTGTTTCAGATTTTTTTGGGCTCCCCTTCTAGGATGTCTTAGGATGACCCAAAGGACATGTGTGCCACATTTTATGCTTTTTGGAGATTATTTTGGTGTCTTTTGAGTCAACGGTCAACAGTTTAGGTGGCCATTTTGGATTTTGTCCATAACTCACTTCCTGTTTAAGATTTTTTTGGGCACCCCTTCTAGGATGTTTTAGGATGACCCAAGGGACATCTGTATCAAATTTCATGCTTTTATCCGCCGCGTAACGATTTTTCACTTAGTACCCCCTACTATACTGATCTATTGAAGATTCTGACTTTCAAATGTACATATTTTTTGTTTTGATTGTATTGCTGTATTGTTGTATTGTGCTTTCTGCTTTGGCAATGTAAACGTATGTTTTCTCATGCCAATAAAGCCCTTTGAATTGAATTGAATTGAAATAGTGCAGTCCATGCTGTTGTAGCTCAGTCCGTGTTTAACTAACTATACGCTAGTATGATATACTAACATAACCTCACATGCAGCAACACCTTTATTTTGTGTTGCCCGCTTGACCATGTCTGTGCCGGCATGTTGCGAAGCCTCCCTCTTACTCTTACATACAGTAGCTCTGGTCCATATAGGTCCAGTTCTAACGTGGTTCTACAGAGCTACCAGAAGTCTCTGGACACTCACATCTCCACTCACAGGCTTAAAGGGATAGTTTACCCCAAAAAGACTTTTTTTCTATAGATTAGTCACCCCATGGAGACTTGAAGTCATGGATATTTTTTGTTGGTTTGTCGCATTCCTAAGCCAATGATTTGATGACCAGCGGACCGGTAGGCAGCGGTTCCGGTAGGAGATACAAAGGAGACTCTTTGTGTCTCCTACCGGAACCACTGCCGGTCATCAAATTATTGGCTTAGGAATGCGACAAAAACAAAAAAAATCCATGAAGTCTCTATGGGGTGACTAATCAATAGAAAAAAAGTTATTTTGGGGGCGACCTATCCCTTTAAAGGGCAAGACCACTTTGGTAGAGGTTTGGGTTGTGTAAGTTACCTTGCCATGATGTACCTCCAAAGGTGGACAAGAAATTTGAAATAATTGCTCCATTGATTAGAAATGGATAATTCTAAATATAGCAGGAAGTTCACATTTTTATTAAAAAAACAAAACTACTGGGTTTTGTGATGTTCTATATTGTCTGAATCAGCTTTGTTTGTGTTTGTTTACGTGCTAAAAGAGTGACTTTGAGAGCTGTTTTACCGTATGTAAGCAGCGGCGTAACAAGGCAACAGTGGGCCCCGATGGGGGGTGGTCACCGTGGGCCCCCAAATGACTCTGGGACCCAACGCAACAGCGTTGTCTGTATCCCGCTAGTTACGCATCTGCATGTAAGTCAATGAGGAGCATATTTGGAATTATCAATTTCTAATCAATGGAGCAATTATTTTTTATTTCTTGTCCACTTTTGGAGTTACATCATGGCAAGGTAACTACACAACCCAAACCTCTACCAAAGTGGTCTTGCCCTTTAACACAGTTTTTCTTCCCACTGTTTGTTTCAAGAACAAAGTCTCCTGTTTCCACACACACACTAATGTGCCCGCCCACCTGAGGAAACGCACACACACGCACGAGCGCATCAGTTGACACAGTGCACGCGTGCACTGTGTCAACTGATCGGCACCCTCAGGGTCCTAGTGGCCTTCGTGTACAGCACACAAACACATAGGCAGGCAGACGCACAGATAAAAATATATTTTATGCATCTTCCCTTTACCCGGGTCAAGTGACGTCCTGCGCCTCTTTTGGTCAAAATACTGTGTATCCTGGCTAATACAGGACTGTTGGTCTCACATGAAGTCAGCAAACTACTAGTCCGGGCCGCCATTAACGTTTGTGTGTGTAGGTTGTGTTGTGTTGTGTTGTGTTGTGTTGTTGTTGATTAGTTATAGATCATCAGCATGAAGGCTCGTCTCCTCAGAGCTTCATGGTTCGTCTGTCTGTTGACAGCAGCTGGACTCATCCTGACATCAGGTAGGAAAAGACACTTTAAAACATTTATATCATGGACACACCCGACTCATGTTGTGTGTTTTCTGGTTTGGAGTATCAACATCCTGTTTGACGGTCATTGTCATTTACACCATTTATTATACCTAATTTGTTGTAAATATGACAATATGTACTAAAATGAACAGATTCTGACTTTCAATCCGCTACAAATATTGTACTTTTCACTGAAAAGGTACAAATCTTAAGTACAAATTTGACTGAGCAATCACTTGTTTTGGTTTATTTTATTTTATGTTATTTTTTAGACTGGTGGTGTACAGTAGATACTTTTTTTTACTGCTAAACATTTTATTATAATTACTGGCTGCTCTAACTGTTTAATTTGTTAATTCGTTTTCTCCACAGCCCAGCAAGAAGTGAAACACATACAACTGGGAGAAACGCTTAAATTGGATCCAGAGCCAACCTCTGTTACTGAACCCATCACTGGCATCCTGTGGAAACTTGGGCCCAACAAGGTAGCAGAATGGGATCAGGGCTTTGGTCCTGATGTGGATTACTATGGGACATATAGAATTAGAAACCGCACTGACTTGAATAAAGAAACTGGAAAGTTGGTCATCAACAGTATGAACATAGAAGACAGTGGAGAATATTCTGTGGAGGTAAACGGTCGACTGCAGAGCAAGACTTGGAAGGTTGAAGTGATGAGTAAGTATGAATTGTGTCCTGTGAAGGATACATGTTACGGTTCATGTGTTCATGTGTACTTCTAATATTCTACATTTTTAAATGTCATCTGTCAAGTTTTCCGAAGAGAAAATGTAAATTTGAATGGTTAATGCAGCAGTAAGAAATGCTCAATGCAACATTCAACATTGCAAATACAAAGTTGGAGGCCTAATAATAATAATAATAAAAGCCGAAATTGTGTGGTTGTCTGTGTAAAAGGCGATAGCCAGCGTTAGACCTGCCAGAAATGCAGTTTGATACTACTACGTTATTGCACCTCCCCGAGTGTGTTTAAAATGATGACATTTCCCCCATTATTCAACCAAATAACACTCATAAACATGTTCTGCCAAAGAGGCAGAACATGTATATTATGAAAACAATATGCAAATTAATCAATACACTTTTATGTGTGGCTAACCACATATATGCCTAAATCATGATTCAATATAATTCATACAGTATATAGACATACAGGCAGAAATAAGCTATTTAATTGAAAGCAAATGAAACCCATTAATGTAATGATGTTTTCCTCCTAAGATTCTTCAATTGTGGGAAAGATACGCAGTTTAGTCAGTTCGCTGTTTGGTAAGTTTCTCTACTGATTTCAAGTTACACATAACATACAACATGCTTACAAAGTTGCTGCTCAGCAGCTACATACAGTGTCAAATAATTTGGCGCTTATCACTTTTGTTATGTTCAGAATTGTTCCGATACTACTGTTGCAAATGCCTCAGATGCAGCCTAAAATTCTGCATCAAGAGTCTAAGCACCGAAACCAGGAGGTGCATGTGAATCTTTTGGTATCCCACAATTTGATTCTTGGGGTCATGATTCGATTCCCAATCAATTTGATCCATTTTAATTCACAACTCTAGCCATTACACAAACATTGTTCTGAAAATGTATATCATTCCGTGTTCAATTAGGGTTAAAGTGGTTAAACTGACGTGGATGCTACATTAACAAATGTTTTAATCAACTGATACACAAGTTCAGGTATCGGTATTGGTATCAGGAAGGAAAGAATTCTATCGGTACATTTCTAATCATGTTATGTTATCGCTGTGTTTGAATTTAATCTCAGAGCCTTTAAGGAAGGTGGTGCCTGACTTTGTGAGCGGCTGGCTTTTTTCCTGAAGGTGAGTGAGCTTGAGAACTTCATTTGAGCAGTTTGTGATGTGACTTGGTCTGGACCTTTCGACCTCCAACTCATTTATAATAATAACACATTATAATGATCAAATATTTCAAATGAATTATCGAATATTTGAAATTATGAAATGAATAATAGTATCCATGAGGGATGAGCAATGAGCATAACAGCCATAACACAAGATGTCTGTGTGTTCATAATAAACCTCCAATCATCAATCACCTGCTGACGCATTAACACACAGGCTCACAGGGCTGCACAACCCGACACACACACACACACACACACACACACACACACACACACACACACACACACACACACACACACACACACCTTTGTTTACGAAGCCTAAACGGCAAAAGAAATGTAATTTTCATCCTTAATATTCCAATGTTCTCTGACAGAAGCACATCTCTCTCTCTCTCTCTCTCTCTCTCTCTCTCTCTCTCTCTCTCTCTCTCTCTCTCTCTCTCTCTCTCTCTCTCTCTCTCTCTCTCTCTCTCTCTCTCTCTCTCTATTCTAGACGATCACCCGTGACAAGAATGTTGAATTGATCGTCAAATAATAAAATCAACAGGAAGTCTAATGTTTTATTAAAAAACAAACAGTACTGGCTTTGGTGATGTATATTGTCTGAATCAACTTGTTTGCGTTAATTTTTGTCCTAAAAGAGTGACTTTGAGAGCTGTCAATGAGGAGCATATTTTGAATTATTAATTTCTAATCACTGGAGCATGTATGGACTCAGGGGGGTCCCTGCTAGGGGCTTGACTGTATTACTATGTATAAGGGAGACAGTGAGTTTGATCCTGGCTTTTTATTTATCAAATAGGACTGGAATTATATTTTTAAGGACTTTCTCGAAATCATCCATATAGAGGACTGAAGATTCCGTATATTACCTGATATTACCTGAAATACCGTATATTACCAGAAACAGTCATTTAATACATTGTATTCACATTATGCTATCTTATTCTCTCTTCTCGATTAGTGCGTTTGAGCACCGTACATCCGTTTCTGCTCCGGTTTTTATCCTTTGCAAGCCATTCAGTGAAATTACTTTGTAAAACTGCTTCTGTTGTTTTGAGTGTGTTTGCATGTACATCAATATGAAATACACATAATTCACATGCCATCCACCTAGGCTTGTAGCCTGACAGCACGTTGCGGGTTTGAGTCCTGATCCCGACGGCCTTTGCTGCGTGACACTCCCAATCTCTCTCTCCCCATTTCCTGTCAGCCTACTGGGGCATACAAAGCCCACAAATATATCTTAAAAAAATAATTCACATCCCAATACCTGATTAGGAGAGAGATATACAGATGAAATGCTAAATTGTTTATTGTCTACATTTGATCCTGGGTCTGTATTTACTGTATTGTGTGTTTAGTTTATTCTTATGTACAGGGACTGGAATGTGAATGTATGCATGTATACACTCTTATATAACTTTGTTATTGCCACATTATGTATACATTAAAATTGTGAATATCTTACATGTGCGTGTCATTGCTATTAAGTGTGGCTCATACATTTATACATTTTATAACTTTTCCCCCCAATTTCTCACCATGTTTTCTGTCTAACCTCTATGCATTAAGTGTTCAATCAGCCTGCACTTAGGTTCTCTTAAGTAGAATTTAGAATATTTAGTATTTATGTTAGAACAAGTTCCCAGAGATATTGTAGTCATCTCTTGAGCCACAGGTGCCTCTATAAAGCTACATTATGGGCCATGAGTTACTTACACAATTACATAAGGAATTTACCAACAATTCAAATACATTTCCCAACCACCAATTAATTCACAAACTTATCAGACTACTCTTAAACATAGACAAAACACCTCTCCTCTCTACAGTACTTGGCACCTCCCAATCCAACAGGATTGCCAGCACTGCAGAGGAGAGACAGGTGACAATCACTCATTCAACATTTTCAAATAATAAATAGAAAAGCTTAAAACCATTGAATTGTCCTTGTGATCTTTATCAATGCACACATGTCCATGATGATTGTCAGGGGCATCACAGGGGGACCGAGTTACTAGGGCCCCAGGTGAGGGGGGCCTAAAAAGAAACAAAAGGAAAAAAATCATAGGGGGGCCCACAGTGAATCTTTGTCCCCAGGGCCCAGAATTCGGTGCTATGACCCTGATGATTGTAAGAAAACATGCAATACAGTAACAGAACTAAGACACAACATGCAATACAGTAACAGAACTAAGACACTTCAAAGTTACTGTTCTTGTCTATAGGGCACGGGTTGCCCGTGACAAGGCCTATCCTATGAGGACAAGATGCAGGAATGGATGTAAACTATGTGGCCAGACAAAAAGTGAGTATAATGTTATCGGCCTGCACACTGTCTATCCAACCCTAACAATATAATTTACAAGACCCAAAACGTTTAATCCATATAAAGACACTTTGGCTATGTTCACACTGGCACCCATAGCTTTTTGGCCTATCCAGATTGGAATCAGGTTTGTTTTATCAAGTCTGAAAAACAAAAAAATACAGATTTTTGCTAATCAAATTTGAATCACATGCCTTGGCACATACTGCATAAAACCAATCTCACTGTAATCTGGATAGGAAATCAGCTGGCTTTTGGCTGCCAGTCTGAAGAAGTCCTTACTTCACCCAGCTCCTTTGTGGTATGAGAGAAAGGTTAGGCTCAAACCATACAAAACCAACAAACATTTGGGATTATTTCTATATCGTTTAGTGTATAAGTAATGGAATATGTCATACTGACGCCCAATTTCAAACAGTTCATATCTCGAACATAATAATACTCACCATTGTCGGTTTCTCCAAAAAAGATGAAGAAAAGGATGATTGCTATACGACAGGAACGCTTTCAAAACCCATTGCACACACACTGCTGTTACACCACAAAGTGGTGACGAAGCCCAGAGTGAAAGTGCTTCATTCACCTGCTGCTGTGGGGCATGAAATGACTGAGATGACCTTTTGGTGGTAGCTATAGGGGCAGTGGTGTAAAGTAACTCATTTTTACTTTACTTGAGTATTTCCAACTTTCAATACTTTTACTTCTACTCCACTACATCTCAGATGCAAATATTGTATGTTTACTCCACTATTATTTGAAAACTTTAGTTACTAGTTACTTTGTACATTATTATTACAAAACATGTACCACTTCAGCCCTATTAAAACTTTGGCTATTTGAGTCGATCTACAAGTCCGACTTATTTATTATTTATTTTCAAAAGATTTTGAATACATTTTATATACATGATAACTTGTGAAACGACATTCTGCATAATGAGTACTTTTACTTTTAGTACTTTAAGTAAATGTTGATGCCAATACCTTTGTGATTTTACTCAAGTCACTGGACTTTTACTTGTAACAGTGTTTCTGCATTGCAGTATTGATACTTTTACTTACAGTAAGTAGTAAGTACCAAAGATGTAGGCGTCCTGACGTCATGACTTTTTATCTCTTCATTTGTGTTCTTAAAATTATTTTCCTCTGACACTACATATAGGACCTTGTGAACCCATTTTCTGCCATGAGATATGTCTTCATATATTGCCTTGTTCCTATACATTCCTACAAGTTTTGCTTGTACTGAGGCATCCCCCCAAAGTGCTAGGAGACATTGGATATCTCCGTCTGTCCACTGAATGCTGCTCGCCATTTCTTCTGTAAAACTTATGCTGCACTATTGTTTTGTTTTCATTACACCCCTTGCACTCTCGTAAATCTAAATAAATTCTCACACTCTGTTATGACGTCAGTGGTGCTCGGGTCGCGCTGCAAGTGACGTTTTGGACAGTTTGATATGCGACTTGGGTGGTTAGATCAGGTTACTGCGTTCAGACTGAGACGCATCTTTAGAAATCAGATTTGAATCAGATCTGAAACCACATCTGATTGTGGCTCAGGTCGGATTTGTAAACATCAGATTCCATGTGTCCTACCAAAAATCTGTGTTACACTGCAGCCATGAGAAGCCTAATTAGCCTAATGAACAATATTAAATGCAGGGCAAACCACAGATAATATTATTATATATGATATCTATACAATGCAGACAGTGCACCTCAGGCAGGTAGCTGCGTTCTGTACAAAAGTGAAAGTGAAGTGAAACTGATCCTTTCCTCTCTTCTCAGTCCCATCTGCAGGTGCAACTAAAGGCAAGTCCTAATGATTTCTATCTATACACTGTCTTTTATTTGATAAAATGCATCATATGCAGAGAATTCAAGACATATTTAGGAGGATGCTCATTTCATGAGAATAGGTCTATTTATGGAAATCCAGCAAATCAGTCAAGTACATTGTTGTTAGCTTTTCACAGGAAAACTATTTTATTCACAACATCAAACCAAGTCAAACATGGAGCGGCCAAATGCAAACATCACAAACCTTATAGGCAGCGGTTTTCAAACCGTTTAGGGTCCAAGGCACAACAAAGGGTACGTAAAAATCTCAAGGCACATATCTGTATTCATATCTGCGTAAAATAGCTTCTATGACTATCACTCTTTGCGAAAAGACACAAATTACGAGCTCACAACACGCCACACAGATCTACTATTTCATTCACACATTTAATGTGTGTGAATGAATGAATGAATCAATAAATAAATAAATACATACATAAATTCGACACAACATTGGGATACCCCTGTACCTGTCAAAATACTTCAAAAACTTAAATGAAGTCCATGATACCAGAGGCAGCTCCACGGATCATGTTCAACCCAGATTTGGCAAAAAAAAGGGGAATGAACTCGTTCTCATGCAATACAACAAAAATGTGGAATGCCCTCCAAAAGGAGTAAAGGAGAGTAAAACCCTACTACTTTCAAAACTGCCCTAAAGGAACACTTTCAGGAGGCTGCAATTCCAAACTGGCCCCTGTCAAAGTCTTAACCTAACACCCCCCTCCCCCCAAACGTCTTTCTTTTTTCTTGTACATCCTACTATATAATTGGAGTAACCTCTGTCTGTCTTGGGTGTGTCTTGGGTGGTGGGTCGTCGACCGGGTATGGGCTAGTATTTCTTAATTTTCATACCAGTAACCTGTAAGCTTATGACGCTCTGTATAGTAGTGTATATCC
Organism: Gymnoscopelus braueri; assembly: GCF_963280865.1. NCBI lineage: Eukaryota > Metazoa > Chordata > Actinopteri > Myctophiformes > Myctophidae > Gymnoscopelus > Gymnoscopelus braueri. The sequence goes on from NC_137626.1 coordinate 10,343,943, forward strand.
GTCTGTCTCTTATAGGTCATCATGATTTGTGTGCGTGGGGACTCATTTTAAACAAGCTTAGTGCTAAGTTATCCAGTTTAGTAGACCTTGTATTGTGAATTGTACTTCCATGTACTATTTCTTACTAAATAAAGTACATCAATCAATCAATCAATCCAAATACATAAATAAATAAATAAATACATAAATAAATACATAAATAAATAAAGAAGTATATTTGTATTGTAATAATAATGTGTGGTTGTCACCGCTCTTCAAACACCAACCTCCTCAAAACCCACAAGGCCAATCCACGAACCATGGGCGACCGGGCTTTCTGCTCGGCCGCCCCGAACTGTGGAACACCCTCCCTGTCCACCTGAGAGCACCACAGTCGGTTGACTCCTTTAAGAGAGGACTAAAGACCTACCTTTTTAACAAAGCCTTTTTTTTTTAGCTACACTGGTTTTACCTCTATAGGCATTATGCCCCCATGTTTTCATTGTTTTGTTTTAGTTTCTCAGATGTTTTTAATGGTGTGATGTTTCTTTTTATGCAATTGCCTATTGTAGCACTTTGAGATAAATAAAATGCATTATTATTATTAAAATCCCAAGGCACACCTGGACTTGAGTCTGTTCTAATTCCATACACAAGACACCATTTGGGAAACAATGGTCGAGGGCAGGACTATTCCATTCAGTTGGACCAGATTTTAAAACAAAGATGGACAGGCATTTTCAATAGCCTATTTCTCTGGACTGCAGCGCATATTACAAGCTCGGTTGAGGTATGTATGCAATATGTTATTGTTGTTTCCAGGTATGTTACTATGTCACAGCTACTGTTCTTAACGAGACAAAATAGCATCATAAAAGCAGTGATCATCTTCCTAGCCATGATGTGTCTGAGAACCAACTCACCAGTGACTGTGGTGTGTTGTAAATTAAGGACTTGACTTCCCAGACGATTCAACGAAAATGGCAGATCTACAAGCTCACAAAGAGGTGCGACGCGTTGTGAGCTTGTAGATATAGGCTATTTCTGTTGTGTGACACCATCGTGCGACGAAGTATAAATTAGGCTTTTAAAGTGACAGTACATACATTGCCTTGACTGCAAGAACTTCCGTGCAATGATAGATAGGCCACAATATGTTTAACATATTGTGTAATGTTGCATGCCATACATGGCCCTATTTGTATTGTTTTCAACCCTTATGCTGAACTCCTTTAAGTATTGATATTGGTAAGAGTGTTGTTAGTGCTAAAAGTATTGTTTGATTTAATTACAGTTAGTGTAAAGAGTGTTGATAGTGTTAAGTATTGATATCATTAAGTGTTGATATAGTGTTAAGAGTGTTTATAGTGTTATGTATTGATAGTGTTTAGAGTTTCTAGGGTAAAACAGGTGGTTGAAGATTAAAACTGGTGGATTCTAGGGTAAAACAGGTGGTTGCTAAGTTAAAACAGTGATTACTTGCTATGGTCTAATAGGTGTTAGCAGTGCAGGCATGGTTTCAACCTCCTTCTCAGGGTTGGCTGTCTGGAACAAATATAAGAGAAAGAGAGAAAGAGAAAGAGAGAAAGAGAAAGAGAGAAAGAGAGAGAGAGAAAGAGAGAGAGAGAGAGAGAGATATGAGTTTGAGAATATTTTAACATATTTAATGTGGTTAACAAATGCTCACTGAAAGTGGCTGTTAGGAAGTTTTATAAAAAGCCAAAAGTCAAACTTTCAGTGTGATTCAGTGTGAAGTCATTCTGAGATGCTTCATGAATACAGACCTCACAAGATACATTTTCTTAACCAACATTAACAATGCTTTGACAGTAAATCATAAATGAATGTATACATTTGCCAACCAGTTCAGATTAGAATTATAATTTGATGTGTAAGGTGAACTCACAAACCTAAACAACCACGGCAGGTGTCCATTAAAAAGAGTCCTTCATTGATAACAGGCTGTGTGAACCCGAATGGATCTGAGTGCAACCGACCAAAATGGAACGGCAGCCATTGTTTTCTGTCCGCTGTTTTTGGTTTCGGTTTTAAAACTTGAAAACACTCAAACTTATTTTTTGAGGCACGGAATTTACTTTTAAGATATCGTTAGGATAGAATTTAGTTGTTTAACTTCGTATATGTGGTCAATTAATCATGACAGAGCCTATTTAAAAATAAAAATTCAGAGAACCGGCAGGGGCGGGCAGTGACACGCATGTATCCGAATAAGGCAACCTATTTTCGGCAAGACCCTTTCAAAAGTCCTGTTGCGTCACATTGGTCTGGTGGTGGCAAAAACGAAGTGCTGATTGGCTGAAGGGGAACAACTGCTGATTGGATGAAGGGGTTGTCAGTCAACGGTATTACTCCCGCCCTCCAGCCCACAGACAAAAACACACACAGGTTCTCATGTCAGACTAAAAATTCCAACACAAACTGCTTAATGAAGTTCTCAAACTCACCTTCAGGATCCACCACAGGCACAGGCTCCTTCTTTATACGCTCTGAAAGGAAATTCAAACACGTGATAAAATAACACAACATAGCATAACAGTATTATGAGGTTTCAGCAGTTGGCTTGTTTGGACACACACACACACGCGCACACACACACACACACACACACACACACACACACACACACACACACACACACACACACACACACACACACACACACACACACACACACACATTAAGGCATGAGGTTCTACAAAATGTCTTCTAAATCCTAACAGTTTTCTGAATGTTGCTATAATCAGTGGTTCTCAAAACCTTTTCATGTCAAGGACCTCAAAAAATTATATGTATTTGGCCGCCAACCCACATCTGAAAATATTTTGTTCCAGGGACCCCCCAGAAGAAAAGATTTGAGTTAAAAATGTTTGCTTTAAAAATATTTGCACAATTTTTCAAATATCTTTCAAAAAAAGCAGATCTTCAAACTCATAGCGCGACACTCGGTGCTTATGAGCCACTTATGAGACACTATGAGCTTGTAAATCTGCTATTTTTGAATAGCCAAAGTATAAAATAATGGTTTATGTGGTTACACAGATGCGTTCCCGGTTTTAATGGGTTAAAGGCAGTACAGTGTGCAACCAACTGAAGACTAAAACATGATGTTGCTTGTGAAATTGCATGTAGCTATTTAGCATTGTAAACCTGTTGTAATGTTATGTGTAACTTAAAATCAGTAGAGAAACTTGCCATGATATTTCACACCCAGCACCACCACCACCGCCACCAATATGACCAGTATGACAGCAACAATGCCTCCAACAATCCCTCCCACAGCTGTATGTCCTTAGGAGAAACAAACACACATTACCATTTATGGATTTAATTTGCTTTCAACAGCCAATTTCACCAAAAGTTGTTCTGATTGCATTCTCTCCTCTCCCTCTTCCTCTCAACAGACTACATCAGAACATGTTGACATTTGTCCTTAACAAAAAGAAAAAAGAAAAAAAGGAAGACTAGCCTACAAGTAGCCAGTATCCTCGGTCGGACTAGTTTTACTCCACTGGACATTTCATTTAATTTAGTTCATGTCATTGTACTTTTTTCTCCCTGATATCCAGCTGTTATACGATATACGAGCTGCACAGATTACAGTAAAATCTATCATTTATTTAATTATTATTATTATTTTTATTATTATTAGCCTACAACATTGTATTTGTTGAATCATTTCTTCCAGATCCAACAATGTAGAGTAGCATCAGTGGAGGCTTCAAACACATTGAGCTGATATATTATTATATTCAGCATCATGACTTACTTGAGATGTCACAATCTGTGTCAACAATTTAAGGTTAATTTAAAGTCAGTTAATTAATTAATTAAAGTCACTTTATTGAGGTCACAGGAGACACCAAGAATTACCAACACATCAAAATGTCTTCTTCACTGCGCTTCACTCAGACACACATGACCGGTTTTACCATTTCTGCGTTAACCCATTAAGACCGGGAACGCATCTGTGTCATTTTAAGATTTCTTTGGCTATTCAAAAATAGCAGATATACAAGCTCCTAGCACCGAGTGCCGCGGTACGAGCTTGTAGATCTTTTTTTTTTTTTTTTTAAACGTAAACAATTTGTTCAAATCTTTGAATACATATATACATTTTTAACTCAAATCTTTGCCTCTGGGGGTCCCTGTAACAAAATATTTTGAGATGGGGGTCTGCGGCCAAATACATATAATTTTGGGTGGTCCTTGACATTTTTTTTACTGTATAAATATATATGTATATATATATATATATATATATATATATATTCAAAGATTTGCACACATTTTCCAAGATTTAAAAAAAATAGCAGATATACAAGCTCATAGTGTGGCCACGCTATGAGCTTGTATATCTGCTATTTTTTAATAGCCAAAGAAATCTAAAATGACAGAGATGCGTTCCCGGATTTAATGGGTTAAGAGCCAAAATAATTGTCAAAATAAGCAGTGCTGACCCTGTAACACAGTGGATCAATGTCTACACATCGTGGAGTAAACGACATACCTTCGTAGAGCGGGTTGCTACGGGGATCACTCTGCGCCACACTGACTGGGTTCTTCATTTCACAAAATACGTTTTTAACCCTCCTCCCTTCTTCATCATTGGTGATATTCAAATATGCAGGGTTCTGTCCAGAGTCAGACACCTTCCATTTCCTTTCATCACTCTTCCAGCGATAGGTGACGGGACCTGAATCTGTGATGTCCCCTCCTTCACAGACCAGCATGCAGTTGGTAGCTTGATGTGAACAAGTCAGGGGCTTGACAGCCACCGATGGCTTTGGGACTTTCTCTGTTGAGGGAAAAATAATGAACACAGTTCAGAATTACCCTAGTGATGCTGTCACCAGACAGCAGTTAAAACATTTTCTATATCTCCCATTAAGACCGGGAAAGAATCTGTGTACTTTTTAGATTTCTTTGGCTATTCAAAAATAGCAGATGTACAAGCTAATTTTTTGAAAAATCATCAAAATGTGTGCAAATCTTATATATATATATATTTTGGAAAAAACGTATGTTGCTATAATCAGTGGTACTCAAACTTTTTCACGTCAAGGACCCCACAATTATATGTAGGCTATTTGGCCTACATATCTTCACCCCATCTCAAAATATTTAGTTGCAGGGACCCCCCAGAAGCAAAGATTTGAGTGAAAAATGCTTTAAAAACATATATATTCAAAGATTTGCACACATTTTCACGATAAAAAATAAATAAATAGCAGATATACAAGCTCCGCGCTATGAGCTTGTACATCTGCTACTTTTGAATAGCCAAATAAATCAAAAAATGACAGAGATGCTTTCCCGTTCTAAATGGGTTAACTGGCACAGCGCTGATTATTTTCAGCATCACATTAAGTAGCAGGGACTAAACATTCTGTTTAACTTTTTCTCTTTTCTTCTTTCACCCCCCCCCCCCCCCCCGAATAACACTGAACCAATTAAAAGTATTAAAGGTAGGGTAAGTGATATTTTTTGGTTAAAACAAAAAGTATTTTGTTAAAAGGTTAAAATACTATATTCTGATAGTAATCATTGCTATAGAGTGTTTGTTCAGTAACAGATGTCTCCCTGTCTCTCCAGCTCTTTAATAAACAGAAAATACATTTTTCGGTAGGTGTCAAAATCTCAGCCAATCAGGAGAAAGTACCCATTTTTAAGCTTAATTTGTATAGTGTTCCAGTTAAAATTTTGTCTGCTCATTTCTTAGTGTCATCACTTCCAATTTCACTTGTTTAATCTATATCCTGATTGAGTTCTCTGTCCTGGTTGGATAAAATTGGAAATGAAACTACAAAAAAAAAAAAAAAACTACAAAATACATTTTCTGTTTTATAAAGAGCTGGAGAGACATGGAGACTCTTTATATGGACAGGACACTCTATAGTAACGAGCACTATCAGAACATTGACCCATTTTGCAATTATTTGAAACTTTGCAAATCACTTACACTACCTTTAAGAGCTTGCGACTAAATATTAATTACATTAGATAATACTTTTACTTCTACTCCACTACATTGTACTTTTACTCGACTACAATTATTTGAAAAATGTAGTTGCTTTGTAGATTTTGGATTATTATTACAAATAATCTGAACATTTGAAAATAGCCGATCTACAAGCTCATAATGTGTTGCGATGCGACGCATTGTGAGCTTGTAGATCTGCTATTTTCAAATGATTTTTATACATTCGAAAACTTGAAATGGGACATTCTGCATAATGAGTACTTTTACTTTTGGTACTTTGAGTACATTTTAATGCCAATACTTTCATACTTTTACTTTTTCCACCACAGCACAGTTCATACTTACTGATCACTGCAACCTTGTAAGTCTTGCTCTGCACTCGACCGTTTACCTCCACAGAATATATTCCACTGTCTTCTATGATCATGTTGTTGATGATCAACTTTCCAGTGTCTTTATTCAATTCTGTGCGGTCTCTATATATCCCATAGTAATCCACATCAGGACCAAAGCCCTGATCCCATTCTGCTACCTTATTGGGGCCATGTTTCCACAGGATGCCAGTGATGGGTTCAGTAACAGAGGTAATATCTGGATCCAATTCAAGCGTTTCTCCCAGTTGTATGTATTTCACTTCTTGCTGGGCTGTGGAGAAAATGATTTCAGTCAAATGAAACAGTTAGAGCAGCCAGTAATTATAATAAGTATTATAGTAAGTATCTACTGTATACCACCAGCTGGCTTTTAAAAGCAATTTAAGCTATAACTAGCGTAGTTTGAACTTGGTGTGAGGTGGCTGGCTCCTGATATGGATAGTAGAATGAAGACTTTGTAACAAAAATAGGTCGCTATACCAGACTGAAAATAAAATACAATAAACAAAAACTCAATAATCTCTAAGACCCAACCATACATACATACATAAAATATGTGCAGGGCCCCTAGTGTAGGAAGGTCAAAATGTGACTTTATGGTAGATTAGCTATTTTTACTTTTGTCTGTGCGTGCATGAATACAATTCTAGTCTACTGATTTCACGTCTAGGACAAAACAGCATTGTGTACTATGTATTTTATTTGCATTTTACACGTGTATCGAGGAAAGCACACACAGAAAAAAGTAATCCACCACATAGTATGGCCTTTGACATGAGTGACAGCAGCAGCTTGGATCTAGTTGATACAGGACAATTGATCTTTATGGTTAAAGGTAGGGTATGTGATTTTCTTTGTTTAAAATAAGTGTTAAATAGCTCTATATTCGGATAGCACTCATTGCTATAGAGTGTTTGATCAGTAACAGGAGTCTCCATGTCTCAGCTCTTTATTAAACCAAAAATACATAAGGTCGGGATACCAATATTATCCAAGAAGAATAGAGAACTCAGACAGGATACAGATAGCTCAGTCAGGATGCAGATTAAACAAGTGAAGTGATGACACAAAGAAATGAGCAAACAACATTGGAAGTGGTCTGGAACACTGTACGAATGAAGCTAATAAAATGGGTAGCCTATACTCTTCTGATTGCTGGAGAGACAGTAGCCCTAGAATGTCTGTGATCTATCATCTTACATACATTTCATGTATTCCAAATACATGAAATGTATGTAAGATCACAGACATTCTAGGGCTAGAGAGACAGGGACACTCCTGTTACTGAACAAACACTATATAGCTATGATTACTATCAGACAATCGATGTTGGCGATGTTTCCCATTCAACCCAGAACGTATTTTGCGGCATTTCAGCCGATTCAGCACCATGGAGAGCGGAAGGGGGTGTTTATCGGTACAATGAGATTTAGGTCCATTACGTCTAGAGCGCTAGCACAGGCTCCAGATAACGTTATGTTTCTATACTGTACCTGATGTCAGGATGAGTCCAGCTGCTGTCAACAGACAGACGAACCATGAAGCTCTGAGGAGACGAGCCTTCATGCTGATGATCTATAACTAATCATCAATAGTAGGCCTACATACGAACACAGCAGGGCACAACCACGATCATGGCATAATGTAAACAACAGACACTTCTTTTGGGGTTTTATATGGCGGTTGGCATCCATAGCACTCGGTACATCAGCGCCACCCAAAGTCCAAACTAGTGTAGGGCAGCCCTGGTCTGAGTTCTCCCTAACGCTCTGCCAGCCGCGCTGCTCTGCTCATAGACCCAATAATTACACTGCCGTGCGAGGTCTCCGTCTTTAGTAAAAAAAAAAAAAAAAACTATTTCGCTACTCACCGAAACAATGGCTGTTTTGTGTTGTTGGAAGTCTATTCTCCAGGGTGGGAAGCCTCTCAGCACCCCACCTTCTCTGTATAATACACTTTTTGGGCAGAAAATGAAATATGTCCGCCAGACGGAAATTATTTTAGTTACTCCACTGCGCCCTCTAGAGATCTGGTCAATATAAATTACCATTGACCAGAGGCTGTCCACCCAAAGTGATCCTAACATCCTATTCACCGTAGGGGATCACGGCAGTCTATATTATATTAAACCCTGTGAGACTCCATTTTCTGAGTTGGTGTGAATGAATCCTTCCATCAGTGGAGCCTACAGTGGTGGAAAAAGTACTCCAAATTTGTATTTAAGTAAAAGTATCAATACCCTATTGTAAAGATAATCTGTTAGAAGTACAAGTTAGATATTCAAAATGTACTTGAGTAAAAGTACAAAAGTATTGGCATCAAAATGTACTTAAAGTACCAAAAGTAAAAGTACTCATTATGCAGAATGTTGTCCAGTTTCCCAAGTTTTCAATTTTATTTTTTTGAAAATAGCTGATCTACAAGCTCAAAATGCATCAAATCGCGACACATTGTGAGCTTGTAGATCGGCTATTTTCAAATGGCCGAAATGTATATATGGCTGAAGTGGGTAATACGTTTTCTAATAATAATCAAAATCTACAAAGTACTAAAGTTTTCAAAAAAATTGTAGTGGAGTAAAAGTATAATATTTGCCTCTGAGATGTAGTGGAGTAAAAGTTAAAGTACTGAAAATTGGAAATACTCCAGTTAAGTAAAAAATACCTCAAAATTGTAATTAAGTACAGTACTTGAGTAAATGTTTACTTAGTTTACACCACTGGTAGCCTAGCCCCCCTCCCCTTCATTTCTGGAAGGGGGATGGATGGTTTACCAGGCTACTGGTAGCCTATTATTCAAATCTACCTCACTTATGTCGACAATGTTCAAGAATCTCCTGGCTGCACCACCTTGATTCTTTCAGAGTTCCCCTTTCATAGCTAAATTTAAAATCATGGCAATGAATGAAAGAAATTGGCTCTTGTTCATGCATACTGATCAGCTCTTTTCATTTTTGCCACCATTTACTGTTGTACTGCAACCATTGTAATGTTCCCTCCAGTATCTTCACAGCTTTGACATCGAGTTAATTCCCTTTCTGCTCTAATCTTATTCACCTTCATACTGACATACATGAATCCTGCATGATGATTTCCACTTCAGTGTAGACTCTGTATTGTTCTGTATACATTCCTCCTCCGTTTTTCTTTCCACACCACATCTTCTTACTCGTCTACATACTCCTACTGTAGCCTACATATATATACAACAGTATAACACCTGAGAGGTCTCTTATCTAGGGAGTAGTCATGACCACAACTTTTCACAGAAATACACTTTTATTCACAACCCTGCATCAACGTGTGTGTGTCTCACAAGATATAGTAGAACATTTACATAGAGCCATCAGAGCACAGAACCAATACAAGTGGCAAAGAACCCCCAGAAATGGTGAGAGAGAGAGGGAGAAAGGGCAAGAGAGGTGGAGAGAGGAGTGGAAGCGAGTGAAAAAGAGACAAATGAAGTGAATGAGGTGTTCTGAAACATTGATTGAAGAGGGACAGTAAGTAAGGGATAGGGATGGAGGTCTAGTAAGTGATAATGATAATGTGAATTCCTGGACCTGAAATGCAATGAAATCTCACATACACAACACATTTGTAATACTAAATAGTACGTATGTTAGTATGGTATTTCGGACGCAGCCACCACAGTGTACACATATTTTCTTAAAAGTAAAAGTCTTGCATTCAAAAGCTTACTTTAGTTAAATACAAAAGCATTAGCATACAAATACTGAACATGTATTATAAAAAATAAAACAAATAGCTAGAGTAAAAGTAATCATAATACTGCCTTATGCCATAGCAAAAATGAATGCTGCATAGCCTGGACAGATAAGTGCTCTGGGATTGGTTAGTCCAGTGCTAGGCACCAACCAGTCGACCAATGCTGTAACTCTTGTCCCAACACTGGTGCCAACTCTGGTCCCCACAATCAACCAATCCTGTAACAATGTCACTGAGAGAGATTATGGTTTGTAAGCGACAGGCCCTAGTCCACCACTAGGGCATGCTGTAAAAAACAGAAATTGAAAAAGATGGCTGTTGAAAACAATTCAGAAATAGCAGTCATTGTTGTTAATGTTTGACGTTGAATCATGTCCTTAGTGGAACTCCTATGATAGATACACACAATACCTAAACAAATGTCAGCTATTTCCATGAACAAATTAGAAGCAGTTCTCTGGGCATGATGCTAAATTGAAGCCCTGCGGCCACCACAAATACAAGTGAATTGTAAAGAGTACACTGATGAAATGTTGTTCCTCATGTGTGATGCATATTTGATCAAACATGACACATTATTATTGATAGAAACCTTTAAGACTTACCATACGCTTCTGCCTTTTTACCTCCTGATTCGTCCTGAGTAAAGAAGAAAAGGTGCAGGATTATGCAACGGCTAAAATGTAACTTAGTTAGCATGTTATGTAGACAGATGCCAGGTCATTGTTGGCCTGGCATCCTATAGTGTGTATAGTTTCAATGTAGGCTGATGATAGGTTCTTGGTTTACGTATGTATTAGTTATTATTAGATTATTGGTTTACTTATGTATTACTTTATTATTAGATTACTATTTTTAAGCATTTGATGTATTATGTGTATTATGATGTATTATCTTGTGTCCTTGCTTACTGTAAATCGCTCTGGATTAAGAGCGTCTGCTAAATGCCTAAACTGTAAACTGTTAGGAAATCAACACCTTTTTTAGAGACCAAAGTGCATGGGGACGCTTGACAAGAACAAGCTTGTGTATGTAATGAGAGGCACGCCATTCCCATGTGGATCTCAGACTTCATGTAGCCAGCCTGGGACGTTAGTCACCTATGACAGTGGTTCTCAACCTTTCGAGGCTGCGACCCCCCAAATAATCATATTTGAACTGGGAACCCCCACCCTGACAAGCACTTGGAATTGTAGGAGTTGAGACATTACATTATTTAGTTTGACTCGGTTCCACAGATAAATATATATAAAATAGCAGATCTACAAGCTCACAACGCCACGCAGCGCTGTGAGCTTGATAAATAAGATATTATTTTCAAATGTTTTGCCTCTTTCTTATATTATTTGACAATTTGGCCAATGTTTGACCAGTTTTTATAGTACTTTTGATGCAGTAATTGTCTTTTTCTTTTTTGAGGTATTATATTAAAAAGGTCTTAAAAGTCCTTAAATTGTCACTTCACTGTCATCTGGGGACGCCGCAAAGTCATGTGGGGACCCCCGTGGGGGTCCCGACCCACAGGTTGAGAACCACTGATCTATGACATATCTACAAATATGTATCTATGAGTCATATGATAAACCCCTGCATAGTCACACCATAAAAACTACATGACATCATTATCATATTATTTTGCATCACAGCTTTTTTCTGTTCTGGCCCCACAGTGGTGGAATGAACTCCCCACTGATGTCAGGACAGCAGAGTCACTGCCCATCTTTCGCCGCAGGCTGAAAACCCACCTCTTCAGGAAACACTACCCTTCCTCTTTGCCTGGCCTACTTGTTGTTAACTAGTTGTACGAGCTCTTGTTTTATTGGATCTTGTTTATTCGATACACTTATTTGTTTTAGCTCTTGCTCATTTGATTTTCTTATTCGTCTCATCTGTTTAAGAAAGTAGGTAGCTGATATATTGCACTTGTACCTTAGCGCTAGGTATACTCTTAGTTGCTTGTTTTAGAAGAGAATGCACATAAGACTTCTGGTGATTAGTAGGTTCGTTCCCTACCTAAGTATGTTGAATGCACTTATTGTATGTCACTTTGGATAAAAGCGTCTGCTAAATGACTGTAATGTAATGTAATGTAATGCACCTTGGAATGTAATAAAACATCCATGAATACATATAATATACATTTGCCTGCCACTTAAGGTAAGAATTATAATTTCATTTAATTTCATCCTAAACAACCAGTGCAGGTGTCCATTAAAAAGTCTTTCATTGTCAAGATGAGAGGATCACACATCATGCTCCACTACATTTCGGAGGCAAATATTGTACTTTTACTCCACTACAATTATTAAACTTCTGGTTAATAGTTACTTTGCAGATATAAATTATGGCATTATAAAACATACATTAACCACTTTAGCCTGATTTTATACCTAGGTTATTTGAAAATAGCCGATCTACAAGCTCACAACGCGTCGCATCGCGAAAAATATTACATTTTAGTACTTTTACTTTTGGTACTTTAAGTACATTTTGATACCAATACTTTTGTAATTTTACTCAAGCACATTTACTTGTAACAGAGTACTTATACATTGCAGTATTGATACTTTTTTTTTTCCATCACTGCTTTATAGCAACTCTCTGCCAGTCGTCACAGTCAGCTGGATGAACTGATGATTGGAGGTTTATTATGAAGACACACATATCATGCGTTATGGTTGTTATGCTCATCCCTAATGCATACTATTATTATTTTCATAATGACAATAATGTTTCATAATTATTATTATAGATATACTCCAGACCAAGTCACATCACAAACTACTCAAATAAAGTTCTCACTCACCTTCGGGAATCATTCACAGGCACAGACCCACGTTAAGAAAACATCTTCTTTATATGACCTGAGATTAAATACAAACACAGTGATAACATAGCAAAACATAACAGTATTAAGAGGTTTCAGCAGTTGGCTTGTTTGGACACACACACACACACACACACACACACACACACACACACACACGCACGCACGCACACAGGACGCACACACACACACACACACACACACACACACACACACACACACACACACACACACACACACACACACACACACACACACACACACACACACACACACACACACACAGTAAAGTGTGCAACCAACTGAAGATTCAAACATGATGCTGCTTGTGAAATTGCATGTAGCTAGAACATTGTAAGCATGTTGTATGATATGTGTAACATAAATGGATACTATTATTATTTTCATAATGACACTATTTTAGTTATTATTATAAATTACTTGGAGGTTCAACTCCAGATCAAGTGAAAAAACATCTTTATACGATCTGAGATGAAATTCAAACACAGTAATAACAGAACATATGAGGTTTCAGCTGCTGACACACACACACACACACACACACACACACACACACACACACACACACACACACACACACACACACACACACACACACACACACACACACACACACACACACACACACACACACACACACACACACACACACACACACACATTAAAGGCAGTACAATGCATACAGTAACTGACAATAGATTAAACGTGACATTTGCTTGTGAAATTGCATGTAGCTATTGAACAGTAACTTTGTAAGCATGTTGTGTGTTATGTTGTAACTTATAATCAGTAGAGACACTTACCACGAAATATCACACCCAGCACCGAACCAACTACAAGGATGGTAGCAACAATTCCTCCAACAATCCATCCCACGGATAGAGGTTTAGGTACTTAGGAGAAAAAAACATTTAAATGTAATTTCACCTAAATTTGATAGCACCCCCCCCTTCTTATTTCAATGAAAAGGTAATTTTTTTGGCATGAAATAACTTTACTTTGTCAAAGCAAGTGTCAAATAAAACAAACAGAAAATAAATGTATGTACAGTAAAGGATATAGCCCTACTAGAATAAGGATAAGCAGAGCTGTGCAACACTTTGGGCCCTATCTTCCGCCAAATTCCGCTAAATGGCAGCACAATTATCACTGCTATTTTTTGACCGATGCAGTTGTAATTTTTACGCCCGGTGACCACATTGTTTTACATAACAAATGATCTGCATTTAGGGTCTATGGGCGTGTTGGTCTCAAGGGGCAGATCAATTATTTCAAGCACTTGATTCTTCATGAATACAATCAAAGGTGCTGGAAGTGAAAATTATTATTATTTTTATCGTTTTAGTTTTTGTTAAAAAGTTCAAACTCTATATTCTGATAGTAATCATTGCTATTGAGTGTTTGTTCAGTAACAGGGGTCTCCCCATCTCCCCCGCTCTTTAATAAACAGAGAATACAGTTTCAGGTGGGTCACCAAATTTCATCCATTACCATTTGTCACAATTGATTTTGTAGTGTTCCAATTCCAATTTTGTCTACTCATTTTGTTTAACCACTTCCAATTGCACTCTTTTATGTAGCCTGTATGAGTTATGCGTTTGCTGTTGGAAAATATACATGTAAACTAGGACAAAAATGTAAAGAAGTGCCTGTGGCAGCCTTTTCTTGACGGATTTTCTTAGTTTTGGCTCCGTCTTAGTGCTCAGGTATTCTGCCATTGTGTATTCTCTGTTTAGGGCCAAATAGCACTCCAATTTCATATTCTTTTTAAATGTTGTTAGTTTTTTGCTCTCGGTTGTTGTTGTTATGCCGGCAACTTTTTATTTGTCATCGTGAATGTTGCATGTTGCATTTATTTCAGCTACAATCATGCAGCATCGACAGATATTATACATTCATCTTCATGACTTACTTGACATGTCACATTATGTTCCAACAATGTAAGGAGAAAACAAAAATCACATGTAATGTGTTGAAAAATGTGGATATTATGATAGAAGTACAACACAGAATCATAACATTCATTCTTCAAGGGACAATGCATATACTTACTGGTCACTTCAACCTTGTAATTCTTGTTCTGCACTCGACCGTTTACCTCCACAGAGTATATTCCACTGTCTTCTATGTTCATATTGTTGATGACCAACTTTCCAGTTTCTTTATTCAAGTCAGTGCGTTTTTTATATATCCCGTAGTAATCCACATCAGGACCAAAGCCCTGGTCCCATTCTGCTACCTTATTGGGGCCATGTTTCCACAGGACACCAGTGATGGGTTCAGTAACAGAATTTTTATCTGGAAGCAATTCAAGGATTCCCTCCAGTTGTATGGATGTCACATCTTGTTGAGCTGTGTGGAGAAAATTATTTCAGTCAAGTTGAATCATTAAAGCAGTCAATAATGAGATATAGTAGAATGAACGGTTTAGTAGCAAAAATAAGCATCTATACCAGGCTAATACGAGAAAAAAAGAAGGGAAAAAAACACAACTCAACCATCTCTACAGCATATAGCATAGACAATCTTAAAGACAAAACCATGCATACAGCAGGAGTGAAATATGTGTCATGTTCATTTCTGTATATACAACCATATGGAATATGACATGTTAGATCTGTCATGTAAAGCCTCAACCACAAGGGTGGGTCGACGATTCGAGCTCCAGAGGAACGTAATATTTATTATTTCGTTAATCCCAAATTCAACAAAGCTGCACGCAGTAACTTATTTCAGTGAACATTAGTGTTGTTCTCCTTGAGGTAGCTATGTGTTTGGCATATGTAGCCTTTTATTCCTTTAAAAGGTCTGCTGGGTCTTGATAAAAATATTAAACGGCTGACACTGAGTTATTTATTTATTTGTATCAATACCAGACTTTGGGTGGGGCTGGGGTTTGAATAGTACAAGCTGCAGCTTGTTGCTGCAGCTCCCATGGGTGATGGGTGGGTGGGGGTTTTGAACTATAGCCTCATTGTGAGAATAGAGACAATGGGGGGAAATGTCTAAGTCTTCTTCTAAGTAAGTAGCCTAGTAGGTCGGAGATAGCCTTAGATCAAGACTATCATAGATGTATTAAATTGATTTTTAACATACATTGATTTAATACAGCCCCCCCGCCAGTTTGCCCTGGAATTTCACCAGTAAAGCCCGTATTCCAAACATGTACAAATGCTAAATATAAGGTGCTTACGCGCTTGCCACCATTGTTAACTAGGTGTCCGGAGTATTTGTGCAATGTATTAGTCCATATTTTTCAATAAAGAAGTGTTTTAATCCCGCCTGTGGCCGATTCTGTTTGAAGTTCCCAATGGGCGGTAGTGACGGGGCGCATCCGGTGAAAGCCGGAATTACACTAAATGTAAACAGAACGTAAACGCGGGAGGGAAGTGTCGTTCGGCCATAGAATGGCCTAACGAGTAACGACATACATCGTATGGACTAATACATCGCACAAATACTCCGGACACCTAGTTAACATTTGGGGCAAGCAGCTAAGCACCTTATATTTTGCATTTGTACATGTTTGGGGAAATACGGGCTTTACTGGTGACATTCCAGGGCAAAATGGAGGGGGGGGGGGTATTTTACCATTAATAACATTATATGACGATCATAATTCAAATTAATAGGCTACTAGTACTTGTAGCACATTTCACGCTATAGCATAATTAAAAAACACATTTAATAAACAAACTTAAAAATACATAAATAAACTTCATAAAGAGGTTTTGTTGGTTTTCAAACCGAGGTTAAAGCCAGACGGGATGAGTCGGGTGTGTCCATGTTATAATAAATGTTTTAAAGTGACTGAAGATCTCTACCTGATGTCAGGATGAGTCCAGCTGCTGTCAACAGACAGACGAACCATGAAGCTCTGAGGAGACGAGCCTTCATGTTGATGATCTATAACTAATCATTAATACATACCAATACAAAACACAACCACACACACACGCGCGCGTTAATGGCGGAGTATTTAATCCGTTATCGGATCTGGATCAACAACTTGATAGAAAGCAATCAAACTAAAGAATAGTCCTGTTGTTTAGAACAGTGAAAACATGTTTGTTAAATGAAATCACGAGCGGTTTTGCATGATATCACTCCAAATATCGCTGAAACAAACGTGAGCGAAAACGAGCTGCCTATCGTAGCCTACTGAGGTCTGCCTGTACACACGTTCGCCCCTCCCGTTTGTGTATGCGAGAGCTGGCGAAAACTTCTGGGAACTCAGATTAGTACACACGTCACACGGGGTTGTGACACCAGGGGTCACAGTTGCTCAACATTTAGAGCAGAACAATCCAGATGGCGTTTCGCTAATAATACCAGATACTTTTTTTGATTGATTTAATACTTTATAACAGTTTGCAAAGACAAGCACAGGGAAGTACAGTTCAAAGGTCTGTTAAAATTATTTTAATCCCAAGAAAGCACTATGGCTTGTTTCCATTGGGGTCCTTTAAAGGACTCCTTTATACTCAATTCATCGAATAATATAATATATATACATAGGCTACCATATATGTATATGTATATATATATATATATATATATATATATATATATATATATATATATATATATATATATATATATATATATATATATATATATATATATATATGTGTATGTTAAATATTGAAAAAAAACTACAAAACATTTCAAAGTACAAAGTTCAAGCTTATGTGTCCACAGCAAGCTGAATTTGTAAAATTGTGAATGAAGTTTCTAGGTGAAAGTATGAAGGAGTTGTGAGGAGCAACATTTCCCCAATGATTTGCATTATAAACTTGCAAAGTTAAATATTTCAAAAACGACTAACCATTTCAAAGATTCATGAACAAGCATACCATAAATGTCTATAAATGTTGCAGTTTGAATGGGGTTTCTAGGTGAAAGTATATGTAGATCTAGTTAGTGACGAAAGGTTTTGAGCCGAGGAGATATAATAATAGTGAGGAGAACATAGGAAATAATAATAATGGTAATAATAATAATAATAATAATAATAATAATAATAATAATAATAATAATAATAATAATAATCCATGATCAATCACCATTACCTAAATGCCACATCAAACAAAACAATAAAATGTATCCAAAAACAACCAAGGTTTTAAATGATTACATCAAGTTATTCAGTTAATTTCCAGTTACGTAATCTCATCTGATATTATCTTATCTTATATTCTTTGTCTGTATACTGAAGAATGTTTTGGTTGAAAAAACGTTGGTGCTAGAAAGTACCAGACCATACAGTATGTTCACTTGGCTGAATAACAAGAACACCAACATATACAGAAATGTCTCATGTATTGTAGTTTTCTTTCACTTCTTAGACAAAGTAGAATAACAACACAGACCGAAAAGTACTTTGGAGTTACCATCATAAACTCTGGGCCTTTCGGTTGCAATGGCCACTTTGAGTCTGATCCTAAAATCATATTGTATTGTTTTATGAAGTGTTGGCCTTTCCCAAGGTTATCTACATTAAATAGTCAACATTTTATATTGCCCTGTGTAGTGGACTATTGTTTTATACCCACATGTGGCCTTATGGTTTTAAGACTCTCAGAGACTTTTCATACTGTACATGAAGAACACCTCATACATTTGACTGTAACTTGACAAAAGTAATTCTGTAATTCTAGAAACAAAAGGAAATACACTACACATTGTTTTCATGACACATACACAATTAAACAGTAGGATTTTCATTTTGATTGAAGCTTGTAAAGAGGAAAATAGCCGACTATGTTAATATCATCCCTGGACCATTGTTTTGTGCTCCTATTAATAAGTGGTGAGTCCTCTCCGGTGATTCCTCTCCGTGGAACCATCACAAATGGTTAACCATCATAGAGAGAGAGAGAGAGAGACACAGAGAGAGAGAGAGAGAGAGAGAGAGAGAGAGAGAGAGAGAGAGAGAGAGAGAGAGAGAGAGAGAGAGAGATTATCTTGTGTCAAATCTTATTTTGACATGAGAGAATTTAAATACATTGTGGTCAACTTTAACGATATCAAGACATCCATTGTTAAGGTATGATGTCATCAATGTTAATCATTATGGTCGAGTAATCATGTTTCACAACCCTTTGTGGGAGGGAGAACTCTACCAGCAATAAAACAGAGACAGCTTAAGTTCCAGGAGGGCATCCGGACAGCACAAGAAGAAACAGTTGTTTGACTGGAAAGAAGAGGTAAGGGAGCGCTGTGCTTAAAATATTGTAAGAGAAAACTAATTAGAGCTCACAACTAACTGCTTGGGGTGCAAGTAGAAAGAACTATAATAATTTGTAAAAAAATAAATACATGTAAAAACAGGTCAGATAATCTCAGTTTTAGAGGGAACTAGCCTACTGTAGAGGTGCAAAGTACTTTGAAATAGCCTATAAATGTATTTTCACCTCATACTGTAGATAACCACTTGATCTCTCCTGTCCTTATTCTAGGGCAAACATTTGGCGAAAATAGCAGATCTACAAGCTCACAACATGTCGCAAAGTGATGCGTTGTGAGCTTTAAAATGGCTATAGTGTTGACCCCGGTCATCTATGTATAGAATTTAAGTGGTTGTACGGTACAAGTAAATGTTATTCAACTGAAATGAGTATAGTTTCAGGTAAATTAGAATACATCCATATAAAACTAGAAAATGTGCTCCTCGGAGCACAGTCTCCGCCAGGTCAGGTAGGTATGATATGAGTGATGTCATCATGTCATCATGTGTCTCGCTAGCCAATCACAGCTGGTGACAGACGGACACACACACACACAGAGACAATCAATTCATCATAAAATAGCAAGCCAAACATGGCATGCTAACAAAGTTTTAAAAGTGCTGAAAGTGTCTCATTTGCCAGGTAGCCTAGTGATGCTGTGTGAAGCTATGCTGTGGACTTCCTCAGACCAGGAGACAATGATAAGTGGTCCTGGTCCTGTGTTTGACCATCTCCAATCATCACTGTCCTCAACCGTCACACACAACCGGCTCACACCAAGGTACTGTAGCCCAGTGGTTCTCAAACCTTTTCATGCATTAGCAACCAAGCAAGTCCAGTTCGACCAGGTGAGGTGGGTCAGGTATTAGGGGGTTTGTGTTTGTTAAGGAGCCTAATGGCAGCCTTCTTGAATAGAGAGGCACCATATCTCCTAGGTGCTGAGGTTGATGTGTTGATGCTTCATGGAAATTATGGAAAATCCGAAAGCACACCAATAACTCCACAGCAGCAAAGACGGTTGAGTGCTAATTCCTACAAACATGACAGTTTTGTGTATATTTGAAGGTGTAGAATCAAGCCAGTGTTATAATAATTCCTGGTACAAATAAATATCTATGCCATGGGTGGCATAGATATTTATTTTGACTATTCTCTACTGTAGTATTTGACGCTGGAGTTTCTATAATCTCTGCCATTGTAATTTTTCGGGGAGGTCAAGTAAGTGAATACTATGTCACCTTTCTCCACCAGGACCAGGACTGAAGACAGGGAGAGGCAGCTACCATTGCATCTCAGCAGGGAGGACGACACGGAGCAGCTGTCATGTGAGTGGAGCGCCTCGTTTTCCTCGCTAACGTTACGCATCTGGGACGCAGAAGGAGCAGGAAAGCCATCTGGGGAAGACTGTCACCGTGAACAGAGACGGAAACAAAGTTCACCTTCCTCATCATTCTTGGCATCTTCGTCACGGCAACCTAAAAACTGCATTGTTTGAAGTTTGTTTGCTGTATTTATGAAGGACACATGGATTCATGCTATTTATTTGTCTTGCAATGATCCATATAAAAGCAATCATGTTATTTACATATTTGTTGTTTTCAGAGTAATCATTTCAGACAAAAGGCTGGCAAATAATTACCATTTAAGCCCTGTTTCAAAAATCTACAAGCTCACAATGCATCACATTTCGACACGTTGGGAGCTTTACTTGTAGATTGACTAGTACAGGCTATTTTTGAAGGGGGGGGGGAATAAAGACATTTGAACATTAAAAAAAACACACGTCTATAACATGTTCAGGTTCAAGGTTCTTCTTTAATGTTTCATCTTGTGTACAGGTACATAGGAGTTAAACTTATTTTTGTTTGGCTTACTTCAGACATTGTAGCATGTCTGAAACAATAATAGTTATAATAGTAAAGAAAAAAATTAGAAAACAAGAGCAAAAAAGACAGTAGGCAATGCTATAAGATAATAAAATAGGTCAGTTATATGTACCATGTATATGCACAGCGTATTATATACACCCATTAGCCATTATATACGTACATCCATCTACACGTGACATGATAGATAGATGGATGTACATGGATGTAAGGTATACAGTATGTACAGAGAAATAGACAAATTAGAGTAAAAACTGCTGTCTAGTTTTTACTAGAGTTTCTGAGCTGTATGTTTGACCGAGTGCGTTTGTTCGAATGTCCATATGTATGAGCACGGTCTCAACAGCTGCAGCTGATATTTAATATGTACTTAACATGGGAAAAAACACTTAAAAGTTGTTCAAATGAGTAAAAAATACTTGAAAGTAAATAAAGTGAGTAAAAATACTTAAATGTAAATACATTGAGTAAAAATATTTAAAAGTATAAAACGAGAGTAAAACATACTTCAAACTAAATAAATTGAATACAAAAAAATTGTGTTTCCACCAACTGCTTTCCAATTGTTATACTGTAGTATCTTCTTGTACATACAATACTTATATTATGTTCCTATTATAATTATGTCCCTGCTGGGTAATTACTTATTATCCATTTATACCCTAATACCCATACGTTTGCTTTGAGTTTACTGGATAATAACGTAGTATCTTCTATTAAATTCTAAATTCAATTATGATAAACATTTTTAAATAAATAAGAGTTTCAGGCCACTGTGTTTTCATCATATCAAATGTAGTCCTATGTTGCACTGAGAAGAGCAATGGTCACTGAGTTATGGCCATTTGAAGTTAAGCCATTTCAAGCTCACAATACGTCGCATCGCGACGCATTGTGAGCTTGTAGATTGGCTATTTTCAAATGTCCAAAATGTATGTAGGACTGAAATGCATGTTTTGTAATAATAATCAAAATCTACAAAGTAACTAAAGTTTTCAAATAATTGTAGAGGAGTAAAAGTACAATATTTGCCTCTGAGATGTAGTGGAGTAGAAGTAAAAGTACTGAAAATTGGAAATACTCAAGTAAAGTAAAAAAAACACCTACAAATTGTACTTATGTACAGTACTTGAGTAAATATACTTAGTTACTTTACACCATTGTCTACCAGGCTAACACCTTGTGCCATTCATATGGCGTTCTTGAGTAGGCTCCTTCCAGGGCCCTTTCCTGTTGTGCTGTGAGGGTCCATGTCTCAGCGAGTGGATGAAGGGGACAAAGGAGAGGAGGTAAGGGAAGGTGTGTCACCTCCTGAGGTTTCCTCCTTTTTCAGCCCTCAGACATGTTCTCCTGGACTGAGGAGGAGAGGAGGCTCCTCGTCAGTGGCGTTCGCTGGCCTGGGTCCCGGGGGAGTGTCCTGATCAAATGGTGACGAACATGGAACATAATGTATAAATATACCAGTGGCGAATTTTCAGGGCCTTCAGGGTATTCAGAGAAGGCCCTGGGATCCTCAGATGAAAGAAAATAAAAATTCTATAAATAAAATATTTTTTTGATATAAGTTTTTTTTTTTTATCAAGTAATTTTTTTTTTATTGTGTTGCTAATCTGTTAAACTGCACTGTTTCGCTCGCCATACTTATTTTATTTGTTTTTGCCCCATGCACTGTGTATTTGAGTGTGTTTGTGTTGGGAAAAATTAACAGCCAATCAGAGAATTTTACTACAGAGTCTCTGGGCAGAATATTCGCCATCGTGGGGATTCTAGCATGACCACCGTCCATCGGCTCAATAGTAGCCTAGGTGTGGATTGACAGTTTAAGCAACCAATCATATTTCGAGTTGTAGTCAATGGGCGTAGTCTTTCAGAGTTCAAGGTATTCTAGAAGGTAGCGGAAGTCTCGCCCCAAAACCCGCTTGCCTGAGGTTACGTTTAGGAACACCAGTTGAATACTGGCGGATTTTCCCCGGGGTGATTGTGTTTTGGTGCGAGTGTTTGGTAGACCCGCTCAGCTACGGGAAAGCGCCAGACTGTCACGGGGTCACACAGACTGTGATTGTATGAATGTAAACAAACGCAACATGGCAGCAAGTGAAGTTAATACCGTCGCAAATGATGATGTCGTTGTGGATTTATTATCAGTGCCCTTTTCAAGACGAGCCTTTAATGAAAAGATGGACATTGTTAAAAAAGGTCGCCCAACACCGGATAAACTGGAGATCAGCCAAGCTTCAAAGGCGGGCTACGAGCGGCATTTTCAGGGTAGCAATTGGGAACGATACCCGTGGCTTACAGGCTCGGTTCTAAATAAGAAGCTGTACTGCTGGGAATGCTTGTTGTTTGGTACCGATAAGGGTGCGTGGAACTGGAGAGGCTACGACAACCTTAGCAGTTTAACCAAAGCTGCACAAAAGCATGAAGGCTCAGCAAGTCACCTTAAGGCAACTATTAGTTTGAAAACCTTTGGAGACACAAGGATTGATTTACAGCTGGATGAACAGAGACGGAGAGACACAACCATGCACAATGAAAAGGTGAAAAAAAATAGGGATCTTTTGAAACGTCTCATACACTCTGTCATTTTCCTAGGCAAACAGGAGATGGCTTTTAGGGGCCATGATGAGAGCAGAACATCATTGAATCGCGGTAATTACCTGGAGATTTTATCATACTTAGCAGAATATGATCCAGATTTGCACTACCATCTGACCACTTCAAAAGTGTTTATTGGAACCTCAAGTCAAATACAGAACGACTTAATAAGTGCTGTTGGTGGTGTGATGGATGATGCCATTAAAGAAGAAATAAATAAAGCATCATTTGTAGCTCTTTTGCTGGATGAAACATCTGATGTGAGCAATGCTGCGCAGCTATCGATTGTTCTTCGTTACGTAACAGACAGTGGCGTACAAGAGAGGTTCGTTAAATTTGTGGATGTGTCGGGGGGCAAACGGGCAGAACAGGTAGCAACCCTGGCCCTTGGATTCTTGGAGGAATATGCATGCACAGACAAACTTGTAGCCCAGTGCTACGATGGTGCTCCCGTTATGGCATCGGGACTGAACGGGGTCCAAGCCAAAGTGAAGGAAAAGATTCCCCAGGCGCTTTTCATACATTGTTATGCACATGTCCTTAATTTGGTATTATCACAAGGTGTAGGTAAAATTAACGAATGCAAAATCTTCTTCGCACACCTTTCTTCCATGGCCGCATTTTTTAGTAAATCGCCAAAACGAACGCAACTGCTCGATGAGATATGCCAGAAGCGACTGCCACGAGTTGCACCAACCAGGTGGAATTTTGCATCAAGATTGGTGTGCACTGTATTCGATCAGAAAGATGATCTCAAGGATGTGTTCGAGTATGTAGTTGACCACCAGGATGAGTATGACGATCCTGCTATAAGCAGTGCTGATGGTTACATATCAAACCTGAGCAGCTTTGAATTTTGCTTTTTGCTTTCAATATTTAACGACATATTTTCACATGCAGATGTTCTCTTCGACATCTTGCAGAAAAAGTCATTTGACATGCAGTTTTGTATGGCCAGGGTGGACCAGTTTTGCATTTGCATTGAGGGGCAGAGGGCAAATTTTGATCAGCTCTATGACGAGACAGTGCAGAACACCAGCGTGCCATCTGGGCGCAGAGTGCATGGAGATCCACGTGCACACTACAAGAAGTTGTTTGACAGCATTATTGACAATATTCTCAATCAAATGACAAATCGTTTTAAAGATCACGAAAAGCTTTCATTCCTTTCCCTCCTTGACCCCAAGCAGTTCCCCATCTTTAAAACGGCGTTCCCTGAAACTGCTTTCGCGAGCTTGACTGACAGCTACGGGCCGCGTTTTGACTTGGTACGGCTGAAAACAGAACTCAGTGTCATGTACTCTATGGCAGATTTTCAGGGAAAGGACCCATCAGACCTTCTTCTATTTCTCCAAGGCAAAGGACTCTGTGACAGCATGCATCAGATATACAAACTAACATGTTTAGTTGTAACTATCCCTGTCACCACTTCATCCGTGGAAAGGACATTTTCCGCCCTCAAACGGATAAAAACATATTCGAGGAATACAACAGGACAATCCCGACTCTCTGCATTAGCTTCCATGTCTATTGAAAAGCAAATTCTCTTGGATCTTAAAAGTACTGATCAGCTCTACGACCGGGTCATTGAAAAATTCACTCAAAAGGACAGGAGGATGGATTTTGTCTTCAGGTGAACCACGTCATTGGTGAGTGAAAGTGAATTCATTTATATTGCTGGATCTGCCGCTGTGCATTTTATTTCCACACACTTATGTCTGTCTTGAATTATTGGCCGCTGTGCCTTTTATTTGGGTCTTTCTTTGCATTGATAACTGCTGTTACGAGGCTGGTTGTGTGGTTGTGTGGCACTGGCGGGCATCAGACCAGTGTTACCAAGTCCGTTTATTTACCGCAACTGTTGGAAGAAAAAAAAAGGCTTGTTTTTGGAGCTCGGCTGGCTCATTTCTCTCACGATATTTGGCAACACTGACTAACACACGCACAGCTGAGCCTGAGCTGTCACTGTCACAGTCACACAGGAAAGAGACAGGACAGCACATAAATCGCCCTGTCATTCATTCATCCATTCCAGTGGCAGCCCGCATCCATTTAAGAGTGCCATAATTGTGAATGGAATTATTAGCGGGCCTATACCTGTTTAAGTGTGTGTAGTGGTTCTGTGTTGTACGGTTATTTTTTTTTATTGTCAGCTAAATCATACCGATTGCGTGCAAAGTGTGTGCGAGGTGGTGGTGTGTGCGTGTGTGTGTGTGTGTGTGTGTGTGTGTGTGTGTGTGTGTGTGTGTGTGTGTGTGTGTGTGTGTGTGTGTGTGTGTGTGTGTGTGTGTGCGGGAGGAAAAAAGAAAAAGACGAGCAGGAGGTTTTTCACGGCTGGAAAAGTCCGACGGTTCTTGTTATCCATTTCTCAATGGAGAGGTGCGTTATGAGAGACATTTTTCTGATCCGAATTAACCGAATAAAAGTAAGAAAAACACGAAATAAAAGGGGGGGGGGGGTGCGGGAAGAAAAAAGAAAAAGACGAGCAGGAGGTTTTTCACGGCTGGAAAAGGGCGACGGTTCATCCATTTCTCAATGGAGAGGTGCGTTGTGAGAGACATTTTTGTGATCCGAATTAACCGAATAAAAGTAAGAAAAACACGAAATAAAAGGGCTATAACCCGCCCAAAAGAGAGACATTTTTCTGATCCGAATTAACCGAATAAAAGTAAGAAAAACACGAAATAAAAGGGCTATAACCCGCCCAAAAGAGAGAAAATTTTCTGATCCAAATTAGGGCTATAACCCGCCCAGAACCGCAAAAAAAAGGGCTTTAACCCGCCCAGAACCGCAAAAAAATCGCGCGCGCGCGCTTCGCGCGCGCGCGCGGGGACTCCGTCCCTGAGAAGGTCCGGTTCATTCTGGTACGCTTCGCCACTGAAATATACATATATACACACATATACTGTATACTAGTGTTGATTTTGACAACAATTTCTTCCCCGTTTTAGTCATAGTCTTTTGAATCAAATTCCATTTAGTTTTAGTCATATTTTAGTAATTTGAAATGTTTTACAATTAGTCTAGTTTTAGTCGACTAAATATCATAAGATTATAGTCGACTAAATCTAAAGTTGATTTAGTCGACTATAATGTATTTTGGCGGTGCCTTGATGGCATCGTAATGGCTGATTTTACACTTGGTTGCATGCTGAAAATAGGCGATCTACAAGCTCTCAACGAGAGCTTGTAGATCTGCTATTTTTAGAGCGCAACACCCGAGCGCAACCAAACATATAATGACTTGTCTTTTAGTTCTCTTCTCCACTAGTCCCTCCCTAACATTTTAGTCTAGTTTTCATTTGTTGACGAAATTGTCAATATATTTAGTCTTAGTTTTTGTCATCGCAGCTTAGTTTTTATCTAGTTTTTATTTAGTTTTCGTCAGTGAAAAAAGGTGGTTGACGATCTTTTTTCGTCATAGTTTTAGTCGACGAAATCAACACTCACACACACACACGCACGCACGCACGCACGCACGCACGCACGCACGCACGCACGCGCACGCACGCACACACATATATAACTAAGTTAAGAGATAAAATGTTTAATAAATGCTTTATTTATAAGAAATAGCAGTTAAAAATCATCATATAAGAATAAACTATAGATAAATAGTAACAGAAGAGAAAAAGACATACCATGTCCTGAATCACTGTTGTTTGATTTGGATCAGCTATGTTCATTAGTGGAATCTCTATGGCACAAACATGCAAGCACACACACAAACGCACACAAACAAACAAAAAAGTCCGTTATTTCTGTGAACACGAGAAGCAGTTCTCTCGGTATAATGTTAAATTGTAGCTCTGTAATACAAGTGCATTTTAAAAAGGAAAACACAGATTAAATGTTGTTCCTCATTGAGAAATTTTCCTTTTAGCAGACCAGTCTCCAAGTGGAGGTCTGAGCACAGGACCAGTAGCCTGGTAAACCATCTCGGTCGCGTGAATTCCCATAATTATGTGTCTTCTGGCCCCATGCAGGCGCTGGGTGGGCGCTTTGCAGAAACCAAAAAGTGGAGGAGCCAATCAGCGTCTGTCAATCACAGGGCCCTGAGCGCAGACGCTTGTCTCTTCCACTTTTTGGTTTCTGCAAAAAGCCCACACAGCACTTGGGGCCAGACCAGTCTGCAGAAAACACATGGTCTACCAGGCTACAGGACCAGTGGTGGAAAAAGTACTCAAAAGTTTTACTTAAGTAAAAGTATCAATACTGTTACAAGTAAAAGTCCGGAATTAAAAATGTACTTGAATACAAGTACAAAAGTATTGGTATCAAAATGTACTTAAAGTACCAAAATTAAAAGTACTAAAATGTTTTAAAATAGTAGATCTACAAGCTCACAACGCGTTGCGATGCAACGCGTTGTGAGCTTGTAGATCGGCTATTTTCAAATAGCCTAGTTATAAAATAGGGCTAAAGTGGTCAATGTATGTTTTATAATTAAATGATTTATATCTGCAAAGTAATTAAAGTTTTCAAATAATTGCAGTCGAGTAAAAGTACAATATTTGCCTCCGAGATGTAGTGGAGTAAAAGTATAAGTATAGACAATTGGTAATACTCCATTAAAGTTAAAGTACCTCAAAATTGTACGTAAGTACAGTACTTGAGTAAATGTACTTCGCTACTTTACACCACTGCTACAGGACCAGGCCTCCTAAACATCTCTTCAATTCTCAGCTTTTTTTATGTGAAGCACCCATGTGTTATGAAAGCTCTCTACAACAAATGATGAGTGCTGACGTTGTTTTTGTTGTCACAACGAGGTGTCAGAGGTCAAATACGTAGGAAAACCATCATAACTGTCCTAGTCAGTTCTGCATGTTATAGATAGAAACCTTTAGGACTTGCCTTCATATCCATCCGCTGATGAAGTCACTTCTGTCTCTTTGCCTCCTGAGTAGAGAAGAAAGGGTGTTCATGTTGTTACAGTCAAGTTAGGAAATCAAAAGCAGCTTCAGACTAGTTTATATCCCATTATTCTGTTGGTTTTGCTGTTTAAGGATATAAATATGTTGACAGTGAACTGTCAACATATTTAGGGCCACACACGCACACACAGTTTAGGACCACACAAGCACACACACACACACACACACACACACACACACACACACACACACACACACACACACACACACACACACACACACACACACACACACACACAGGCGCCTAACTTTCTCTATGAGTGGGAGAGCACAAAGAGAGACACACAAACATATTTTGTGCCAGCCAGGGAGCATTTGTGTTGTTAGAATGTTTGAAAAAAAAAAAAAATCCACATTTTATTGCACGAGTTTTTGAAAATAGCAGATCTACAAGCTCGCATGCTGCGGAGGGGGGAGAGCAGGGCAACGGGCAATGGTAGCGTGGGGGAGCATGTGCTCTCTGTGGCTCCATGCTTTAGGCGCCAGTGACACACACATCACACTCACAGGTAAAGTAAAAAAAAACAGTGCATCTAGAAAACAAACACATTATACACAACACATTATATACACACCGTTTGTATTAAACACTTGGTTTACCCGTTTGCTAAGATGGCTCCCGTCTGTCTGCCTTGGCCTACTGCCAGTGTGCACGAGCAATATGGTGCTTATCGGCACAGTAGTTTGCGAGATTAGTCACGCATACACAGACAGACACACACACACACACACACACACACACACACACACACACACAGACAGACAGACATATACAGACATACACAGACAGGAGCCAAAGCGTCTCTGCGCCTGGCCTTATCAGCCTGGTGGAGATAACAGCACTGCGGGTGCTAATTTAAAACATGATGTCTTTCATTGCCAAATTGAGAGAATGACACGTACAGCTCACAGCCTTTTCATAAAGACAATGTTTTATAATTATTATTATTATTATAAATTAGTTGAAGGTTCAACTCCATACAGAGTGCTAAAATAAAGTCCTAAAACTCACCATCAGGATTAACCACAGGCTTAGACCCACATGAACACAACATCTCCTTAAAATGATCTGAAATGAAATTCATACACATAATAATAACATAATTCCAGTCAGATCACAAGTGTGAATATTATTTGATCTTGGCGTTCAGGTCCTGCTCAGCACATTAGAAGACAACCATTTAAGAGCAGGGATATACACCATAGATGTTCAGGCCGTTATGCAGTCTATAAATCGAGTCTGATCAGAGCAATGCTCACAGAGTTACGGCCATTTGAATTGTTAAACACTGCTGCAACACTACTTTAGCACCCCGTATGTGTGCATTCTAGGTTTTTTGGTGTGACTATTCTCATGGCCAGACCCCTGAACAGTGTTTCTGTCAAGTTTGGTGCAAATTTTAAGAACAGGGCACCTGTGGCACCCAGGGGACCTGTCACGGTGACGGGTATGACTATTCTCATGAAAAGTCATCAAATATCTTGAAAAAGTTGAAAGTTGAAAAAAAATCATTAAAGATTTCGTTTTTTCTGCGGTTATACAAGCTGGCAGGTCATTTTTACCCAAAGACAACACAAGGGTTAAATAGACTGTCAGCTGCTTGACACGTCACATATACTGTACATCGCCCACATAGCGGTGCTCATGCGGGTATAAACCTCTCGAGTGTATCTAACTGAACTACAGTAGTTCCCAGGCTATGCATCGTACATAACATAACAGTGATATGAGGTTTCAGCTTTTGGCTTGTTTGAATACATGTACAGACTACTAGTTCATGCCCACACGCGGGCGAGTGAGCGGGCGGGCAGGCAGGCAGGCAGGCAGGCAGGCAGGCGGGCGGGCGGGCGCACACACACACACACACACACACACACACACACACACACACACACACACACACACACACACACACACACACACACACACACACAAACATACCTTTAAATCACAAGAGAAACTTACCACGGAATATCAAACCCAGCATCACCGATACCAATGTTAAAGCAACACCAATACCTCCAATAGACCATGGCATGGATGTATTTCCTTAAGAGAAAAAACAAAACAAACAAAAGTGCGTGTGTGTGTCTGTACATAATATCGGACACCGCAGGACGGGTCGGCATCGACTTTTGCATGCACACTCCCAGTAGCTCAAGGAAGTTACTGCACCCCCCAAATGACTTGCCTTGCCTTACTATATATATATACATATATATATATATATATATATATATATATATATATATATATATATATATATCATGAACGCAGTGTCCAATCGGCCCATTGGCCCCAAAGTTGAATAACACATTGAGGGGCCTCTAAACAATGCAGAGCGCAAAGCAATTTCACTGACACCTTTTGGGGTGCCAGAAATGCTACAAATGTCACAGTTTGTTGCAGAAATTTGATTTTTTTTTGTGTCAGTGAGCGTCAATCAGGATTTTGATTTTCCATACCGTTTGCTCGTAATTACCTTCCAAAATTGAGGGCGGGATCTATTTCTTACAAAAAACACCATATCTATTTGTTCACTGTAATATATCATGAACTCTATCAACCCCAAATTGGAATCGCATGTTGGGGCCACCTCCAAAAGCACTTAAGAAAAGCGTTTCTGGGGGCACAGAAAATGTGAAATGCTTAATCATGTGTTGTAGAAAAGCTACCCCCCCCCCCAAACGTGATGAGGAGAATTGTAGTTATGCAGCAATGAACTATCATTTCTTCCAGCTGCAACCATGCAGCATCAATAGAGGCTTCAGACACATAGAGCTGATTATAAATTCATCTTCATGATTTACTGTACTTGAGCTGTTCCAACAATAATAAAGTTAGTTACTTTTACTGACAGGGCACAGGAGACAACAAGAATTACCAACATGGTTCAGCGTGTTCAAGTGTCTTCTTCACTGTGCTCCATAAAGACATACGGTACATGAGACGTTTTATGATTCATGTGTTAGGAGCCATAATACGTCAAAAGGTCAACACTGAGCCCTCTAACACTGATTGCATTTCCAAACATTGTGGAGTAAAGTACATACCTTTTAGATAAAACAAATTGTCAAGGGGATCGCTCTGCTCCACACTGACTGGGTTCTTCATTTCACAAAATAAATGTTCAACCTTTCTCCCTTCCTCATCGTTGACAATAATCAACTGTTCAGAGCTCTGTCCAGAGTCAGACACCATCCATTCCCCTTCATCTTTCTTCCAGCGATAGGTGACCAGACCTGAATCTGTGATGTTCCCTTCACAGACCAGTGTGCAGTTGGTAGATTGAGGTGAACAAGGTTTCCTGATATCCACCAATGGCTTTGGGACTTTCTCTGTTGGGTGAAAAGAATGAACACAGCTCAGAATGAATGGTGATGTTGTCTCCAGACTGCAGTTAGAACATTTTGATGAGGAAATTACATGTTGGCTCAGGCTGCGTGATCATCCCCAGATTTCACTCCCTTTCTTGGTCTCTTATAATATGAATCACCATCACTAATTATTGAACTGGCACAGTAAGTAATGATGCCTAAACATAATATGTTTCACTTTATTAACACCCACTCCCTCTCTGATATGAATCGCCATCCCTAATTGTGAGTTATAGTCATCCATCGTGAATCTTAACGTTTTCTCCTGACTGGTCAGATGTGTATTGAAAAAGGTGGTCAGTATGAACGAGGTACGTAACACATAACCTTAACTTTAAATGTTAAAATAGGTTGCTTTTAAAATGCAAGTGCACGTTCTATAGTGTTACTAGGCTATAGAATGATAGATGTATAGTGTTATACGTCTATCATAATATCCTGGAACATTTCATACTTACTCATGACTGTAATCTTGTGAATCATGTTCTGCAGTCGACCGTTTACCTCCACAGAATATACTCCACTGTCTTCTATGTTCATGTTGTTGATGATCAACTTTCCAGTTTCTTTATTCAGTTCTGTGCGGTTTCTATAAGTCCCATAGTAATCCATAGTACCATTGAACTGATCCCCTTCTGCTGCATCATAGAACTGATCCCATTCCATAGTACCATTGAAAAGATCCCCTTCTGCTTCTGCTGTACCATAGTCATAGTAATCCATAGTACCATTGAACTGATCCTCTTCAGCTGTGTCATAGAACTGATCATAGTCATAGAACATAGCATAATATTCTACTACCTCATTGGGGCCATGTTTCCACAGGATGCCAGTGATGGGTTCAGTAACGAAGTTGGTATCTGGAAGCAATTCAAGGATTCCTCCCAATGGTATGAATGCCACATTTTCTGTGGGGAGATAATAATAATAATAATTATTATTAGTGTAATAATAATAATAATGTAATTAGGCCTGCAACTTTTTTTTGTTGATTGTTGCATTTTGCTCTGTAGCCTTATTCCTTCCAGCTGCAATCATGCAGGGGGGGGGGGGGCAACCAACATAATAGAGCTGATATTAAGAATTCATCTTCATGACTTCTGTTCCAACATTGTACTGTAATAAAGTTTGTTACTTATTGAGAGGTCACAGGAGACAACAAGAATTACCAACACGTTCTTTCAAAAATGTCTTCTTCACTGTACTTAACACAGACACACATGATCAATTTTTCGATTTCTGTGTTATGAGCCAAAATAATTGTTAAAAGGTCAACATTGTGCCCTGTAACGCAGTGATACAAATTCTACACCTTGTGTACATACCTATTATATACAATGGGTTGTTAAAGGGATCACTCTGCCTCACACTGATTGAGTTCTTCATTTCGCAAAATACATGTTCAACCTTCTTCCCTTCATCATCGTTGGGGATAAACCAGCTTGCAGGATTCAGTCCAGACTCCATCCATTCTCCTTGATCCTCTTTCCAGCGATAGGTGGGTGGGAGAAAAACATTGCTGCTGTCCCCTTGACAAACCAGGGAGCAGTAGGTCGATTTTGGTGAACAAGGTTCACCGAGAGCCACTGATGGTTTTGTAACATTTTCTGTTGGGAAAAAAAAGAATGAACACAGTTCAGAATTACTGGTGATGTTGTCTCCAGACTGCAGTTAGAACATTGTGATTGGAAAACACATGTTGGCTGTGTGATCTTCCCCAAGTAACGGTTACGGTGCAGATAGATATTTAAAATGCTCCCCATACTCTTGCATGCAAAGGAAAAGCAATTTTCACTGGGTGGCAGCCAATCAGATTGTTGAATGTGACAGAGTAGCAACCACAAGAGCAACATGACACCACTTGATATTGACTGAAACGAGACAATATGTTTATCATGGATATTATTTACAGATGGGGCAGCTGAAAGTCAAACATTAACAGTGCAGAAAAGTTGCAGCAGAATAGACCATTTGTAATGCACTTTTAAAATGTAAGATATTTAAAGAATCAGATTGTATATTGTCATCACATCTGAAACAATTTTAAATGTAACTGGAACAATCTGAGATCTATGTGAGCATTTTGGATTCCATTGTTGCCACTCTTTCTGAGTCCTTACAGTACGCCGCTTAGGCTGCCGGTAATCACTCTCACTGGCATCCTCTCTAGTTTAGACCATATACTGACTGGTAATCATTCTTTGTTAACTTTAGTCAAAGCATATCAAATGCCACCCTGTATAGCCCCAAACATGATAACGTTTTGGGCAGAATAATAAAGATTGAGCGAAGAGAACATGAATTGTACTCACTTGCTAACGAGTCCACTAATTAAGCACAATACATCCTCATTATCCCTCACAGGAGGACACAATGCATACTAACTGGTAACTGCAACCTTGTAAATCTTTGTACTAGGTAGTCTGTTTACCTCCACAGTTTACCTCCACCACCTCAGGACATGAGGTGGTGTGCCACCTGGGGGCACACCCTCAGCACCCCTATTTCCTGCGGAACCCTACTTCACAGAACACAATGCATACTTACTGATCACTTCAATCATGTAACTCGACCGCCTGTGACCGTTTACCATATGCTCCACTTTCTTCTATGGTCATATTTTTGATGACCAACTTTCCCGTTTCTTTATTCAATTCTGTGCGGTTTCTATATGTTCCATAGTAATTCACATTAGGACCATGCCGTTCATGCCATTCTGCCACCTCCACTTCACACGGTTCTTGGAATAGAGTTGTGATCAATTTAGTTCTTGTCCACAGGATGCGATTGATGGGTTCAGTAACAGATTGGACCAGAGTATCTGGAAGCAATTGAAGGATTCCTTCCAGTGGTATGGATTCTGTGTGGATAAAATGATTTAAGTTAAGTTGAACAGTTAAAGTAGTCAGTAATGAAATAATAGTAGAATGTAGAGTTTAGCAGCAACAAAAACTAGAAAGGGGCACTCAGCCAGGTGTATATCTCTGCCAGGCTGGGTTGCGGGCAACGCCCTACTCGGCAACGATGCAAGATGGGAATTGGGAATGATGTAAGTTGAAAATGCATGCCCCACCCAGTTATGTAAACCTGTTTTGCCCGTTGTCAGAGTATCCATTGTCCCTGCCTGTTTGTCTGTGTCCCTTTCATACCTATATGGAGATTTCTGTATCTGTCTGTGGTCTGTCAGTGTCCTTTTTATGCCCATATGCAGTTCTGTGTCAGGTATGCTCAAATATGGAGTCCCGGCCCATCTATAACGTCAGAACTATGAAATCATATTGATGATATCAGGGTACTCCATAAATGAGGATTTACGTTGTATCAATATTTTTGGGGAGATCCGCTGATGCTCCTCTCACTTGGCGCATCACTCCCTCAGGTCTTCTGCAATATGCACGCCGATTTTGAAATCGATTGGCGGTTCTGAACAACCGGATAATAATAATGATAATAATAATGAATTGCATTTATATGGCGTCCACTGTCTTCTTTGGTCATATTGTTGATGACCAGCTTTCCAGTTTCTTTGTTCAATGCTGTGCGACCTCCATATGTCCCGTTGTAATTCACATTAGGACCAAAGGACGCATTCCATTCTGCAACGTTCTTCATTGTACTGTCAGTGTTCATTGTCCACAGGATGCCAGTGATGGGTTCAAGAACAGAGTTATTATCTGGAAGCAATTCGAGGATCCCTCCCGCTAGTGGTGTGTATGGCAGATCTATAGTATGTGGAGAACATTATTTCAGTCTAGTTGATCAGTTAAAGCAGTTGGTAATGAGATTTAGTATGTAGGTTTTGTAAAAATATGTATGTCAGACTGTAAAACTAAACAAACTCAAACCAAAACTCAAACCAAAACTCAAACCAAAACTCAAACCAAAACTCAAACCAAAACTCAACAATCTTTACAGTAGCACACATTACAGTAGCACATATTCTCAAAGACCCAAAGATACATACAGCAGGAGTAAAATATGTGTCAGTACGCAAACATACCGTATGTCCTGTAACGCAGTGAATACATGCATTCTACATGCTGTATACAGTATACTACTCTGCGGAAGGAGGATGTTTTAGTCCAACTCAACCATTCAGTGTGATTCCTATGAGTGATTCTGAGGTAACCGGAATGCTCACCCCAAAACACACTCGCCCCCATTTTGTATTGCGGAACTCGTACCGCTTGGTGCGGAACGCTCGCCCCCAGCGAGGCGGACCATTCGGCCCGTTTGGTGAGAAGAGACTAGCCCCTAATATTAAGTTTGGAAGTAGTGAGGCAAAAAACTGTTACAACGACGGAGGCGCCCCGTCTGAAGTGGACGTGAGCCACAAGAGGCACCGCCGAGCGAGCTAAGGCGAGCGAGTCGCTGTGCCGAACGTTGCAAAGTCCGCTTCAGCTGAATCAGCGCCGTTCGAGTTATGTCCCGATAGGGACAGAATCGTGAATTGTAAGTCATCGCTATAGATATTATAATCCTTTTCATAATGACAATAATATTGTGTAACTATTAATATAAATGTGTTGGGGGCTCAAATCCAGACCAAGTCACATCACAAACTGCTCAAATAAAGTTCTCAAACTCACTCACCTTTATCCAAACACTCCCTTAGACAGGGGCCTGAAATGAAATCCAAACACAGTGATAACATATAATAGTGATTTACTGTAAATTTGCACATGTTTTGGACATGTGCATGTACATTATGCATAAACATGCTGTGGCAAACCATGGGAAACAGGGAAAACAGCGAAGCTAATCAAATACAGGGATGGGATCCCAAGCTCAGGCTGGGGGAGGTGACAGATGTATAGTCTATCCAGTCCAGGTTTTGCAGCCACTGGGTCAACCCGTTCTCACTCCTAAGGCGTCATATTTTGCTGCTCTGTCAGTAGCCCTGAAACGTCAGGTTTTGACATGACAGGACCTGATGAAGACCCTTTTGCGGTCGAAATGTTGCCTGACTATTTAATACATATTTTTCTACTGGGAGCTAAAACGGTGTGCCGACTTCCCGTCTTTCTCTGATTGACATGACAGCAGGCGCGCAAATCCCGGGGGGACGGGGGGGTCTCCCCTAGCTTCAGATTGGACTAATTCATTTAGAATAATAGAAATAAATGTTAAAATAATTATTTCTTTGATAATAAATCAGTAAAATCAGGCAAAAATAAGAATTAAATACTTCCTGTAAACACAAAAATACTGTGATGACAAAGATCAAGGGTTCCCAAACTTTTCAGGCCACGACCCCCCAAAATAATCATATTTGAACTCCCCCCCCAAATCATATTTGAAATGGGGACCCCCCCCCCCCACCCTGACAAGCACTTTTAGTTTGACTCTGTTTCACAGATAAATATTGTGAAAATAGCTGATCTACAAGCCTGTAGATTGGCTATTTCACAATGTTTGCCTCTTTCTTAGGTAATATTTGACAAATTTTCCAATTTTGTATTAAAGCGGTCTTAATTTCTAAATTCTAAATTGTAACTTTAGAAATGTGCATATAGCCAACCCTGTATACACTTATACTGTACGCTGGTTATTTACTGTTGAGTGAGAAAACAAAGTTGTTTAAGCTAATCATCTGGGGACCCCCCTAAGATCATTTGGAGACCCCGACCCCCAGTTTGGCAACCACTGACATAGATAATACCTTTATGAATATAAATAAATCTTGATTCCATTCACCTGTTGGGCCGCACGGTCCTCCACTTTGACCTGATTTTAATTAGGGAGACACAATTGGTCTGTTAGTCTTTATCCAACTCAAAATGACGGTCAGGCGGTGTATTTCTTGTTTTAAACTTAAACAGCGCATTAAAATATGTATCTGAAAACATTGGAGGTGAGAAACAAGCAATGCAGTACACAAAAGTGCTGCAGCATTATTTGCTCCCTTCTCTCCCCCTCAGCTGGTCTCTGATCAGTGCAGTGTGTGTGAGTCCAGCGATCCCATAGACACACACGACCGGAAGCGGAAGGCCTACAAATTCACGCCCACTTTTGACACAGTGCCGCTACTCGGGGTCCGTTAGAACGATGAACTGCAGCTGTCAATGCATTCCCTATGAGAGAATATGAGAATTAGCCTACTTTTAAAATTATCCTATATTAACTGGAGACGATATTGATTTAAATAAAAATATGTTTCCAAATGTATGGAGTGTCTTTGTCAACATATCTTCTTGTTTTCTTAATAGTTGATGTGTTTCACATTTAATTTGCCACTTTAACGAGTTACCCATAATGTTAACACAGCAGAGGGTAGACAGCACACAGACAATTTCAGTGACATCATCGCCGACCAGTGGCGTACCCACACTGTAGAGGCAGGACAGGCAGTCGCCTGCCCAACTAAGGTCTGGCCTGTCGCCTCCCCTAAAAAAAACAAATAACCCGAAAAGGTGTGCTCAATGCGTGCTTAATGTCCTCAAAGTCACGCATCCAACAAGCTTTGAACCGAGCAGATTGGACCTTCTGTTCCAGAGATAATGACCAAAACATCTTGAAAACGGCCACTTTCACCAGTTTTCTGGGTATTGAAAACCTCAAGGGATGCGTCCGTGACGTATATACCATGCGACCACTTAAACTCAAGATCTCCGATGCTAGCGGTTTTGACACACTGATGGAGTATATTATAGTATATTGTGGGTAGTATATCGAGATGACAGATATGGGACATTAAAAAGGACAAATTAAACAAATGGGACAGTTTATTAGAACACAAAAAAAAATCGCTACAGCCTCAGTAGTTAACCAGTGAAATTACGGTATTTTACAATGCCTCTCATAGAGATTGCATTGAGAGCTGCAGTTCATCGTTCTAACGGACCCCGAGTAGCGGCGCTGTGTCAAAAGTGGGCGTGGATTTGTAGGCCTTCCGCTTCCGGTCGTGTGTGTCTATAGCTTGGAGGGAACGGGACCGTCGGCTGTGATTGGTTACATCAAAACACACCCTTATTTCTGACCTAACTTAGCAAAAACGTTAGCAATAAAGCCATTTCATGATGACTTTATTTCCGAGCTTTATTTTTTAAACACGGAGTGCCCTTTCATGCTCAGGTGCCACTGCGCACGTGCCAAATTGACCATATGGTAGATCCGGCCCTGGCGGAGAGAATAAAAATAAAGTAACTCCCCTGCTGGGTGAGATACAATTACGAGAGGTTGTGGGTACAAGCTAAGCGTTGCTACCAGGTAAGCCACAAGACTGGTCATTACCCCGATTCAAGTAGTGTTTGAAGCTCCAATACGTACGTTATAGTTTTTGTAGGCTTATGGTAGTCTAGTTACGCATTGTTTAAAATGGTGGTTCTCAATATTTTCATGTCAAGGACCCCCCAAATTATAATGTATTTGTCCACAGACCAACATCTGAACATATTTTGTGCCAGGGACCGCCGTACCAGATTTCTGTTGTTAAAATGTTTAAAAAATATTCCAAATTTTTCACTTTTTTTCAAGAATGTTTTTGAAAATAGCAGATCTACAAGTTCACAATGCATCCGCGTTGTGAGCTTGTAGATCTGTTATTTTCAAATAGCCGATTCGTATATATAGGTTTAAAGAGGTCATGTGGCCTAGTCGCTTCTTTTGGGCTTGTTTTCATAGACCTGGTTGCTTATTTCTCTCGCAAAATGGCAACACTGGTTGGAGGAGATGCAAAAACAAAAATTTCATTCAACCATCCACCTGAGCAGCATTAATAAAGTGATAATGATGTTAGGAGACAAACAAAAGCTCTCATTCTACAATGCGTTAGACTCAAGATGAGATCAAAGCCGATCTAAGGCGCAGTCACTATCTGACTTTTCTCACTCTACCTAAAATAACAATGTGGTGCAAGATAGTCACAAATACATTAAGAAATTAATGGGCACTGCTGGTGAAACTGACAACTGGACTGACTTTAAACTAGCAATTTGCACCATTTTGCATTGGGTGTAAGATGGGACCCATAGTCATTGAAGTATGAGTGTTGGGACACATACGTATCGTCCGAACATTCCAAAACATGACAAGTTTTATGGTCAATACTGAGCCATGTAGTGCAGTGATTCAATTTCTACTCATTGTGGAGTAAACGTACCGATGAAATGAAAAGGAAAGGGATCACTCTCCATCACACTGACTTGATTCTTCATTTCACAAAATGATTCAGAAACATGCTCCGAGTCTTTATAGGTGAGAAACAACCTTTCAGGATTCCGGTTGTGTGTCTCCCATTCCACGCGGCCATCACGCCGAACTAAACGCCAGCGATAGGTGACCAGACCTGTATCTTTCATAGCATCATATTCTTCGAGGCGACCTGAAAGTTGATGTATAGATGTGCGTTTGACGCCGCAGACCAGTGAGCAGCAATTAATTGTAGGTGAACACTCTTGATCGGTGGTCACCAATGGCTTCGGGACTTTTTCTGTGGGGGGGAAAGAATGAACACAGTTCAGAACTAGAAAATATTGTTCCTATAACGAAACAATGTGGGCTCGCTTTAAAGTACTTAAAAATAAGTACAAATTCAGTTTGACTTGGTATCTCTGTCTTTGTGTTGTGTGTGGGTGCAGACTTGACTCCGGTTGATCAGATTGGGAGCACCCGTTATCATTCTCCTAATTGTCATCAGTTACACACCTGCTTGCATAGCTGATGGTAGTAAGGGGATGGAGGGGTATAGAGGGCGGGGGTGTGGGCCTGTGGGGTGCTCCAACCCTGGCTCCAGTGAGCTTGTAGATTAGCTATTTCCGATGGTTTACAGTGTGTGTGTGTGAGTGTGCGTGTGCGTGTGTGCGTGTGCGTGTGCGTGTGCGTGTGCGTGTGCGTGTGCGTGTGTAAGGCACCTGCTCACTCTTTAAGAGAAAAGATGATTCCATCCCACCCACTTTTTCCTGAGGATTTCGTTTTTCACCTGAGGTATCACTATGCAGCCATTGATAAAATAAAACTGAGTTCCCCTTACATAAAAACCTATTGGACAAGTTAGATTGATTTAATGTGTGCAAAAATCTATTGTTCACAGGACACAATGCATACTTACTGATAACTTCAACCTTGTAAGTCTTGCTGAGCAGTCGGCCATTTACTTTCACAGAATATACTCCACTGTCTTCTATGATCATATTG
This sequence comes from Gymnoscopelus braueri, assembly GCF_963280865.1. Classification (NCBI taxonomy): domain Eukaryota; kingdom Metazoa; phylum Chordata; class Actinopteri; order Myctophiformes; family Myctophidae; genus Gymnoscopelus; species Gymnoscopelus braueri. Next base: position 10,385,034 of record NC_137626.1, read on the forward strand.
CTGATGACCAACATTCCAGTTTCTTTATCCAATTCTGTGTGTTCGTTAAATGTCCCGTAATAGCCTTCATACCATATTGCCACCTTATTGGGGCCATTTGCCCACAAGATGCTTGTGATGGATCTGGGTTTAGTGTCTGGACGCAGTCGAAGGGTTCCTTCTACTTGTATGTATTTCAGATCTTGTTGATGTGGAATATCGTGTGGAGCTGTGTGGAGAAAATGTTCTTTTTTGTTAAAACTTCCAGTGCAAATGAATAGTCACTGATTACATTTGCCTGCCACTTCAGATTAGAATTATAATTTGTGTGTGTTATTTTCACAGTTTTTGCACAGAGGCAGGAATGAATAAATGGAAGCAGTGTTAAAAAGAGAACGCATCTATCCATTTTCATACATGAGTTTTTATTTTTGTCTAAGCACTTGGCTGAGGGCACAAGCTCTTACAGTGCTTGTGAGGTGGGTTTTAGAATAAACATTTTTATAAACATTACTCACATTCAGGATTTCCCGAGTAGTTTGGCAAGGAGGTTCTTCCTTGGTCTGCTGGTCTGCTGGTGAGTGCAGAGCTGTGCCGGAGATTAGCTGTGCACACACACACACACACACACACACACACACACACACACACACACACACACACACACACACACACACACACACACACACACATTATAGCATGACATTTGCTTGTGAAATTGCATGCAGCTGTTGAGAAACTTTGTAAGCATGTATAACTTAAAATAATTAAAGAAACTTACCATGAAACATGACACCCTGCATCACCGATATGACTGTAAGGATGACACCAACACTAATACCTACAATAATACCTCCCACAAGTCTTTTTCCTTAGGAGAGAAGGAAAAACATATTTTGGTTTGCACTTTTCCCCAACTTTTTTTGCAATCTGCAAAATAAATGCTTACCAACAGCTTGCTTCACTTCTTCAATGTGTTCATAAAGGTGTCTAATAACACCTCTCAATTAGTTCCGAACTCGACTCCTCAGGAAACTTTGTGGGAACCCCAAGAATAAAAATATACCACTCAACAAAAATGAATACGTGAAAATTATGGTGATGGATAGGCCCCCTGAAAAGTAGGCAAGGACGATTTTATGGCCAGGGAGTCATGTTTACTAAAAACTAATGGTTGGAATGGATTCAGCACAGGGCGTACCGTCTGAAGCGGACTTCAGCCATGAGAGGCACCGCCAAGCGAGCCGCTGGGCCCGCGATTCGCCTTGCCAAATGTCGCGAAGTCCGCTTCAGCTGACTCAGCGGTGTTCGAGTTACGATAGAGACATAATCGTAAATCATATTTTTTTCATTTTAGTTCGTTTTTAAACAGTTTTGTAAAGCCTCATTTTATTTTTATTTCAGTAAATGAAAAGTTATTTGTTTTTGTTTTTTCAATTCAAAATTCTGTTAATTCGTTAGTTGTAGTTAATAATAACCCTGACACGATCGCGCGCACGCACGCTCACACACACACACACACACACACACACACACACACACACACACACACACATACACACACACACACACACACACACACACACACACACACACACACACACACACACACACACACACACACACACACACACACACACACACACACAAGACCATTCTTAGACCAAATGTAATACTTACTTTTCTTCATGTTTTGTCGAGCTTCTGGCAGCTCAATCCTGGAAGAATCTGAAATAATACATGTCAGCATATCACTACAATGACAGCACAGTGCTAAAAGCCCCACACACGATTAATTCTAGAAGGTGTGTTCTAATATTTGTCTATAGTCAGATAACATTAACTGTTGATTAATTATAGAAAATGTAATGAGTGAATTCATGTGGAGTTGTGTCATGATCCCAGGAATCCAGGGAAAGAAAGATTTTGATTGCATGATCTACGGTTCAAGAGTTATATGGAAAATAGCGGCCTGTCATAGCGCCATCATCATGTGGCTGTTTTGAAATATTTGGCGAGGAGGTTCTTCATTGGTCTACTGAAAGTGTGAGTGCAAAGTTTCACGCCTATCGGTCCAACTGTGCCAGAGATTAGTAGTACTGCGCGCGCGCGCACACACACACACACACACACACACACACACACACACACACACACACACACACAACACACACACACACACACACACACACACACACACACACACACACACACACACACACACACACACACACACACACACACACACACACACACACACACACCATTTTGTCATCTGCAATTTGAACAAATTAAAGTTTGTTTTTATGAAAATAAACCTTTTATCTAACATGACTATGGGTACATTTTGACCAAAAACACCAGCGATGTAACCAAGGTAAATACAGAATGTCTGCAGACATCAGAGAGATCAATTTAATAGTTTTTAAGACAATTTTAAGACCAAATGTAATACTTACTTTTCTTCATGCTTTGTTGAGCTTCTGGCGGCTCAATCCTGGAAGAATCTGAAATAATACATGTCAGCATATCACTACAATGACAGCGCACAAGGTGCTAAAAGCCCCACACACAATGAATTCTAGAAGGTGTGTTCTAATATGTGTCTATTATAGTCAGATAACATTAACTGTTGCTTAATTATAGAAAATGTAAGGAGTGAATTTAGACTGAAAACAAGTGGTATATTGTAAGATAAACATGACCATAAAAATACAATTTGAATCACAGTGATTTGGCCTATACCTCACGCTATACGTGGAGTTGTGTCATGATCCAAGGAATCCAGGGAGAGAAAGTTTTTGATTGTATGATCTACGGTTCAAGAGTTATACGGCAAATGTCATAGCGCCATCATGCGGCTCTTTTTAAATATTTGGTGAGGAGGTTCTTCCTTTGTCTACTGGAAGCACAACAATAACAATAACACAATAATAAACATAAATGTTCCGATCAGACACTTAGCATAAACATTAATTGGGTGTGGGGCGTAGTAAGGGACCTGGATATTGTAGGGGGCACTGGCCCAAAAAAGGTTCAGAATCACATGATTACAATCTACAAGAGTTGTTCAACCCATTAAAACCGGATAAGCATCTGTGTCATTTCAGATTTTTTTTGCATTGGCAATAAAAAAAATTGCAGATATTCAAGCTCACAGCGCGCCACTTGAAAAAGTTTGAGAACCACAGATTTAGAAGGCACTTGTAGAATCGGCCTCGGGTCTTAATCATATTACAGCATCTAAAGGAGCTCCTCAAACCCCCGACCTCCACCCGCTCCCTCCGCCCTAGAAATTCAAACACCCTCGAACCCCACCCAACGAAGCTCAGCACCATGTTTTATTATTATTGTTTTTTTCTGTTTTTAACATGTAGCACTTTGAGATTTGTTTCAAATATAAAGTGTGTTACAAATAAAATGTATTATTATTATTTATTAAATGTATTAGCATTAACATAACGTATCTACCCTCTCTTCACTTACCTTCGGGTATAAACCACTTCAGCAGATCATTCCTGTTCATCTTCTTCAGAACATTCACAGTGATCTTAACTCCGTTATTGGGATAAGCCTGCATGATCAGACTGACGGTGTCTTTCCTGTCAGCAGTCTCCAGGCGGAACTTTGTGAGTGGCTGGAGGCCTTCCAGGTAAACAGGCAGTTGCAGACGCGACTTGAAACTCTGGAACTCATTTTGATCCAGGGCCTCCAGAGATTTCAACATACGATCCTCAAGTGTTTCCATAGTTGATTCCTGGTACAGAGTATGTTAACATCTCATTTTCTTAACGCTTTAGGTATGAAGACTGGCCACTAATAGCTTTCTGAAGTTGTGTATATCAGAAAAACACACATTAAAGATGTACTTCACCCAAAAAATGACTATCAATTACACACCCCATGAAGCCTTGAATTGATAGATAATTTTTTCCTAAACATACCTAAACCAATAATTTGATGACCGGCAGAGACTCAGTAGGAGACCCAATTGAGTCTCCTACTGACTATGATTATTGGCTTAGGAATACGACAAAAAACTAAAACAAATATAAATGCCATATAGATGAAAAATAACTGTTACATTAGATCATGGGACATACACACAATAACGGAGGAGGCTTTTCTGAAGACCATCTGTACAAACTGATTCATGAGATCTTTGAATTCTCACAAACAGTATGTATTACTTACTACACTGCATTGCTACTGTAACGTGTAACTCAACATGCCCGACAAAGGTCTTCAGGTAGTTTGGTTTGATCATAAACATACCATGTTATGTGTCCTTTATAGTAGTTTTAATGTTGCGAGATTCCACCAAGTGTCCATTAGATGGCAAACCTTAACCACCTGAGAGAGAAAGAATGGCAGAGAGAATAGGGACAAAGTCACTGTGAGAGATATACAAACAATATGAAAATAAGAATATATATTCTCCTTGAAGAAAATTCAGAAACATTAAAACTCTATACTAAATGTAGAACAAAAAAAGGGCATCATCTATATATATATACACATCTATAGCTCTGCGCCAGGCTGGGTAGTCATCCCAGGGCTGTGTCAGTCCCACCTACAAGTCTTTGAAGCCAGCTACAGGCACACATTGTATTTTATTAATTAGGCCTTGTGTGGTAATGTTCCTTTGTATCTACCCTCGCTTCTAGAACCAAAGGTTACTGGACATTCAACACGTTCACACATATTAGATATACCAGTCCAACAGTGAACAAGGAAAGACTGCTTTCAATTATTATATTCCACACAAATGGGACAAACTTCAGGACTCCATAGAGACTTTTAGGGTGCTTCTTGAGGACACATTACATAGTGACTGCACCTGTTTCATGTAACCCTATTATTAATCTGTTTTAATTTGGTTCAAATGTTTGTTATTGTTTTCATTATATGTATTGTATTTCATAACTGTACTTGTTTTCATGCTGTAATCAGGGTGTCCTTGAAAAAGAGAGCTTTCTCTCAATGGGCTTCCCTGAATAAATGAAGGAAAAGAAAAGAAAAGGAAGAAAGACAGTATGGAATATCAAAACCTTGTATACAAACAATGGCATTTGTATAATTTGCGGTGCCCCCTATAGGTGAAATTTGGCTCTGTGTTGCTTAGCGGTCCCTCAATGTGTGGTTTAAATTTGGGCTAGCAAACTTTGGAGGCAATCATCAAAATGGAATATGAAACATTTGAATGATTCATTCGTATCACATGACTACAGGTACAATATGTACATATTTGCAGTGTTGGGCAGTAACATGTTACAAAGTAATATAGTACTGTAATATCATTACTTTCATGACAACACGTTATTAGTAACGAGTAGTGTAACTTATTACAATTGTCAAAACAGTCATATTATTACTGATCCAAGCAAACTTACAGGCATTGCGTTACAATGAACACAATTAGATAAGCTCACTCTTTCTCCTATGTATAGTTTGTCTTTGAGCAGTGGTGTGTGTCTGCCCAGCTCTGTACAGAAGCCCAGTCAAGCGCCATAGAAGGTTGTCACATCAAAGAATAGATCTACAAGCTATCAACATGTTGTAGCATTGTTAGCTTGTAGATCGGTTCTTTTTGAGCATGCACATTCGCTAAATTATGATTGTATGTGCAGGTCAGGGGCAGAAGAAGAAAGGAATACTTTGAACACTTGGCAGTATATGTCATTATTTTTTAGCTTGTGTCAGTTAAATATACAAATGTTGTCCATTGTAAACTTTGTGCGACCAAAGAATCACTTTCAACCAGTGTTGATTTCGTCGACTAAAACTATGACAAAAAGTGTCTACTACCTTTTTTCATTGACGAAAACCAAATAAAAACTAAGCTATGATGACCAAAACTATGACTAAATATATTGACAATTTCGTCAACAGATAAAAACTAGAACAGATAAAAACTAGAGTAAAATGTTAGGGGGGGGACGCGTGGAGAAGAGATCCAGTAGAACTAAAAGACAAGACATTATATGCTTGGTTGCGCGAGAGAGAGAGAGAGAGAGAGAGAGAGAGACAGACAGACAGACAGACAGACAGACAGACAGACAGACAGACAGACAGACAGACAGACAGACAGACAGACAGACAGACAGACAGAGGCTAGGATAGGTGTGTTGTTCCACCCACTAAGCGGTTAACCCAAAGTGGGGTTGCGGGAAGGTGCCGTTGGGGTCGCGCATTGGCAACCAAAAAAAGAAGATATAAGGTTTTTTTTTCATCTCGAAACGGTTACAAAAAATTATAAAGTGAGGTCGTCACGACCAACATGAAGAGGACGGCCACTACACTCCACCTCACACACACACACACACACACACACACACACACACACACACACACACACACACACACACACACACAGGGTGTAGTGGAGGGGGGACGCGGGGGAGCGGCGCTCCCTCACTTCTCTAACTGCTTAAAAAAATAAAAAATAAAAATATATATTTTTTTTTATGTAATTTAAAAAAAAATGATTTTAAAAAATATCATTTGCACATTTAATAGCAACAAATTTGTAACAACAGCATAATATTGGGTTGTGCAGGTGATATTTAGAAAACCCTGTGGGGTGGTCCACAGGCCATATAAGCAGACTTGGCAAGAGTCAGCCTCAAGAGCTAAGGGTGGATCAGAGGTTAACCCTAAAACCGAAATAAAGTAACAAAAAAAGACCTCCAATCCGCGCAAGACCCGAAAAATGTTCGCGCGTGCTCCCCCACTTCCAAAGCACTACAACACTGCACACACACACACACACACACACACACACACACACACACACACACACACACACACACACACACACACACACACACACACACACACACACACACACACACACACACACACACAGAGCTCGGCCTCCAGCACCGGCCGAGAACAAGGAGCAGCACAAGAAAGCAGTGGTGGAAGAAGTACTCACATTTTGTACTTAAGTAAAAGTACCAATACCGCAATTTAGAAATACTCTGTTACAAATACAAGTCCAGTATTCAAAGTGTACTTGAGTAAAAGTACAAAAGTATTCACTTTAAAATATACTTAAGTACTGAAAGAATGTCCCATTTCACAAGTTTCCAAATGTGTCAAAATGCTTTGAAAATAGCAGATCTACATTTTCAAATAGCCTAAGTATGCATAGGGCCGAAGTGGTTAATGCATGTTTTGTAATAAACAGTAAATGTATTTAGTTACTTTCCACCCCTGCAATAAAGACAACACACACTTTCACACAAGGCAAGCCCTTGTGCATGCAGAGTCTGAGGCACACAAACTGACCACCAAAACAAATCCCTCATAATATGGGGTCGTAGTATCCACAAGTTTCCTAGGCTGCCTGTGTGGGCATCACTTCCTGTCGATTTCATTGGATTTCATTGGATCAAATCGACAGGAAGTGATGCCCACACAGCCTAGGAAACTTGTGGATAAAAAAGTTTGAGAAACCCCTGGGGGGTAGGGATTACCAAATCCCTCCCCCCTAGTGTGGAAGGCACACCCACACTTTTCCCACAAGGACATTTTCCTGCACCTTTGGGTGCGTGCCGTGGACTGCACGTGTGCAATTACACACATACACATCACATCATGCAACATAATTTGCACATAGGCTACATAGGAAAGGACTGTGATGGAAATAAGCCGCTGGCTTTTTTGCGTCTATCCTTTTGATAATGGTGTGACAATGTATGTCATTTTACATATGTTTTGTTATCAATAAAGATGTCAAAGTCAAGATGTCAAAGTCATAATAAAATCAAAAGATGTGTTTTTGGTTTCCTGTTTCCTGTCCTGAATCTAAAACAGTTCATACCTTACCAAGAGTCCTGTCCGTCCATGGTCCTTGTCTGTAGAGAGTGAGACCGAGTTGCTGTAGACTTGAATAGCATGTAGAGTGTCTGTATCACAGCATGAGATTACAAGATGATGCAGGATCCTGGTTAGACTGTTTTCCTATCCACTGATGAAAGATTATACATGGGGGAAGAAAAGAAAATATTCTGTGTCAAGGGTAACAGGAAAGGTGGGGACCAAAATATTCTGGGCACTGGGGAAATGTGGGCATTTAGGGGGGAGGGGGGAGTGGGCATGAGGAAGACTGGGCACGAGAACACTGGGCACTAGGGAAATGTGGGCACCTGAAGTCTTAGGATTTTTATTAAACTTTGGCAGTTGCTGAAGCCGCGACCCGACTCCGGATAAGCGGTTGAAGATGGATGGAGTTGCTGAAGTGCTGTTATTTATGACCTGGCGTTCGCCGTTGTTTGACCACACACCCGTGTAACACCCGGGATTCAAACTCCAGTCTCCCACATGGAAAGCCAACATCGTATCCACTAGACTAAAGGGAATTACTCATAGCCCAGGGCTGTAGACGTGCACGGTGGTACCGCGTGCAATGAGCAATGCAACACTGCCCCAGGGGAGATATTAGGCTTTTTTAGGTCATCAGGCTGAGGCTGTGAGCCACTCTGCTACACTCGCACATCAAACACTGCGTTGTTTCACATGCAGATGTAGTGGGGACTGCATTCCACATGTCAACTGTCAACACAGGCCGATAGGCCTATATGCAGTGGTGGAAAAAGTACTCAAATGTTCTACTTAAGTAAAAGTATCAATACTGCGATATACTGCGAGTATTTTGTTACAAGTAAAAGTCCGGAATTAAAAATGGACTTGATAAAAAGTACAAAAGTATTGGTATCAAAATGTACTTAAAGTACCAAAAGTAAAAGTACTCAAATGTTTGAAAATAGCAGATCTACAAGCTCACAACGCGTCACGATGCAAAGCGTTGTGAGCTTGTAGGTCGGCTATTTTCAAATAGCCTAGGTATAAAATAAGGCTAAAGTGGTTAATTTATGTTTTATAATGTAATAATTTATATCTGCAACCAACTTTAGTAACTAAAGTTTTCAAATAATTGTAATGGAGTAAAAGTACAATATTTGCCTCAGAGATGTAGTGGAGTAGAAGTAAAAGTATAGAGAATTGGAAATACTCCAGTAAAGTAAAAGTACCTCAAAATGGTACTTAAGTACAGTACTTGAGTAAATGTACTTAGTTACTTTCCACCACTCCAAGAAAGACAACACACACACTTTCACACAAGCAAGCCCAAGGCAAGTCTGACGCACACGAACTGATCACCAAAACAGGAAAGGTGGGGACCAAAACATTCTGGGCACTAGGGAAATGTGGGCATTTGAGGGGGGGGGGGGGGGGGGGAGCAGTGGGCATGAGGAAGACTGGGCACCGGGAACACTGGGCACTAGGTAAATGTGGGCACCTGAAGTCTTAGGTTTTTTATTAAACTTTGGCAGTTTCTGAAGTGCTGTTATTTATGACCTGGCGTTCGCCGTTGTTTGACCACACGCCCGTGTAACACCCGGGATTCAAACTCCAGTCTCCCACATGGAAAGCCAACATCACATCCACTAGACCAGGGGTCTTCAACAGGGGGTCCAGGACCCCTAGGGGGTCCTCAGAGTAACTACAGGGGGGCCGCCAAATCTTTGTGTGATATGATTTTTATTTTTTACATTAACCACTTGAACCCTAGCATCCCTATTCTGGGCAGAACTTTTGCCAAAAATAGCAGATCTACAAGCTCATAACGCCTCGCTCACAACACTGCTTTTTTAGGTCATCAGGCTGAGGTTGTGAGCCACTCTGCTACACTCGCACATCAAACACTGCGTTGTTCCACATACACTGTGCAAGACCGCATTCCAGTATGACTGTCTGTCAACACGGGCCGATAGGAGCTGTCTATTGAGAAACAGCTACAAGAAAAGGAAACAACAGGTACTCATGGCTATTGCCGATTATGAATACTCAAAGAAGCACAGTAGGTTAGACATCATTACAGGCAAATAAATGCGAACATGACGTCCTGCACAAATTATTGAGTCATTTCTAAATTGCGAATACAACAGCAAACAAAGTTAACAACTCAAATAATGTTCAAATATGTGCAACCAAAAGCTCCATCTAGTCTACTACAGCGTGAGACAACAGGGCTTGCACTTGAACTCTATATATAGTTCAAACATTGTGTTAAATCTCTCTCAAATGCAAGGAAGGAGACATAGAACCTTTTTGGTGACTTGTGTTTGTGTAGCCTACTGGAATGTTGAGGTCGTGACCTCACTTGCCCACCCAGTCATCTTTTGTTAAGCAATGAGCAATTAATCACCACAGTTTTCTGCTGAGGTGCTGTGGACTTTGGTGTAGGGCATGCCATGTGGTGTCTTTTGCATCATCGCGGCCATGTCCAGTCCATGGATAACCACTTGAACTGACTAGATTTGTACAAGTTTGCACATTATCACTGGGCATTATGCAAAAAGTTATATTCTCAGTTCCCGCCTCCATCTACTGGTGTGTTGGAGAAACTGCAGTCTCCCCTTATCTCTCAGAAGGAGATGATTGATCCTCACCCTTCACAATACCTTAACCATTTAAATCCTATATACTAGTTGACCAGGGTCCGGCGGTTTATTCTTTGACCCCTCCTTTTCCCCTCTACATAAAATATCTTCGCTGACGAAAGTCAAAGCCAAAGTCACAATGCTTTGCATTGCGACGTGCTGTGAGCTGGTATATCAGCTATTTTCACCCAATGTATACCCCAGCATAGGGATGCTACCAGCTCAGTGGCCTTGTGGTTGAATGTCCGCCCTGAGGTTGGGAGGCCACGGTTCAATCCCGTTCAGTACAAAAGTATTGGTATCAACATGTACTTAAAGTACCAAAAGTAAAAGTACTAAAAATGTATGTTGTTAATGTATGTTTTATAATGTAATAATTTCTGCAAAGTAACTAGTAACTAAAGTTTTCAAATAATTGTAGTAGAGTAAAGTACAATATTTGCCACTGAGATGTAGTGGAGTAGAAGTAAAAGTATAGAGAATTGAAAATACTCCAGTAAAGTAAAAGCACCTCAAAATATGTACTTAAGTATAGTACTTGAGTAAATGTACTTAGTTACTCTACACCACTGGCGAAACGTACATTTGTGAGGGTTCACTTAAGCCTATTACCCGTAGCTTAATTGCAGGCCATCCCTCCACCACTTGACTGAACCAATTACTTCATAGAGATGACAGACAAAATGTGACAACTCCACAAACCACATTCTTCACTGAGGACTAAGGAATAAATTAAGCAGAAAGCAGAAATTTGGCTCTGTGCATAACTGTAGTCCCAGGTTTCAAGAAGGTGCATGGCACAAGTTAACCATTTCCAGTTAATCTCATCTGATGATCTTATCTTATATTCTTTGTCTGTATACTGAAGAATGTTTTGGTTGAAAAAACGTTAGAGCGTTAGAGCTAGAAAGTACCAGACCATACAGTATGTTCACTTGGCTGAATAACAAGAACACCAACATATGCAGAAATGTCTCATGTATTGTGGTTTTCTTTCACTTCTTAGACAAAGTAGAATAACAACACAGACTGAAAAGTACCTTGGAGTTACCATCATAAACTCTGGGCCTATCGGTTGCAACAATGCCCACTTTGAGTCTGATCCTGAAATCATATTTTATTGTTTCATGAAGTGTTGGCCTTTCCCAAGGTTAGCTACATTAAATAGTTAACATTTTATATTGCCCTGTGTAGTGGATTATTGTTTAATACCCACATGTGGCCTTATGGTTTTAAGACTCTCAGGGACTTTTCATACGTGAAGAACACCTCATACATTTGACTGTAACTTGACAAATGTAATTCTGTAATTCTAGAAACAAAAGGGAATAAACTACACAGTGTTTTCATGACACATACAAAACAGTATGATTTACATTTTAATTGAAGCTTGTAAAGAGGAAAATAGCCAACTATATTTCTATCATCCCTGGAGAGAGAGAGAGAGAGAGAGAGAGAGAGAGAGAGAGAGAGAGAGAGAGAGAGAGAGAGAGAGAGAGAGAGAGAGAGAGAGAGAGAGAGAGAGACACGCAGAGAGAGAGAGGCAGAGAGAGAGAGGCAGAGAGGCGAGAGAGAGAGAGAGAGAGAGAGAGAGAGAGAGAGAGAGAGAGAGAGAGAGAGAGAGAGATTATCTTGTGTCAAATCTTATTCTGACATAAGAGAATTGAAAGAAATTGTCAACTTTAAAGATGTCAAGACATCCATTGTTAAGGTATGATGTCGTCAATGTTAATCATTATGGTTGAGTAAAAAGGCATGGGTTTCCAAGGCTAAGTAATCATTGACGTTTATTGCAGTTTGTGGGAGGGAGAAATTTTCCAGCAATACAAAAAACTCTTGAACAGAGACAGCTTATTAAGTTCCTGGAGGGCATCCGGACAGCACAAGAAGAAACACTTGTTTGACTGGAAAGAAGAGGTAAGGCCTAAAAATGTTGTAAGAGAAAACTAATTAGAGCTCACACCTAACTGCTTGGGGTGCAAGTAAAACAATATATATAATTATTTGTAAAAAAAAATAAGTCATGTAAAAACAGGTCAGATAATCTCAGTTTTAGAGGGAACTAACTGTAGAGCTGCAAAGTACTTTGAAATAGCCTGTAAATGTATTTTCACCTCAATGTTATACTGAGTATATAACCATTTGAACTCTCGTGTCCTTATTCTAGGGCAAACATTCGGCGAAAATAGCAGATCTACAAGCTCACAACATGTCGCTAAGACTTAGCGACACATCACTTAGCGGCTAAGTGATGTGTAAGCTTTAAATTGGCTATTTTCGTTGAGGAGATTTGTTGTAATGTAGGAGAAAAGGCGCAGACCTATAGTAGGCAGCCTAGCGTTGACCCCGGTCAACTACAAGTAAATGTTATTCAACTGAAATGAGTATAGTTTCAGGTAAATCGAAATAAATCCATATAAAATCAATTCATCATAAAATAGCAAGCCAAACATGGCATGCCAACAAAGTTTTAAAAGTGCTGAAAGTGTCTCATTTGCCAGGTAGCCTATTGATGCTGTGTGAAGCTATGCTGTGGACTTCCTCAGACCAGGAGACAATGATAAGTGGTCCTGGTCCTGTGTTTGACCATCTCCAATCATCACTGTCCTCAACCGTCACACACAACCGGCTCACACCAAGGTACTGTAGCCCAGTGGTTCTCAAACTTTTTCATACATTAGCAACCAAGCAAGCCAGTTCGACCAGGTGAGGTGGATCAGGTATTAGGGGGTTTGTGTTTGTTAAAGGAGTAGTTCACCCCAAAAATTACTTATTTTCCATCAATTGCACACCCCATGAAGCCTTGAATTCCTGGAGATTTTTTTGTTTTTGTCGCATTCCTAAGCCAATCATTTGATGACCGGGTGTACTTCCGGTAGGAGACACAAAGAGACTCCTTTGTGTCTCCTACCGGATACATTAGCCGGTAGGAGACGGTAATCAAATTATTTGCTTTCGAATGCGACAAAAAAAAAAAAAATCCCTGAATTCAAGGCTTCATGGGGTGTGCAATTGATAGAAAATAAGATCTTTTTTGGGGTGAACAACTCCTTTAAGGAGCCTAATTGCAGCCTTCTTGAATAGAGAGGCACCATATCTTCTAGGTGCTGAGGTGTTGATGCTTCAGGGAAATTATGGAAAATCCGAAAGCACACCAATAACTCCACAGCAGCAAAGATGGTTGAGTGCTAATTCCTACAAACATGACAGTTTTGTGTATATTTGAAGGTGTAGAATCAAGCCAGTGTTATAATAATTCCTGGTACAAATAAATATCTATGCCATGGGTGGCATAGATATGGCATAGATATTTATTTCGACTATTCTCTACTGTAGTATTTGACGCTGGAGTTTCTATAATCTCTGCCATTGTCATTTTTCGGGGAGGTCAAGTAAGTGAATACTATGTCACCTTTCTCCACCAGGACCAGGACTGAAGACAGGGAGAGGCAGCTACCATTGCATCTCAGCAGGGAGGATGACACGGAGCAGCTGTCATGTGAGTGGAGCGCCTCGTTTTCCTCGCTAACGTTACGCATCTGGGACGCAGAAGGAGCAGGAAAGCCATCTGGGGAAGACTGTCACCGTGAACAGAGATGGAAACAAAGTTCACCTTCCTCATCATTCTTGGCATCATCGGCATCTTCGTCACGGCAACCTAAAAACTGTATTGTTTAAAGTTTGTTTTCTGTATTTATAAAGGACACATGGATTCATGCTATTTATTTGTCTTGCAAATGACCCATATAAAAGCAATCATGTTATTTACATATTCGTTGCTTTCAGAGTAATCATTTCAGAAAAAAGGCTGGCAAAAAAATACCATTTAAGCCATGTTTCAAAAATCTACAAGCTCACAATGCATCACATTTCGACACGTTGGGGGAGCTTGTAGATCGACTACAGGCTATTTTTGAGGGGGGGGAATAAAGACATTTGATAAAAAATTAAAAATTAACTGAACATGTCTATAACATACATCCAATCTACACGTGACATGATAGATAGATGGATGTACATGGATCTAGATGGATGCATGTGTACTGAGACAAGTGGCGCTCATCTAAAATCACATTCATCGGCAAAAAATAGGTAGAGAAAATATGCATAAAGTAACTGAATTTGAGATTAAATAGGGAGTGGCAATTGCCTTCCCCTGGGACCCTAAATAACGCCACCGTGAGAGTGTTATCTGTGTTTTGGCACGCATTCCAGATGATGTACTTTGTGAACTACATGAAACTATATAGAACCATTTAAAATTGTTCTTTATGTCTATTTGTGGAACCATCAGCGGTTCTAAATAAGCCTTCAGTTTTACATTTTTAAATCAGTTTAAATTGCCATTATTTTGTTTTGTGTTTTTCTGTAAGACAGAATTAGTCACAACTTAAGCATCTGCCATTACAGAAACGTAGCCTTCAATGGCCTAGATCAAATGTATAATAAGGTATATAGAAAAACATGCTAAATCAAAAACTGATGTCTAGTTTTTACAAGTTGTTCCAAAGAACTGTATTTTTGCCATGAGGTAGGTTTCCATTTATGTTCTAGTGCTTACTGTGCATTTTCCGAATAATTATTACCATCTGGGTTCCTAGAAGGTGTAGTGGGACATTCTGTACTTACTATACAGTACATTGTTGTTGTTGTTGTTGTTTGGGGGGAGCTTGGGGGTCTTGCTATTTCCACCAACCGCTTTCCAATTGTTATACTGTAGTATATTCTTCTACATACGATACTTATATTAGGCCTATGTTCCTAATATAATATGTTCCTACTGGGAATCATTTATTTGTGTCCTAATAACCATATTTTTGCCTTTGAGTTTACTATCTGGATAATAATATTTACTATACTGAATTCTTACAGCACTTCTATAATAAATAATTGGATATGCATCATCATATCAAACTAGATTGCATCTATCTTCATTGCACTGAGCAGTGGTCACCGAGTTATAGCTGTTTGAAGTGTTAAACACTGCTGTAGCGCCCCCTATGTGTGCAATTTTGTTTTTTTGGCGTGACTACTCTCAAGGCCAGACCCCTGAACAGTGTTTGTGCAAGTGTGGTGTGGATCGGAGCAACGATGCACCTTAACAACGTGTGGCACCTGAGGTTTGTACAACGTGGCCCCTGGCAGCAGTAAGCCGAGTGGTACAACATGTGGCCCTCAGGGGGCCACTGGCAGCAGTATGCTGAGTTGTACAATGTGGCCCCTTATTGGGCCCCTGACACAGTAAGCTGTGTTGTAGAACGTGGCCCCTGGTGTGGCTATTCTAATGGCAGACCCATAAACAATTTTCGGCGTGGATTGGAGCAACATTGCTCCTCGCAAGTTTGGACGTTAAATTTGTGAAGTCCACCGTCCACCATTCACCATCCACCGCGTCCACCCACCCTCAATTTTAATATAGGATTACCATCCAATTTCCTGGTGAATAGGCCTACGTGGCAATTAGGGTAGTGTAAAATAATCCTTTATAAGTAATAAAAGTTACCCAAAATCTTAGAGCGGGGAATTTCAAAGTGTAATTTAGCTGGGTCAAATGAGTAGTAGCTTGATTTAACTCATGCAAATGTAATTGGTTCAATACAAACATTTTCATGAGCAACTATTAATATTTCAATCTCAGCATTAGGAATCTATTTCACAATGTGCAAACAATAAAATCAAGCACCTTCGTTTTGGGAGTCCTGGCTAGGACAGAATCATTTCAAACATGGGTCAGTTCGAGGGTCTGCAACATGAAGTTTGAAAACTTGTTTCACATTCACAATACCAGGTTTGTCCACCAGATGGAGTGAGAACACAGTCTTTATAAGACACGTTGAGGTCTACAACAGTACCGTGGTAGACAGGATGTTGGCTATGGTTCAAACACACCAGTTACTAAAGTTGGGTACAACATTTCTGGTCATATTGACTGGTCACATTTCCACTGATCACATTTCCACTTTTGCTTATTTTACCATTAATTACATGACGTATGAAGCTGTTTCTTAGTGATTTGCCATTAACACAGATAATGTGAGGCTGTTTTGTTTCATTTCCAAATGAAACAGGGCATATGAGTTATTTTACACGTTCATATTTGTCATCTGTTATGTTATTCTTAATAGAATAGACTCAAATTACATGTCACATGGGGAAGGAGTTCTGTGCTACAAGCTCACAATGCTGTCGTATGACGGAGCATAAATTAGGCCTACCACAGAGCAGTGTTTTGTTGACCAAGACTAAGACTAAAAGACTAAGACTGAACAATTTCAGATGACTAAAATAGGACTAAAACTAGATGTGTTATTCAAAAGACTAGGCCTTATCTTGCTCGCCGCCTTACCCCTTATCCCTAAACTCTTTTGCTATGTTTTACTATTTTGAAAAACATTTTAAAATATAGTTCAAATAGCAAATCTACAAGCTCACAACGTGTCTATGTAGATCGATGTAGACATATTTTAAAATGTTTTTCAATATAGTAAAATATGGGTAATACATTTAGGGATTAGGGGTTAGACGGGCCAGAAGACTAAGACTAAATCAGAATTTGCTGTCAAAATTAACCCTGGTACCAGGGTTAATTTTATTGACTAAGAGTCTAAGACTAAGAGCAAAAGACTAAACTATTTCAGAGGACTAAAATAGGACAAAAACTAAGTGACGTGTTATTCAAAAGACTAAATCAGAATTTGCTGTCAAAATTAACACTGCCCCAGAGCCGCAGGTAAAAACTAGCTCAATCAGTAGCCATATTATGAGTGGTGGCATCATGGTGACATAGCCTACAGTAGCCGGTAACTGCATGGAACGCTCTCCCCAAAACACACTCGCCCCTATTTTGTTCCCAGACCGCTCTCCCCCTGTGCGGGACCACTCGCCTCACTTGGCGCGGAACGCTCGCACTCGCCCCACTTGGCGCGGAACACCCCCCCCCCCCCCAGCGTGGACCACTCGGCCTGCTATGGTGAGAACAGACTACAGTCCCTAATATTAAGTTACAAAGCAATAGGCAAAAAACTGTTATAATGACAGAGTCTGAAGTGGACTTAAGCCACGAGACTCACCCCCACCGACTCAAGTTAGGTCCCGTTAGGGACAGAATCGTCCCAATCGTCCCGAAAGGGGCAGAATCGTCCCTATTTGAGCCCGGGGCGAGCATGTTTTGGGGCGAGCGTTCTTGTATTCCAATAGCCTACCCGTCCATTCAATGACAATTTAATGGGGAGTCCCACCAACCTCATTGGCCAGCTCAGCTGTGATCTCAGCTCTTTTTTTTCATATTTAACCTCATATCACGTACTAATTAACAAAATTATTAAATATCAATGTAATTGTGGCTTGTAGGATCTGTGCAAAAAGACAACAAACGAGACAGGCGGACAAATAGTTCAACTTCATATGGATTTGTTATTCGCGTCACTGTAAATAGATGGTGTTTATTTATTTTCTTGGCAAAATCTTGTTCCCCCTGCTGCATTCAGCGAAAACATTCAGGGAAAACAGCAGATCTACAAGCTCACAAGCTTGGACATTGGACATTTTTTTGCCGAAGATATTTTGTGTAGTGGGAAAAAAAGGAGCGGATCTAGTGTAGAGCCCTGGGGGACCCCGGTCAAACTAAATATAAGGGTTTATGGTTAACAATCAGTTGGCAGAAGCAACAGCGGTTATAATGACCGGACTCTTTCTATACGCAGCTCTGAACTGACCTGCAGGGACCACCAGCGGTCCCACGTTCCCCCCGGTGTTTGTCACTTATTGTGTCCGTGTGAAACCCCGTCCCTGGGGTCCTTATCGCCGGCTACACGTGAACGGGGTTAACAAGGATGGAGTTGATTTGGTCTGGCACTAATATGACTTCAAAGGCAACGGAAAGGAGGAAGGAAGGGGTGTGTGTGTGTGTGTGTGTGTGTGTGTTTGTGTCGTGCGTGCGTGCGTGCATGAGTGTGTGTATGTGTGTGTATGCGCACACATGTTATGTGCGCTCATAACAACAAGAACTCTAGTGTCCCTATTCTGGGCATGTGTATATAATGCATAAGGCGAACATCTGCCGAAAATAGGCCAACATTCTGTGAAAATAGCAGATCTACAAGCTTTGCCCTGTGAGCATGTAGACCTTGAAGAGCTAATTGATGCACAACAAAGTACATAGGCTTTAAGTTATTTGTCCAAGTGTGAGAACACTTCAGAGGTGACAGTCTTGATAAATGGTGTGTATCGTGTATGAAAATACTACATCAGTGTACATCAAATACTCTACATCAGTGTATAAATAAAATGGTCAGGCACTTAGTTGTGTTTAGTCTTGTGTGCTCTTTGCTTTTGTTGTTGTTATCTACAGTGCATTTCCTATGCTGAAATGACCCAATGTTCTTCTGGGAACAAGTAGCCTAACGTTTTACCATATCTCATGATCTCGTATTCTTTTTTTTTTATCTTAAAAACACTTTGCTCAGATCCATTTCCGGTCGTGAACCTCTCCAAATGTGAGACAAACGAAGGGTTGTCAGAGCACAAGTTTATAAAGATCATATGACATCTCTTGCCTGCATGCTTTCTCCTGGCCTGCGAGAATAGCTTGATATTATAACACGCCGCTCCTGGCAAAACAGGCTCCTTTAATGGGCAATTTCTGAAATGAACCGTTGTTCTTTAAAGGGCAATTTGAAGTGTTAAAATAACATAGAATTCCGACAGCCGATTTTGCAGCGCTTCATTGGCTGGTCACGGCTCGCGCTACTGAGACACACAGCTCCACGACATTACCTTTTATTTTTGAATAAACAGACACCATGCTAGACTGGGGAAGAAGAATGGCCCTGTTTTGGGCCTGCATTTTTGGGCCTTTAACCACATTAACCCTGGCATCCCTATTTTGGGCAAATGTTTAAAAAACATTCCACATTTTTCAGAATGTTTATTTTTTAACATCCTCCTAAATTTAAATGGCTACGGTCAGCCGATCCTCTGACATCACAACACAAGTCACTATGACTCAGTCATAACCATATAAGGAGTTCCCAATGCAGACGCCCAAATGAGTGTGTTGTCAAACCTCAATGTGTCATCATGGCAACAGGCGCATGAGTATGAACCCAACAACAGTCATGACTTTTGGTTTGATATTAGATTATTTTTAATCCATTTTCTATAGTTATTGAGACCAGGCCAGTGGCCTCGTGGTTAAAGTGTCTGACTTTTAGAGACAAGCTGAGAGATCAGGTCTGGGTTAAATCCCCGGCCAAATCATACAAATGACTATACAAATGGTCAGTGGTGGAAACTAACTAAGTATCTACTCAAGTACTGTACTTAAGTACAATTTTTAGCTACTTTTACTTTACTGGAGTATTTCCAATTTTCTGTACTTCTACTCCACTACATCTCAGAGTCAAATATTGTACTTTCTACTCCACTACAATTATTTGAAAACTTTAATTACTAGTTACTTTGTTGGATTATTATTACAAACACATTAACCACTTCAGCCCTATATATATATATATATATATATATATATATATATATATATATATATATATATATATATATATATATATATATATATATATATATATATATATATTTCGTCCATTTGAAAATAGCCGATCTACAAGCTCACAATGCGTCGCGATGCAACACATTGTCAGCTTGTAGATCTGCTATTTTCACAGGATTTTATATATTCTTTCTGCACAATGACTACTGATACTTTTGGTACTTTAAGTACATTTTGATACCAATACTTTTGTACTTTTACTCAAGTACATTTAGAATTCCGGACTTTTACTTGTAACAGAGTATTTCTACATTGCAGTATTGATACTTTGTGAGTACTTTTACCACCACTGTACAAATTACGGTATGTAATGCCTCGCTGCTTGGCACGCAGCATCAAGGGTTGGATTAGGGTGAGCTTGTACATCATGTGACATACCATACCAGCGTCGTGTCCAGGGGGTGAACTTGTACATCGGGCTGCCTCACGCTACGGAAACAGAAGATAAGTCCTGGCCTACTGTATGGCTCACAACATTAAGTTCCCAAGGCTACGAAAGTTATTGGTTTGAGAACAACCATTGGCACTTGGCCTACATGCACAGCACACACACACACACACACACACACACACGCACACACTCTCACTTACATACCCCTACAAGAGGTTAACTCTAAAAACTATAAAAGAAATAAAGTATTCAAATGATAAAGTGCATTCGGTCACATTCTTCATAGCCATTTTGGAACGTCACAGGCCCAATACCCACCCTTCAGCAGGGTTTTATATTGGGGTCCTCCAAATTGGAACAAAGGACTGTCAGGAACGAAAGGTGTTGTAGGACCCAAAGCGCAGGAACTCAGACAAACGCATGCAGGAGATGAGGATCACAAACTTAAGTTTACTTACATAAAGACACATTAACAATGATGACTTACAGAAACACTCTGGTAACTAATACAATAAACTGAACTCATAACAAGACACTTGCAACATAACAGAGGACCTGACTCACACATCTTATGAAACCAGCACTGAACACACTGAAAAACACAATCTTCATAGTCTCAGGAGCTTGTCACCCAACCAGGCTCAGCTGGTCCTCACAGGTGACAGCGCTCAGGGCAATCAGAGTCTTGGCCTCAGGCAGAGCCTTATAAGAGAGTTCTGACACTAGCATTGACTCCATTGTAAGACTGGAATACGGAAGTGCTCTGTTTATCTCAATGAGATAGTTCCAATGTTTGGAACTATAGCCCATAGCAGCCCGCTTTGAGGCGAGATCAAAGCGTGAAGTTAATCTCTCTTCTACACTCTGGCCTCAGGTAGAAGGGAGAGTAGGAGATTGGCTGAGGGGAAATAGGAGCAGAGCAAGAAAGGGGCAGAGGCACACTCAGTGGCTAAATAGTCACATCAGGGACACAACAGGGGGCGGGCTGTGATCGTGACAGAGGACACTGACATTTCTTTTTCTCGTTAAGTGACATACAGATCTGTATAGCATGCGCTGGGGGAACACTCGGGTTCATGGGAAACCAGTGACACTATATGGGAGAGATTGAGGTCAAAGACTAAGCGTTTGCAGGGTCACAGAAACCCCTTAGATAGAGTGAGACAGACCAGACACTTAGAGAGAGAGAAAACTAATTCTGAATTTTTTTCTGTGAAGATCATTATAAATATACTAATATTATTAGTATGTTTATAATGGTCTTCACAGATGTAATGATCTTCACAGAAGTAAAGTAACTAAGTACAAGTACTCAAGTACTGTATACAATTTTTAGGTACTTTTTACTTTACTGGAGTATTTCCAATTTTCAATACTTTTTACTTTTACTCCACTACATCTCAGAGACAAATATTGTACTTTTACTCCACTACAATTATTTGAAAACTAGTTACTAGTTACTTTGTAGATTTTGATTATTATTACAAAACATAGTACAGTACTACTTTGGCTATTTGAAAATAGCCGATCTACAAGCTCACAATGCGTTGCCATGCGACGCATTGTGAGCTTGTAGATCTGTATGAAAATATTGTCATACATTTTGAAAACTTGAAATGGGACATTCTGCACAATAGGTACTTTTACTTTTGGTACTTTAAGTAAATTTTGATCAGATTATTTCTACATTGCATTTCATTTTTGCACATTACTTTTACTTAAAGGGATACTTCACTCTCGGGCCGGGGACACATTTAAAAAAAATATTAAAAATAAATGAAAAAAGTTATGGAAAATTCATGGCCCCCTCACGCATTAGAGTGTCCTACTAATGCGTGAGGGGGCCATGAATTTTCCATAACTTTTTTCATTTATTTTTAATAATTTTTTTAAATGTGTCCCCGTCGGGAGAGTGAAGTATCCCTTTAAGTACAAAATACCAGTACTTCTTCCTATGGCTTGACTGACATAGATGAATGATTAATTGAACATATTTTTTATTTGATGACTTGAAAAAGAGGCGACAATGGGTTCCCGCTGATCACGTCATCAGGTTGTCTCAGTCATGTGAGCTTGTAGGTCAGGTATGTTTTGGTGTGTGACACGACACAGTCATAGGACGACGTATACATTAGGCCCAAGACAATAAAAAAAAAGAATGACACGCCATCTCCGGTTTACTTCCTGTAGGTGGCCGCCTTTTTAGGAGACTGCATGGAAGCAGGCTGGAGTCTATTATTTCTAATGGAAGAGTGAACGTGAACACAGCTTCTGAACCATTTAGTTTTTAGCCCCATCGTCATTCGTCACTGAACTAAAATATTAGACCCGATCGTCACAAGCCTCATACTATTTTTTTTTTCAGAGAGAAAAATCAGGAGAAAATCTACTTTATTATCGACCTTTCTCTGTCCCAGCAAACACTCTCTCGCGGGATCTATAGCACCAATAAACACTTTGGAGGATTTGTGCATCATTTCGCCTCTAGTGGCTCCAATTGGGATGGTGTATCTTCATAAATTAACCGTCTTTGATTAGGATTACGCTTCCATTGGAAGCTATTCAGTGTATACATGCTTCTGTTGGTAACAGCTGATTGAGCATGTTACCTCCTCTGGGCTTAGGCAAGACTCTCTATCCCACTGAAGCAACACAGCCATGATTTATCTCTTCATAATATCTAGATGACATACGTATTCCTTTGTTATTGCTGCTTGGTGTTCTGCAATTCTCAATTTGAGGTTTCTCTTTGTTTGGTCTATAAGTCCACATGGACATTACCCATTAACCAGTATCAACAGAACTGTATAAATTGCACTATTTAATGTACTATAAACACATATATAATAAAGTGTTATGACACATCAGTCTATAAGGGTGTATGACTCTGGATATAAACCACCCCTGTAAGGTTTTGTAATTATGTGATGATGACTTATAGGCTAACTTCATAATAACAAACTGCAGTATAACTCATCTATTATAATACTTATGGGAGTTATGAGGCGCAATCGTGGTAAATCACAGGGATTCTGACTGGATAACTTTGTCAAATCTATTGAAAGACCCAACAGAAACAAACCAGAAGCATCCCAGACAAAGAGTTTGCGATTTATGTAAGTATGAAACATTCATAGTGACTGTGGAATCCAATTTAATAGGAAAGATTGCCTGATTCCTCTCTCTCTCTCTCTCTCTCTCTCTCTCTCTCTCTCTCTCTCTCTCTCTCCCTCTCTCTCTGTGTGTGTATTTGCCCACCCTTCCAAAGAAAGGTCACTCAGCAGAAGCATGTGATCCAGATTATAAGTACAATAGTGTGTGTGTGTGTGTGTGTGTGTGTGTGTGTGTGTGTGTGTGTGTGTGTGTGTGTGTGTGTGTGTGTGTGTGTGTGTGTGTGTGTGTGCGCGCGCGCGCGTGCGCTTGCATGCGTGCGCTTGCATGAGTGCGAGTGTGTGTGTGTGTATGCGTGCCCTGTTTCTCTACTCCATGGTCTTATGATCTGATTGCTGTAAATAAAAAACAGCCTAAAGTTACTGTATTCCAGTGCAGACCAGTTTTCACGTTTCGAGATGAAAAGAATGATAAAAATCATTCTCTTCTTGCAGCAGATCTATTCATCAGAGGGTCGTAAATACAACAACACGCTGCGTGTTTGTCTTGTTTGTTTACAACAAATTTATGCAAGAGGAGAGAGAGAGAGGCTGAGGATGAAAGAGAAGGAGAGAAAGTAGCTCGATGTGAGAGAAGGAGGGGGAGATGACAAAGGGGTTGGGGAGGGAGGGAGGGAGGGATGGAAAGATTGTGGCAGATGAAGAGGGGAGGATGCAGGGAGGAAGGAAGACAGGGAGGGAAGGAATGTGGAGAGGAAGCAAGGCCGGAGGGAGGATGCTGCTTTTCCAAATGGGCCATGTCTGAAAGCGCTCTGTCGATGGACTGATGGGAGAAAGTCATCCGGGCAAAATGACCTCTCTTAATCACGTTCAACCTGGCGCTATTAAGACTAGGAACATTTTAAAAAAGTTTACAAAAGTGTCCAAAAGTAAACAATTATGCCCCCTTTTAACCCATCCAGTCCGGGGACAAATCACTTTAGATTTCTTTGGCTATTCAAAAATATTTTTGAGAAAACATTTTTAACTGAAATCTTTGCTTCTGGGGATTCTTTTTTTAAACATTATGTTCCTATATATATCAGTGGTTCTCAAACTTTTTCATGTCAAAGACCCCCAAAATGATATGTATTTGGCCACAGACTCCCATCTGAAAATATTTTGTTCCAGGGACTCCCAGAAACAAAAATTTGAGTTGTATATGAGTTGAAAAATGTATATATTCAAAGATTTGCACACATTTCTTTCCCTAAAAAATAGCAGATATACAAGCTCATAGAGCGGCACTTGGTGCCGCTCTATGAGCTTGTATATCTGCTGTTTTTGAATAGCCAAAAGAAATCTAAAATCACACGAGATGTGTTCCCCGGATTGAATATGTTAAACAAATCTTTCACAATTTTGACTTTGGCTTGACCACATAAACCCAAGCTATGCCTATTCTGGGCGCGTCATAATAACAGGGTAAGCGGTCAATAGAGTGCCAAGAAAACTACCATGCCAATTGCAATGCAAAAATGTGTGGAATGAATGATGTAGGCCTGTAGTGGAAAAAAATAAATAGATGCATAATTTGAGAAATCATTGACAGTGAAATTGTCTGTTTGCCATATAGTAGTACACACAATATTAATATTTACATGACGACAATGGACCCTTGGGCTTGTTTATCATGTTTATCAACTCATTTATCAACAGGAGTGCACCGAGGACCCTACTGTATATAGCTGGAGCCCTCATCCAGAGCCATTTTGACTGTACTTGCACTTCATGGTACACTAGCATCGCCAAGCCACCGAAGACAAAATTACAGACCTCCCAAAATAAGCCCAGTGAGATTGCTACACAACTTTAACCCCAGAACTCATCTAATCACAGCTCAGGGTGGATGAAAGAGTATCCCACCTCTCAATGTAATCTGGTATTCAAGACACTCAAAGGAACAGTTACCAAGTACCTGTCCATTAACGTGTGTCACCGGGCAACACTTGTTTGGTTGTCTGCAGTGGTGTTAAGTAATTTACTTCAGTACAATTTTGAGGTATTTGTACTTTACTGGAGTATTTCCAATGTTCAATACTTTTACTTCTACTCCACTACATGATCTCAGAGGCAGATATTATACTTTTACTCCACTACAATTATTTGAAAACTTTAGTTACTAGTTACTTTTTTGTTTTTGATTATTAGAAAACATACATTAACCACTTGAACCCTATACTTTTTGGCCATTTGAAAATAGCAGATCTACAAGCTGACAATGCGTCGCGATGCGACGCATTGTGAGCTTGTAGATCGGCTATTTTCAAAAGATTTGTATACATTTGAAAACTTGTGAAATGGGACATTCTGCCTGATGAGTACTTTCAACTTTTGGTACTTATATGTTCTTTTACTCAATTAAATGTTTAATTCTGGACTTTTACTTGTAACAGAGTATTTCCATTGCAGTATTGATACTTTTACTCAAGCAAAGAAATTGAGTACTTTTCCCACCACTGTCTGGTATTCAAGATACTCCATTAACGTGTATCGCCGGCCAGGCATATACACTTGTTTGGCTGTCTGTCTGTTTGTTCCCCTCCCCTCTGCAATTTTGCCCTCTGTCTATCATTCATTGTCAACATCTTTCTGGAAAACATCATGGAAGAAGCGCTCCAAGAAGATCCCCACCTCCATATCCATCGGAGGAAGACCCATCTCCAACCTCCGCATCGACCTTATGGGAAAAAGTGAGGACGAACTCCGGGAACTCACCACCAGACTGGCAGAGGCGGGGGGAGCATAATGGCATGATGGAGATAAGTGCAGAGAAAAGTAAGATCCTGGTCAACAGCCACAACCATAATATCACCAACAAACATCATAATGAAAGGGGCAAACGCTGGAGGAAGTAAAGGACTTTAAATACCTCCTCGGGTCCTTTGTGAGTGAAGATGGAAGCTCCACAAAAGAGATAAAAGCAAGAATTGGCATAGCAACATCAGCCACGACGAGACTGGCCAGTATTTGGAAAAGTAACACCATCAGCTTTCCAGGTGACGGTTAGACTTTACAAGTCACTTGTACTCTCCACCCTACCAGTATATGGCTGTGAGAGCTGGACACTCATAGCGGACACTGAGTGTAGGATACAGTCCTTTGAAAGCAAGTGTTTCAGAAGAATGCTGCATATTTCATATAAAGAACACCGGACAAATGAATATGTTAGACAGTTAGTTACCACCCATGCTGGAGAACAGGAGCCTCTATACTCTCAATAGTAAAACGTCGCAAACTGGCCTGGTATGGTCATCATGTCACAAGACATACCTCCCTGTCAAAGACCTTCCTACGGGGCACAGTGGAGGGAAAGCGGAGAAGAGGCAGGCAGAGAAAGTCGTGGATGGACAACATCAAGGAGTGGACTGGCTGCAGCTTCCAAACCCTGCTACGCACGGCAGAAGGTCGAGAGCGCTGGAGGTCCCTGACTGCCCAAGCATCCACCATGATACCCCTGAGGCCCCCTAGGCCATGGGATGAGTGAGTGAGTGAGTATCATTAATACCCGGGTCCAGCCCATGTCAACTCCGCCTCTCACCACCCGATTGGTTCTCCAGATCATCAGTCCACCAATCATCTCCAGCCACCTCCTACATTAGACACCTGTGTACCTGCTGTCTGTCTGTCTCGTTCCCTCCCCTCCCCTCCACTCCGAGACAGTCCTGTCGTTTTCAAACAAACCATCATAACCATGACCAGTGGTGGAAAAAGTACTTAAATGTTTTACTTTAGTATAAATACTGCAATGTAGAAGTACTCCGTTACAAGTAAAAGTCTGGAATTCAAATTTCTAAATTGAGTAAAAGTACAAAAGTATTGGTATCAAAATGTACTTAAAGTACCAAAAGTAAAAGTACTAAAATGTTTGAAAATAGCGGATCTACAAGCTCACAACGCGTCGCGGTGCGACGCGTTGTGAGCTTGTAGATCGGCTATTTTCAAATAGCCTGGGTATAAAATAGGGCTAAAGTGGTTAATGTATGTTTCATAATGTGATAATTTATATCTGCAAAGTAACTAGTAACTAAAGCTTTCAAATACTTGTAGTGGAGTAAAAGTACAATATACTTTGTTACTTTACACCACGGCTACTGAAGATGTGGGCAAAATACCATGGTGGACAGTCAGTTTCTTGAGCAGGAGGAGACACCTTTTTTTTTGGCCTCCCGATTGAGCCTCGGACCAGCTGGAGCTGTCACAATTATATTAATATTTGATTTTTACTGGAATCTGGACAAATCTGAACATGAGCCTGTAGTTTGGACTGTTGAAACTACAGACATCTGAACAGAGCCCCGACAATATAACGGCTGTAATCTGTGATAGTGAGTTGGTGAGGTCTAAGAGGGAGCTAGGGCTGATTATAATGTACAGATACCTTATTACAGACATGAGGCCTTTTACACAGAACTTTCCTACTATCTGTCTCTCCTACGCCGTCTCCCTCTCAGCTTTCCTAATGTCTGTTTCTCTCTCCTGTCTCCCTCTCAGCTTTCCTACCGTCTGTCTCTCTCTCTCCTATCTCCCTCTCAACTTTCCTACCGTCTGTCTCTCTCTCCTGTCTCCCTCTCAACTTTCCTACCGTCTGTCTCTCTCTCCTGTCTCCCTCTCAGCTTTCCTACCGTCTGTCTCTTTCTCTCCTGTCTCCCTCTCAGCTTTCCTACTGTCTGTCTCTCTCTCTCCTGTCTCCCTCTCAACTTTCCTACTGTCTGTCTCTCTCTCTCCTGTCTCCCTCTCAGCTTTCCTACCTTCTGTCTCTCTCTCTCCTGTCTCCCTCTCAACTTTCCTACCGTCTGTCTCTCTCTCCTGTCTCCCTGTCAGCTTTCCTACCGTCTGTCTCTTTCTCTCCTGTCTCCCTCTCAGCTTTCCTACTGTCTGTCTCTCTCTCTCCTGTCTCCCTCTCAACTTTCCTACTGTCTGTCTCTCTCTCTCCTGTCTCCCTCTCAGCTTTCCTACCGTCTGTCTCTCTCTCCTGTCTCCCTCTCAACTTTCCTACCGTCTGTCTCTCTCTCTCCTGTCTCCCTCTCAGCTTTCCTACCGTCTGTCTCTCTCTCCTGTCTCCCTCTCAACTTTCCTACCGTCTGTCTCTCTCTCCTGTCTCCCTCTCAACTTTCCTACCATCTGTCTCTCTCTCCTGTCTCCCTCTCAACTTTCCTACCGTCTGTCTCTCTCTCCTGTCTCCCTCTCAACTTTCCTACTGTCTGTCTGTCTGTCTGCCTCTCTCTCTCCTGTCTCCCTCTCAGCTTTCCTACCGTCTGTCTCTCTCTCCTGTCTCCCTCTCAGCTTTCCTACTGCCTGTCTCTCTCTCCTATGCTGTATCCCTCTCAACCTTCCTACGGTCTGTCGGTCTCTCCTCCACTGTCTCCCTCTCAGCTGTCCTGTGTGTGTGTGTGTGTGTGTGTGTGTGTGTGTGTGTGTGTGTGTGTGTGTGTGTGTGTGTGTGTGTGTGTGTGTGTGTGTGTGTGTGTGTGGGGGGGGGGGGGGGGGAGGGGAGGGGGTGGAGGAGGCTGCAGGAATTTTATTTTGCAGAATATATTTAAAACATCTTAAAATAGTGAAAATAGTCAATCCGTTGTGAGCTTATAGAGCGGCTGTTTTTACTACTTTAGTCTGACACTCTTGCATGATGAAGTAGGGCATTCATTTACGGACAAACATGACGTTTTCTGCCCGACGACAACAATATATATATACTGTATGAGATGCAACAACTCCTTTCTCAGCCAACATAATTAAATTCCTGCAGCCCCCACCCCCAACAACCACAAACACCTCACTCTCCCTCACACAGAGTAAATATCCACACTCACCGCCACGGAATGTAGCAAGCGGTTTCTATGGAGATGCTAGGGCTGCAGTGTATCTCCGGTGTTATTCTAACACAGCTTTAATAGAAACACACTCTTCTGTGCTTTTGTTATGCGTCAGACGCAGAAAAAAGTCATGACTGATGATCACACTTTAGTCAGTTTGTGTGTGATGAAAGAGGCTCTTTGTGCATGCATGCATGCCCAAAGATGGCTTAGCGGGTTACACCAACAACCCTGGACCCTCTGCCCCACCGTTTCCCAAACGCTGGGTCGGGGACCCATTCTTGGGCCGCGGTCAAGACCCACTTTTATGGGTGGCGAGTAATTATGCCTAATATTTTTAGTTTCCGACATTGTGTTTTTTTTATGTCAAAAACTATTTTCTTTTTTACTTTCATAAATAAAAATAAAAAAATCTGCAGCTAATCTATCTTAAATTACAAAAAATGTTTTATTAAGAGGTGAAAATAGCAGATCTACAAGCTCGATAGAGCGGCAATTTTGACTATTTGGGTGCAGGCCCCAAGCTAAAGGTTTGGGAACCACTGCTTTACTATACACTCAAATCCTCAGTGTAAATTTAACCCCAGTAGTCCACACGTGGAACCAAACGGACCCAAAATACGGGTCCATTTGGGACCCGTAACATTGAGGATTTTAGCTGTGTGTAGCCTACTAAAGACAAGGGGCGAAAGGCAACAAACTCGGAACGCTTCAACAAAACTAAAAAGAAAAAACCCCAAAACAACTTCAACTATTAAACAGAGAGTAAAGAACAGGCTCATGAAACAAAAAGCCACAAACGTGGGCAGATAAAAAGCCCTGCCAGTAGAGTGATAGACCGTAAACAGCATACTAGTGCAGGGTGGGCTGTTTTCAGATGCTTATCCTGTGCGTCAGTCCCATGCTAATTGGTGTGAGTTGCTTTCACTGGTGACAGACGGCCTCGTCCCTTTAACCCAGTAAGACCGGGATTCCGGGAACGCATCTGTCATTTTAAAAATAGCAGATATACAAGCCGCGCTATGAGCTTGTGGATCTGCTATTTTTGAAAATGTGTGAAAATGTGTGAAAATCTTTGAACATATTATTTTTTAACTCAAATACAAAATATTTTCAGATGGGGATCCGCGGCCAAATATTTTGAGCACCACTGATATTATAGCAACAAGTTTTTTTTAAACGTTAGGATTAATAACAGTGTTAATTTTGACAGCAAATTCTGATTTAGTCTTCTTAGTCTTTTGAATAACACACCATTTAGTCTTAGTCTAGTCTTAGTCGACTAAATATCAACATCTTAGTCTTTTAGTCTTAGTCTTTGTCAACAAAATGAACGCTGATTTTGAAGACATTTGTAGAATCCCCAGAAGCAAAGATTTTCTTCTGGGGATTTGCTTCTGGGGAACATTTACAATGTTCGCTTTAAAATATATATATTCAAAGATTTGCACAAATTTTCACGATAAAAAAAAATAGCAGATCTACAAGCTAATAGCGCAGCATTCGGAGCCGCGCTATTAGCTTGTATATCTGCTATTTTTTCAATAGCCAAAGAAATCTAATAATGACACAGATGCGTTCCCGGTCTTAATGGGTTAATTAAATGAAAACCAATGTTCCGCTTATAGAGGAAGTCCTGCAACACCAAGTGAAGAGTACACACGCACACACACAAACACACACACACACACACACACACAAACACACACACACAGACAGACAGACACACACACACTCAATGACTCCCACGTGCAATGTAAAGATCACCGCAAGTGTGAAACCGGTGGGACCTTATTTATTTGGAATGTCGGGCCCCATGACAACTTTACAATTACAGCTGTACAGTTTTAAGGCATTTAGCAGACACTTTGTAGTGACTTACAGAAAAGCATGATCAGAGCGAACGGCATGAAACGATTTAGTGCAACATTATTGCCATTTGTGTGAACAAGCACACAGTAGCCTATAGGCTATCTGTCTATCTAAATAACATATGTGAACAAGTATCCAACTGCATAGTATAAATGAAAAAGGAGATGAGAACAAGGAAAGAGGAGTGCAAGGAATTGATGTGGAGTCTGAAGAGGAGTGTCCCTTTCTTTTTTTTGTTTTAAAGATTTACTTTGGGGCTTTTATGTCTTTATTGACCTGACAGTAGGCTGACGGGAAATGGGGAGAGATATGGGGAGTGACATGCAGCAAAGGCCATAAGGTTCGGGACTCAATCGCCTGGACCTCTACGGCAGTGGTCCAGGCCAGTCTGCCCATTTCTACCCGCCCCCCCTGCCCCGCCAGCACACGCACGCACAGGTCACGATGAGGTTCTGGAGGTGTAGGACTCAGGTGCTAAACGATCACGCACAGAACAGGATAGTGAATATGTAAGAGGTTTTACTCTCAAAAACCCCACACTGGGAAATCACAAGGAATCAAGGACTTAGGAATACCAATGAAAATATCGATGGAAAAAACATGGGACAAGAACTAACAACATCAAATACGACAACTAATCGAAAGGGGCCTCATACACAGGGGCATACATATAGACAAGGACTAACTAGACACAGGTGAACTCAACAGACAATCAACATTGGGATAGGCTAGGGGACTAAGAGACACAGGTGGAAACACTGGGAATCACAGAGGACTGGTTAGACAAGACCGGTACGGATAACTAAGCAGACAGGAAACTATTGGAACGATACTACATAATAAGACACAGAACACCAAGGCAACAAACTACACAGAACTAGTGACCAAAACAGAACATGAATACATAGTAAAAGTCCAAAAGTAATTAAACACAGACAAAGTCCAAGGGCTGAGGAACACACACACGCACACCCCTGCCCCCTCTACAACAATGGACCACTAAAGTGTGTCATAATTTTTTTGTCACCCAAATAAGGAGTCCAGGGGTACAAAACAGATTGCCATTATTCGTGCATGTCCTAATATTGACTATTGTACTTTCAAGGACACACAGTAAAGAGGGATAGGGTCACACGGATGGAGGCTGCTCGGAAAGCCCTGAATTGACGTCAACACTGCATGCGTCTTCAAAGCCTGTGACGGCTCTCAGGGATTCCCAGGGCGCCCGGAATCTTTCTAACGTTTGACCCATGTTTGTTTGACCCACATAAAGTGCAATGGATTCTAGTGGAGTAGCTGTACGTGGCTCATCAATGAGAAGGCTAACCATACTAAAACATTGAAATTAACTTTCCTGGTTTAGGAAATAGATAAAAGAAATTTGCATTAATAACCCTTTATAAATCCCCTAATACATAGGTTTGCATGGGTGGAAAAGAGAGGGAAATGAAAAAATGTGAATACATAATGCATTTTAATTTGGTCCGATCTGTATGTTAATAAAACATGAATTAGACAATTGGGGTGGGTGTATTTTATCTCCCTGCTCTTCTAGACATTTAGATCGTTTCAAAGGTCATGTCTCACCTACAGGACTTTTGACCTCATGGTCAAGATTCAATTTATCCCCTGAACAAGCAGGCAGGCTCTATTAGCTCAATGGTAAAAATGTCTGCAATTGTGCAGGAAACCGGCGTTCAAATCCGGGGGAGAAGAGGAAAGTTACATAGTGCTGCTTTAAGCCATAGGGGGGGGGGGGCACAGCCTGAGGCTAGGGCTATTTGGAAGCCCTTGGCATGGAAAGGTTTGGGAACCCCTGTCCTAACACAGCGCACAGAGGAATTTATATCAGGAGGCCCCTGACTAAAATCGTTTAAATATCTTTAGTGAAGTGCCCGCTGTCAAATAAAAGCACACGAAATTGCAAAAAGGTGCACAGCGAGCGCACTGCAAGAAAGCAAGCAATCATGCGTCACATCTAAAACGCTTATGAGAGCTTACACAGCAAAAATAAATCCCCGCTAATTTAACTCTGAGAGCTTACAAATGGACCCAAATCACCTTTAATGCTCTGAGAGTTAACCACCTAAGCCCTATAAAACAAAACAAAAAAAGACTGCAGAACTAGCTAGCTCACAATGTAAGTGTACTCTGAATCTTTTTTCTTTTACGTTTTGGAAATTCTTCTGCAAA
Source organism: Gymnoscopelus braueri (assembly GCF_963280865.1). Lineage (NCBI taxonomy): Eukaryota > Metazoa > Chordata > Actinopteri > Myctophiformes > Myctophidae > Gymnoscopelus > Gymnoscopelus braueri. The sequence goes on from NC_137626.1 coordinate 10,418,453, forward strand.
AATTAGGGATGCCAGCCAGGGTGACAGTGGTGAAATTAGCACTGAGGATTTTACTGTGTGGAGAATGGAGATTAGGAATAGATCAGCGCAATGTAAGGAGTTGGGGTGGGAGGGTAGTGGTGGACAGGTACGACGACGGTAAGAGTTTGTGAGAGAAATAAGCAACCAGGTCTAGGAAAACAAGCCCAAAAGAAGAGACTAGGCCACATGAGCACTTTAAACCTACTGTATATATATATATATACTGTATACATCGGCTATTTGAAACTAGCCAATCTACAAGCTATATAATATACATATATTTGAGAACCTCTGGTTTTTAAATAATAATTACAAAATAAGCAACTACACTTTACAAGTGACTTACAGAAAAGCCCAAAGTCGCTGATAATAAGCGGACATGGCAAACCTGACTCAACCCCAGTACTTGAGTCAAAGTATAGATTTGAAATAGGAAGTGATTCATAATATAATTTCCCTCCTAGAAATGTAGTGAAGTCAAATATTTATCTTTGGAATGTAGTGGAGTGAAAGTCATGAAAGTCAAGTATCCAAAAATACAAATACTCAAGGAAAGTACGAGCTACATAACTACTCAAGTAAACAAATGTACTGTGTTACTGACCACCAACGGCTGGGGGGTGACATTTATTTGGTGCTGTGTGCGTGTGCGTGTGTGTGTGTGTGTGTGTGT